>NW_026596064.1:19886911-19973544 GCF_907164565.1 Psammomys obesus
TATGTATGTATGTATGTATGTATGTATGTATGTATGTATGTATGTATTCACTTTACATCCTGATCACTGCCCCCTCCTCCACTCCTTACAATCCCACCCTCATATCCCCTTCTCCCTCATTTTCCCTTTCCCTTCCCTGAGAAGGGGAGGTACCAACCTACCATGGCATAGCAAGGACTAAGCAACAGGACTAAGAGCATCCTCTTCCACTGAAGGGAGACAAGGCTGCCAGGCTCTCTCAGATGACAGTTATGCTAGGCTTCTGTCTGCAAGCATAACAGAGTACCATTAATAGTGTCAAGGATTGTCTCTCTCCATGGGATGGGTCTCAAGTTGGTCCAGTCATTGGTTGGTTATCCCCTCAATCTCTGTTCCATCTTTATCCTTTTTCATCTCAAGTCCCACATCATTATGTCCACTTTCCTCTGATTCTCTTATGTCTTACCCCATTCTCTGATTGTAAGCATACCAAATTACTTTTTACCTTTATGTTTCCCTTCAACCTTTATGTTTTCCTCAAGGTCCATCTTATCTCATCATACCAGAATGTGGCACAGAGACAAAAGCAGTAGCTCAATGTCTTTGCTGAACTGCATAGAACATTCTCCCAAATAAGCAGATGACGTTGAGCTAGCACAGGTAAACATATGTATTATTACATTAACAGCATCAAGTTAACGAGGATGAAAATCAATTATGGGCTCTTCATGATCCTTGTGGGAAGGTTCATACCCACATACACACTTTCTATTTCTCCACAGGCACTAACCCTGTCTTGTCACATGTCACTTAAATGATGTCATCCTCTCAATTCCTTTGGCTATTTCAATAATTGTAATGGTTCACACTTGCACTTGACCTTTTTATAAGGGGTAACAGCACAGATATCACAAACCATTAAAAGATTGTTCTGTGCATCCAGTTGCTAAATTCTTTGTGCTCTGAGTCTATCTGTGCCAACAAGCACACACAGATTATTTGCTAGCATGGTTCTTGACCATCATATTTTTAAATAATCTCTCCATGTATGTCACAAGTATTGACTCTAGGCTACATTAAGATCAAAATGCCCTCAAATCACTGATATGTTGCTTAACATCTTCAGATCGTTTTATTTATAGACTAGATATACTTATAGCATAGAATAATTAGTTCACTTGCCTTCAAACTCAAGGGAAGTTAAACATTTTCATGTGTTCCCTTCAAAGAAACAATGGGCATTGAAAAACAAGACAACAAAGAAAAAGAAAAAGAAAAAAGGAAAGAAAAAGACATTCACTTGAGATTACTTACATTAAAGCTACATGCCACAAAATAGTATATTCATAGCCATACATTATGTTCTTTAGAACTTAGTTACTTCATCTTCTTACATTGTTATTTCACAGTTTTTTTTAATATGAAATAAACAAGATGAGTTATATCTTTAACTTATTTTCTAGATGTTAGTGGCATCAGGCAATTTCTCCTGAATCTTAATTTCTTCCAAATATCTTCGATAGGAGGCATGGATTCTGTAGTTCGGATAATTCAAGTTGACAGTTTGGCTACTATGTACCTTCATTCAGAATGAAGCTAGGCCTTTGAGTAAGATCGAGAAGGCTCCTCTAGATCACTCATTTCTCAGTGTTCACCAGCATACACAGATTCTGTAAAACATAATAATAAACACAGGGCACATGTGCTTCAGAACACAGCATCACTGATTTAAAAAAACAAAGTTGTTTTGCTGAACGTCATAGGTGCTTTGAATTATGAAAATAGCACGTTTACTTGAAAAGCCGACAAAAAAACAGGACTAAGCTTACAGGTCCCTCATGATGGGGACACAGCTAGATTGCTGTTACAGAAATGTGAACTCTCACTCTCCATCTGATCATCCATCAATTCAAATATTCTTTATTCCAAAACTAGCTCCTGTTCTTTTACCACATTCCGTGTTTAAAGAATATTCTAAAAATATTTAGAAAAAAATAAGGACTATCTTGGAGTGGCTATTATGTTTTACCAGAACAAACATGTTAAAACCTCATAACACTTATGACAAAACAAAATACCTCTTTATATTTTTAATAAAAAAGGCTTCCTTAGCAGTCTCAGAAAAGAATTTCCTGCATGTCAGTTACCGCAATAAGCTTCAATGTGCTGTTTTTCATGTTTTAAAAAGTGAGCAGAATGGGGTGGGTTTTAAATAAGTTGGGCTGTATGGGAAAGAGTTTACAGAAGTGATTGCTATTATAAATAAAAATGGAAAATTATTTTAGGAGCATAGAATGATGAAGATTGAAAACCAAGAAATAGAAAGGGTAGCAGGTGAAATAATCATGTACATAAAGTGACTGTGAGTCACAGGGGGAAAAAAATGTTACTTATATACAGTGTTGCCTAGGGCTACCCTAGGCATGCTTATTTGGAAAGGAAAGTTTTCTGAAAATGATCTGCAGTAAACAATCTGAGCACATTTTTAGAACGCCACTGGTAATAACTGCAGCAAGTGGACCTTTTCTGCTACAAATTGGGTCATAATTACCAGGACTTTCATTTCAGAACACTTTCTTCCTTATTGATAAGTTGCCACAGCCTCCACACTAAATGAGTATTGATTTAGTATTTGGAGACGTTAAGCAGTATCTGTTACAAAGGTGGCACCTGAGCTGTGGTGTCCACCAACCCTTGTGTAGTGGAGGGGGTTGGATTTCTTCCACCTTCACAGCATCATAATAGCAGTCAGCCAGCTTGCTTTTTTGTTCTTGGCTTTTCAAAACTATTGTTTATTCCATTGTAGAGTGTTTTTCTTTTATATAAATATTTGCAACAATGTTGAATTCCCCTAAACCATACATAGATGATATATAGCCTACTGTCTAAAATATTAAATTTGTGCAAAAATGCTTCACAGCATTTTTCATTTTATGTGTTTTACAAATAAAATACATAAAGCAACTTATAACCCCACTCTGCCTCATAGCTGCACATAGAGGATTGAGCTCTACTTTGCCTGTCTTCTCTCACACTCCAACTTCTTTCTTGATACAAGGTTTGCCTCTGAACCATCAGATAACTGATTGGCTATGCTGGCCTGCCAGTAAGCACCTGGAATCCTCCTCTCTCTCTTCTCCCAGAGCTAGGGTTGCAGACTCATGCCCCTGCACCTGATCATGAGATCTGATCTTTATTTTTCCTTTAGCATTATTTTGATTTATAATCCTTTACTATAGTAGTGAAACTCTAAATATGATTGAAATAATATGGCTATTTGTGTTTTTATCACAAAAAGAAAGGCGAGTGCTTTTCCTAGATGGAGGACACTGCTTCCGTGTTTTTCCCATGTGTCAACTATTTTTGTTTAGGAGGCTTTTCAGTAAAAGGGAGGGGGAATGATCACCTACTAAAGTCAGAATGACCGTTTTGTATCAAAGACATTTCTTTCCTAATTTCCGTCTTTATGAATCACCATTTTATATTTTATTCTAAGCTTTTCATTTATCTTCTGAAACCTTAATTTTATGGTTTTATGAACAAATGTGTGAGCAACAGGGTCCAGTTACATAGCCACCCACTTACCCAATATGATATATGGCTCTCAGGGCATTTCTTCATGAATCTCCTTCCCATTCTCTAATGGATGAATAGATTTCTCAAGAAACTGTTTGAGAAGATGTTATCTTGAAAATTAGTCATATATATATATATATATATATATATATATATATGTATTCTTTTATATACCCTTTTCAAGGATAAAAAAGACAGTGAGAATGGTACTACCATAATCACCTAGTATCCCCTCCATTTTGCTTTAGCAAGTTAAGAGTATGCTAAATCTCTATTATTGGTTCTACTCTGATTCCTTTGTTTGTTTGTTTGTTTGTTTGTTTAATTTGAAGTGCAGAATATTGGGTTAAGTTCTGTATCAGTTATCATTTGTAATAGGTCTGGTTGCCAGAGGATCATATTTTTAGGTACAATGTATAACTAGTTTGATGAGTCATCCCTCAGCTTTAGAAAAAAATTACTTCAGGGGTCATTCATGTTAGGGATGGTTTGTTATTATATATTTATACTCTTAATTTTTTAATATATATTTATACTGAAGTGATCCTAGTTACAGATGATATCAACTTTATTTGTCCATTTCTAGCTATTACAGATGTTAATTTTTCATGTATGTAAAAAATATGCTTAATAAATTAAGTTCTGGCATTTTAGTGTATATTTATACTCTAAATAATTGGTGCTATAAATAATTATTAAGATATATTAAGTTATTTGCTTTTTTCTTTGTCACGTACAGATAGCCTGAAAAGAATTTTTTTCCAAGTACACATATCTCTATAGATAATATTTGCCCTCTTATCTTTTGAATATCACAGAAATAATTAAGTGATAAACAATGGCAGATCAACTCTCAACTTTGAAATAACTCAGCAAGTGAGTGAGAGAGTAGAGCATAAATTCTAAGCCCTCAGTGACCTCCATGCAGTTAAATTGTTTCTCATGTCCTCTGTGCTCCAGGTTCAAAGCCTTAGGGGAAAAGTATCTAACCTCTCTCTTTCTTCTTATTTTTTTCTCCTGTCTGGTGACTTTGCCAAAGCAGGAGGATAGAAGGTGAGTGTCACTGCATAGCCAGCCTGCCTGCTTTTTTCACCTCTCTGCTAAATGGATGCGATCAGAATGTGCCTTGAACACAGGAGCCTAAATAATGGGGCTACTTTTCCTTGTAGAGTTCAGTAATATTTACTGAGACCAACAGCTTCATTTTCCTTGGTCCCTGCTGCCTTAATGGCTAGCTTCAGGGTGGGAGGTGGGAAGGGGGGGAATGAAGAATTGCTGAGAGAGTCTCGGGCGACACAGCTAACAGATGACCTTATTATAGACACTTTCCCTAGGCCTAAGTGAAGCCTTTTCATCTGAGTCGGCAAGAAGTGGGTCATTTTCCTGGTCTGTCATGCCCTGTGCTTTCTTGACTGGTAGCTGAAGATACAGCAAGCTCTTGATTTCCCTACTGGCTTGGGTTCCCGGAGGTATACTAATGGAACTGTCTCTGTGGGCAAGATGGGGCTTTTCCATAGACCACTTGTTTCTCTCCTAACCTGTTGGCTACTCCCAAATCTACATGCTTCAAGCACATCTAGCTACCATCAGGGGCAAAGTATGTGTGTCACTACATACCTGCTTTTAGGCTGGGCTCAACTCTGGTCTGCCTCAGGAGTCTAGTATTTCTGAGTCCTGGAGGAACAGAAGACAGTAATAACTCATAATCGAATACATACTTAAAACATTTATGTACACTAAATAACCAGTTCAAATAGTGGTACACTGTCATTATTTTTCAGTTGTACAGTGAGTGAGGTTCAAATTTCTGTGACCTATTTCTGAGTTTATAGCAGCTCCCTGCCAACATGGACTCTTCAACCACAGGGTATTGAAAGAATGACCAAGGGCCTTTGTGTTTCTGCAGGGTCCTTTGACAGTGTTTTCAGAAAGTTTGCCGAGAATTTGTTCTCTGTCAGTCCTACTTTCAGTAGGTAGCCTGCTGTCTCCTATTGGCTTTACCTGTCACACATTATACCTCAGTGACCTTTTTATATGTCAGAGAAATCCTCCTCCATCCTCAGCTGATGCATTAGGAGTCAGCCATTGTGTTTCTGTTTCTCCTGGTGCTCAGTTCAAGAGCATATGGGTGGCCATCTCCTGGGGAGACTGAGTGGGAAGTATTGCTTGATGCTGACGACCAAAGGTGTCCCTGTGGTCTGTTCCTGAGTAGGTCTGCTCTGAGCTATTTCCACAGCACAGCTTCCACATCTCTCTTACAGACTAAAAATAAAGTTTTGGCTCCATTCTTCTCATGTTCAATACCCTTTTTCTGCAAAAGTCTTGAAGTAACTGCAAGATATCTATATATAAGGGTAGACATTGCTTGATGCTGAAAGTTCCAGGAATAGAGATAGCTCCTTGCTGTTATTGGACCCCAGTCCATCTGCTCACTGCCCAGATGCCAATAATCAAGAGAAGAGAATTTGTGGGACAGAAAACAAGTTTATTCAAAGGCTAACACCCTGAGAAGAGAGGATGCAACTGCTCTCTGAGATCATTTAGGGAAAACTTAGGTACTTAAAATCACTTTATGGAAAAGAAAAGGGGGTTAGGAGACACTGGGCAGAAAGACTATACCATTGGTATTTTCATTATCCGGGTCATGTGCCTCTGTTTCTTTTTCTTTCTTTCTTTTTTTTTTTCCTAGAACATCACAGTCAACCTTGACCTCCTAGAGTTTGTTCCTGTAAGTCCTTATTTGCACATTCCTTTACTGATAAGCCTTGCTGCAGTTGAGGTGAAGTATGGGAAGAGGAAGGAAGGACATTGTGCATTCTGATATGATCTGTGGGTCATCAAATGTTCTGAGAGTTGCAAATCTGAAGAAAAATTATTGAACAGTTAACATCTTAGTCTTTTAGGTTCAACTACTCTTTAAATTTTAGATTGTCTGGCAAGGGGAGAGGAAGTCAAATGACACCTCAGAAAAGTGTCGCACTGCTGTGAAAATTTGCCATAGAAAACCCTAACTCAATCACAAATAAACCACTATCTCTCAATGGGTTGTGGTGGATTTAAACATTGAAAAGACTTAATTAAGCCTGACTTGAAGGTTACTTTCATCCCAACATTGAAGAAAATAGAAGATAAAATGAAATTGCCTTGAAATTAGTCCTTAAAAATTCATATAGCAAACTTTCAATTGACAGATAAGAAAGTAATTTTATGGAGTTATTTTTCTCTTAATTCCACAAATTGACAACTGCACTTTTACAGACTAGAGAGAGTGCACAACACATAAACATTTTCTACTAAAAAGCTATATCCAAGAGTGTTTGTGCTCCCTGCGTTTGGTGTCCATTCTCCAGAAAATGGCAGCAACTGGGGTAAGTGCTCTAAACCTCAGTTCTTTCACTTTTTAACAAGTAACACACGTATTCAGTCATGTTGGAAACAGACATTTAAAGCTTCTTGTTTTAAGCCCTTGGTTTATTTGCTAAAATTGGGCATGATTTTAGGCAGACAACCAGAGAGGGAAGCAGAAGGAGGATCCCTCCCTTCTGCCCAGTGGCTCTGCAGGGATTTCTGTTGGAACCAGAAAAGAAGAACCAGACAGAAGGCTGCAGTAGCTTCCAAAAGATAGCAAGTCAATAGTTGTATTATATTTTAGGGATCTGTGTCTGCAACAAAAGCACAATGGATAGCTAGATGGATTTATAGATAGATACCTAGGTAGGTGATAAAGAGGAATGAACATTCCGTAGAGCATTGTTGAAGAAGCAAGGCGTTTGGGAGATTATTTGCTGCCAGACATGACACACGTAAGGAAGATAAAGGAGAGTGGGCCAAGAAAGAATAAAACTATTATGAGTACTGTGGATGCTGGAAGGAGAGCAGGGTGCTGTTCAGTGCAGTATCACTGATGGAAAATAATTTGAAATTGGGAAACATAAGCAGAGCAGAAATGGGCTTCTCACCCCTCTCAAGATGCAAAGGATGCATGTCTCTGAAAGAGTTAATCTTCAGCTATTTTACTCTTGTATGCAAAGAAACCTATTTTCACAGAGAATAGTCTTGACTTTTGTCCATTTGCACAGTGTCTTCACATTATATTGTGTTTTCTTTCTTTTTACCTATTGATTTTGCTCAATACATGTAAAACTATTTTTTTTCAGAATAGTCCTAAAGGTAATGATAAGGTAAATGCATAAAATATGGCATGATCTATGATCAGATCTAATGTTAGCATTTAGATTTTAGGTAAATAAATAGAAAATTATCACATTGACTACTTGGACCTGTATGAGAAAACTGTCACTTTATTCCAAAGACACAAAGATAAAATCTTCATGCATCAGATGCAATTTATTGCTTCAAATCTTCATGCTGGATTTTCTTTCTCAGACACAAATTATTTCTTAACACTGATCCCTGCTAATGGCCTTGCTCTCACTTATTACCCAGACAAATTTCAATGACCAGTCCAGTGATATCTTCAACTACAGCAGCTAGATGATGTTCTGAAGATTTTTCTCACCCTTGTTAGATTATTTATAATTTTATTTTATTTTCTGATCTTTTTTTTAGCCTTGTGCTTTTACAGGTCTCTCCTCTGCATCTTTCATTCACTATATTTCATGTCTCTTTTGACCTCTTTTCAATTTAGTTGGGGTATTCAGTCTCCTCACTATATTTACAAGAAATATATTTACAACCTTCTTTTTTGTTAGTAAACTTTGCAGGAAATGGGAAAAGAGAATGCTGCATGACGTCTAGAAACCCAGCAGCTTTCTTGCTGTGCCTTCTACTCCTAGAAAAAGAAGCAAAAGGAAAGCCAAATAACCCCATGAAGGCATTCAGGATACATGCTCTTCAGTTTAAGTCTTCCCCAGACTCATCTAGAGCCTGTCACTTTTATTCTCTAAGACTGTGTGTGTGTGTGTGTGTGTGTGTGTGTGTGTGTGTGTGTGTGTGTTTGGGTAGGTGGTAGACAGTGGTTTTGCAGTGAAGTGGGGAGGTGTAACTACCTGTAGGATTTATAAGGTGCTTGATTCCAGTGATCTTCCTAGGAGAACAAAAGCATCTTTAACTTTGAATTCTCCTATGCCCTTTCTAAAGAATCATCTTCAGGGATGCAGCCTCCATAGATGCTTGTGGATTGATTAAAAATTCGTATTTCTGATTATTCTTGACACACAAGGAGCTCTCCTGACAGTTCCCCTTCAGTCAAAGAAAACTCTGTACTATTTGGCACCTCATCTCAGATTTGCATGTGTGGTGGGTTTTTTTTTTTTCAGGATGATTTCATGGAAAATAATCCCTTTGAGGTAAATTTAAATTTAAAAAAATGTATGTCTTTTTCTTGTCTGCTTCACTGTAGATGAAACTGTTTGCATTT
Source organism: Psammomys obesus (assembly GCF_907164565.1). Taxonomy (NCBI): domain Eukaryota; kingdom Metazoa; phylum Chordata; class Mammalia; order Rodentia; family Muridae; genus Psammomys; species Psammomys obesus. Next base: position 19,895,847 of record NW_026596064.1, read on the forward strand.
AATAGTCCACAGGCTCATGGGAAGTTATGTAAGGTAGCAACCACGACACCTGTTCACTTCAGGCCCTTTATAAATTGACCTGATTCTTCCATGTGTGCTTTGGACAGGATGACCACACTCACGCTCAGACACAGTGTGCTAAGTGACCTAGCAGTGCACTTCCTTCTACACTGGTCCCATGAGCGCAGTAGGAAAGGAGGCTTTATTCTAAACTAAACTACATGTTCAACCGGCACCTACAGCTCTTCAAGCACATGTGCATGTAAGTGCCCTAAAGCGCTAGTCTAATGAAATAAACAGTGCTGTGGCTTTGAAGGGCTTGGGTACGAAGCTTTGGGAGTGCAGTACATTTCTTCCTACACTGCTTCATTTCTGTACCAAGCTCCATAAAAATACCTCCTTTTAGGGATTTAGAAGGTCATTTCATAATACCCTTCTGTTATCCTCCTGAGTGCTGATATAATTAGGAAATAAAATGCAGTAGATAGGTCTGTCCCCTGATATGATGAGGTGGTGATTTCTTTATGACTGATAGAGATGAAGCTTCAGAATTGTAACTAATGGACACACTCACCCTTTCTGTGTGTTCCCTTTCTCTCACCATCTTCTTACATTACTTGTGTCTAAACTTTGAGGCTGGTCACAGTTTAGAAAGATAATAGTGTGGCTTGCTTACCTAGAATTGTAATTTTATGCTTTCCAAGATGAGTACAAATAGATTAGTTTCATTCCTTTCAGTAGGGTAAGAGGTATCTGCAAATGTCACCAGGTATGAAAATAACAGTCTCAGAGTCTGACCACCAAGGTGTTACTTCCAGATAGAAAAGAGAAATCAGGGAGAGGGGGGATCCCTTCCATATCCCTTCTATTCAGAAATAAGTCTCCTTAGTGCTAGACAGATGCATGACTCTCTGAGAGGGACAGATAACCAACATCAATTCTACTCAACTTTTCTTTTTCCATCAACCATAAAGTCTTGATTTTGTGTATATATATGTGTATATATATATATATATATATACATAAAATGTATATATATGTATGTATATATAATGTATATATATATATGTATGTATTTATATATACACACTCACATATATGGGTTCAATGATATGCATATGGAGTTAGCAGATAACTTGCACTTGTGAAAACCAAGTCCCTCCTACTACAATGTAGATTCCAATTTAAGTAACCAGGATTGTTGGCAACAGTCTTGACCTGTTGATCCATCTCATTGGCCCTCATATCCTATTTTATCATTCTTGGTATTCTAGCATCCTGACAACTGCTTTCTTTGTTATAAAGGTCACCCGTATGGCCCTAAAGGCAGGTGATGGAGCTGGTTCTTTTGGTTTATTTTTTTCTGCCCTCTTGCCCATTGGAGTATTGCATGGAGTCTTGGGAGACCTATGCAAAAGTAATAACCCTGAATATGGTCAGTGACCAGTGTAAATGCTGCAAGTTGCACTGGTGACAAACTGAGGTTTTCCACCCCCTGAGGCCCTCCTCCCTATTCCGCAGTCACTACAGGCTTGAAAGTCAAGCTCAGGTTGCCTATGTTATCTGATGTTAATGGGGAATGGCTTCCCCTGTAATATTGCACATCAGATATTATCCACAGGAACATATAAATTAACCTTCGATTCATAACATTTCTTAATATTTAAGTTTAAATGGCAATCTAAGATTGTAACATTGTGTGTTACTTTTAATACCTTGAAGCACAATAGGAAATACTGATTACTATAATGCTGAATCTGTATGAATAGCATTTAAAACCACCGCCGCTATGGTAACCAAAAAAAAAAAAAAAATTCCTCATTCTTTATTATCGAAGTCTGTTAAAGGATTTCTCTTTACCACAGATTGATTTTCATGTGCTTTTTATTCATTTTCTATAAAATGACTTTTCAGAAATAGAAATGATTATTTCTTGGCTTATCCTTTCTGAATTCCAGGATATTCAAATGCTTTAGTAAACTGTAGTAAGACTCAACAATCAACATTTGAAATAATTATAGTAAAAATCAAGATCCAAAATTACATAGAATTGATGTTATTCCTTGAACAAGTGATTCTGTGAAATTTAACCATTACTAGTTGGCATTTTTATATGACTGTTCCATATGAATTATGTAGATTGATAGCAAAGAGTATTCGACACCTAGGAGCTGCACCACAACTCTCGGCGCACAGTCTGGACTCTCACACTTTGTTAGGTGTGCTTGCAAAATGTATAAATTCAAAAGATTAATTCTGTCGTGTGTGTGTTTAATCATTCATTAACTCATTTATTTCTTCACTCATGAAGTTACTAACTTATAGACTCAAGTGATTTAGCTCAAACCTTATGTGTGTTTTCTACTGTGTATTCACAGTAACAAATGCACAACACTGAAAGGATTATGGGGCATTTCCTTCCATACACTTGTATTTTCAACTTTCATTTTCAACATTCTGTTTTAATCATTATTCGAAGTAGTCCAGGATATATCACTATATTGCTTCTACAGACATGAGAGGATATATGAACTAAATTGTAGTATCAGTTTCAGAAAAGACCCCAGGGTCCAGATTATTTTGGTTGTGCTGCTCTCCTTGTGGCCCTCCAGTTCCCTGAACTTCAGAAATGTTATCTATTTTTTTCTGTTTTAATTGATAACAGTTATGTTCTTTAGATGATGACCTATTTTGTTTTTCAACCTAACTGACTATAAAGCTCTTCTCAGTTTCCTTGCTAGTCGATTTTATATTAAATATTTGTAGACAAATATAAAGTTCCTATTATTTTTGTAATTTTTTTTTATTATTTCTCTCTTTGCACGAGAGAGAGAGAGAGAAACAGACAGGGGTAGAAGAGGGAGAGAGAGGTGCCGAACTAGAAGTTGTGTGTGCCAGTGTAACCATGTGGAGGTTATAGGACGTTTGTGAATAAGTTCTCTGTTAAAGTTAATTTTATAAGATTGTGTTTGTTTCTCGGTTTCTCTTTTATCCCCACTATCACATAAATAATTGAGACTCTGCTATGTTATTAATAAGCTTCACAGCACAAGAACTGAGGAGTTATTAGTCTGTTCTTTAACCCTCAAAGCTAATTTGGCTTCCTCCCAGTGCACACCACAGCAACACTTGCCTTTTGTTTTAGTTTTCCCTATTCCAGCTCTTCTGATTATATCTGGACCTCTCCTCAGGCTGAGTCCCCTACTTCCTCTTCTAACTCCTCCTTCCCTGGCTGGCAGGAAGTACAGTCCTATTCTCTCTCCTGATCAGTGATTGGCTGTAAGTTGCTTTATTGGCATATCAGGGGACAATTGGTTAGCAGTATTTATATAACACTGAGACAAAAAAAGATTTTCAGAACAAGTATTGCAACCAGATATGGGGGTACAGAAATCAACATTTGAATTACACTATAACTTTCATCCCACAGTTCTCTTCTTTCACAAATTCTAGGGATGTAACTCAGTTCATCAGAGTTGCACAGTAAGGCCCTTGACTCTGAGCTATATTGCTAGTCTGACCCCATTTTGTCGTTATTGTTGTTGTTCTGTGAGCCATAAATAATATTTTTAGCCTATATTCTAACTTTAAACCCTTATCTCTTCCTGTCTCTCTCACTTGTTTTTCACCTTAAAGTGTCATTTAATGACCAAAGAAAGTAAAAAGATATCATCATAGTATATCACCATAGTTTGTTAAGGGTTCATGTTGGAACATAATCTTTAGGACTACTGATAACCTCCATTGTAATAAAAAATAGTCGTATTCACATGTTAATACTAGTTACAGCTTTCAACTTCATCCTTCCCTGTTGTGGCTACAGTTAGAAGTCAGTCCTTTGGAAGAAGGGTTACAGTGGAAGAAGGATTATCGACAGAGCCAGGAACAATAGATACCAATGAAGATATTCTGGCTTCACACAAAATAAGACGAAAAGGTCAAAATGCACACTGTGAAGAAAATGTTGGTAAGTTTATGAAAGTGATAATACTGCTAATGAAGAACTCTGCACTGATATTCACAACACAAAAGAAGAAATGAAGACTTCATGTTTCTTTTTGTTAAGATGGACACAAGAGACTGAAAGAAGCCAACCTCCTGTAGGATCAGACTTAAGAGAGTCTGCTGTAATAGCCGTGGCTTGCTGCATGTTGATGTCACTATGAGCTCTGTCCTTATGTTTATCATGTCAGGGACAGAAGAGAGACTGTATGAGCAAACCATTTAAACTCATGAAACTTAGTTTTCTACCTTGGACAATGAAAGTGTGGAACAAGATCACCTGTGGATTCATTATACCGGTACTCTTCAGTTTCATAATATGGATCAAAACCAAGAAAGTTGAGATGTAGGGACAAAAAATCTTACATTTGTAAAAGCTACTGTAGATTCTAAACTTTAATGGTTCTTTAAGTTGTAGGATCTCCATGGGTATCACAGTCAGCAAGGAAACAAATTATGAAAAGCTGAGAATGAAAACTTAGGGAAGCCAGACTTGGTTAGTCAGATTGGATCAAGACTTCTAAGCTTAATGACATGGTTAAATTTTCGTCCATATTTCCTCACAGGAAAACTTTGGGAAAAGGCTTGCACATAACAATAGGACAGAAAATCTTTAGGCATTGCTATATGAAAACTCCCTGGCAGGGCAGCAAAGGACCTGTGTGAACTTCACAGTCACAATAGGCTCTATTGACTGATAAACAGTACTCAGGGCAAGGACCCAAAGAGGAGAGATTTGTAATATGCATAAGGGTAGATTTTTATTGGTGGAGGATGCATAGTATAGGGGACCTCTTTCATAATGATGGGTTCTATTTACTGAAAAATACAGTTTAGGATTAGGGCCTAAACAATTTTCAGGGTATGGGGGAGGGTATCAGGTGGAGACTGTGTGCCTAATAGAATTAGCATAGGACCACAGGTTGTTTGAACATGTCACTCAAGCATTCCAGGTGATTATGCATTATTCATTTCCTTCTGCTGAAGGAAATGGGCCCATATGATTGACACTCAGGGTTTCTCCAATACTTACTCTAAGCTGTACTTCCTAAGCTTTTGTCCTAGTGATACCTTTGAACAACTCTGAAAACCACATGGGTCCATTACTCAAGAGCTCATGTTTAAACAGTAGCAGGACAGAGATGAAGGATCTGACTTACTTCCTCCTGGTGAGGATTGTTTTTCTTGCTTTCTGAGGTAGGGCATATTCATATACGCCGTGTCTTTATCTGTACTGGTGATTTATTTTCACTATGTAAGCACAGGTTGTGGCCTGTAGTCATAATTTTAGGAGTTATGGTTGACATCATCTTATTTTCATTTTCATAAGCTGCTGTTGCATAGTGAGATCCAGGATTAAAGATGAACTGACTTGGTGCACTGGCTATTAATATCTTGTGAAGACTAGGAGCTTTTGTCAGTATGATATTATTTCCTACTTGTATTTAATTATAAAGTGTACATTCCATCTAAACTGAATAAATGAAATAAGTAAAGCAAGTAGGGAAGATTATCAAAGATAAACTTTAAATTAACTCTCTGCTCTGCAGAGAAGGAGAAATATAACTTCCCCTGTACATCCTTTGTGAGTATAGGCACTTTATAAGGATGATGCTCCCAGAAATGGCAGTTTTAAAATGATGATAAACTATGAGTTTCTCCATGAATTTATTTATCCGTTTAAGAAATAGATGCTAGAGTCCCCATTACAGAATTCACTTTGAAAATGACAGCTGAGTGGTAAGCTTGAAACTTTTAAACTTTTAGGGAATGAAGAAGAAAATAAGAAAAATGATGATGAGCAAAAGTCTAGATTTACAGCCTGGCAGATGTTATGTGACAATGTATGCTCTACCAGGAGCCCTCAGGTATGAGTGGTCAAGGACTACTTTCCCCCCAAAAAGCTAGATCTTTGCAACTTCTGAAGAGAGGTCTCTAATTCAGTGTGTATAGATCACAAGCCCCTCTGCAAACAGCTTGCAATAGAACCTCCCAGGCCATCAAGACAACTAGAAGGAAACCATTACATTCTTAAGTGAGCTTATAGTTGTATATGTAACTTCCCGGTCTAAGGCAGGTCATTTCTGAACCTTATTCTGGTGGCAGCAGACTGCGTGAAGCCAACTCAAAATTAAGTGGAGCCAACTATAATGGCTTCACATCATGGCAGGTTAAGTATGCTCTAGATATCATCTGGGTAAACACTAGTTTTGCAGATGAAGATTTTGAAACCTAAGGACTCTAAGTGTCATGTTCAAGATGAATTTGTAGATGTCATATCTGCATTCAATGCCCATGACTTCTAGGATAGTACTATTGATCAAATTCAATGTAGTCTGTCTGTGTGGCCAAACCAAATTCTGGGGTAGTAAAAAAACCTAGTTTTGTCTCCAAAAATATGAGGTGGTCACTGCTTTTTTTAAAATTCTATTTTCAATTCATTTTCCTCTATATACCAATAGTAATTAGCCAGATTTGTAGTTTAGATTGGGCATATGACTAAGTAACTAAGATTAGGGTAAGAAAATGAAGCATGAACACACAGCACTGAGAAGGACCCAAAAAGAAATAAAGATGCGGTTTGAATGGTCTCTTTATTCTTCAGGGCTGAGTCTAATGGCTTCTTGTTGAACAGAAGGACTACATGAAGTAATAGAAGTAGTTCAAAGTCCAGACATGAGACATCTTCAGTGAAACCTTAGGATGTAGATGTGTCCCGAAGAACAACATGAGACTTTGGAAGAATGAAGTGGCTTCTCCTAACCACTGCTTATTAGATAAGTGCAAAAACACAAAATGGAATCGATAACATCACAGAGAATTAAGAGACACAAAGGGCAGGTAGCAAAGTATTTTATGTTTAGATTATTTTGTACGATCAAAGAGAATATTGGATGGAATTTTACAATTTGTAGCATCTGCCTATTCTTTTTGTAGTATAATAATAAAACTTAATACCCCTCCCATATCACTGCATCAAGAGCCAATGTACATAGCGCACACAATGACTGTTATGAGCTAAAATGCTTTTACTATTTCTTCTCATGAAAGTCACTAAGGTTGCTTGAACAGAAATATTTTTGACTAAAAGAGGAAGTTGTACTCACAACCCAAAAGACACATTATAGACAGTAAGATCAATGGATACAGAAAACAACATTAAAAAGGCTTTCATTCTCTTGTTAAGCAATAATAATGGCTACTCATCGTATCTATCTTAAGAAATAAAAAAAAAAAACAGTCATGCAGGCTATAGAAAGGAGGATGAGAAAGAAAGATAGGCACAGAATGACAGAGAGATACAGAGAAGACAGACAGACAGAGACACATTCAGAGAGATAAAGAGACAGGGGTAGAGAGGATGAGGAGAGGGGAAAGAAAAACTGGTTCATACAGCTGACCTTTACCACATATTATCTTGGATCCAGACTTAGCTTCTGTCTAGTACTTTTATTACAACAAACACAGATTCTCTTTTAAGTTAGCTGAGTTATTTTCACTTCATTTTAGCAAACTCGTAATTATGTTGAGTTCTTTTCTAGTCATATTTTTATTTTTTCATTTAAAATTTAATAAAAGGAGATTTGACTTGGAGACAATAAATTAATATTTGTGTCAGAATGTGTCCTGAATTTATACAAGATGATATATTTCATTTATACAAGTTTTATTATTGAGCCACTGTGACTTGAATAGGATTTTTGTGCACTTACAGGAGAGTGATACAGTTAGAAAGGGACGCTAAAAAGGCAGGAGCAATCAATCACAGAGTAAACAGATCTTCAGATGGTTATCCCATAAAAGTTACTGGATACTCTGTTTTCTTGGAAAAAAAAAATCTACCTGAAGCAAGAAGGACTGTGGCTTCCATGTTCTAAGATGCTACGGATAGCTGGAAACAGATAAGAGGCAGTAGTTTTCAAATATTTGACAATGAAAGCTCTTACCTTCAATTTTGAAACATTTATTCATATTAAAAGGAGATAACAGGCTTGAGTTTCCTTCCCTTTCACAAATTGCTATATTATTTTTTGTGTTAGTTCTTCATCTTTTGATTTTAAGCACTACCATTTTTTTTTCTCTCCTGGAGCCTTATAAAGCAGATAAATAAGTCTTGTGCACTGTATATTCTGTTTCCATCTCTAAGTATACCCTGTATTTTAAAGTAAGTTGTTTCAAGCCAGCCTAATAAACCCAAGGGACTTTAAGCTGGGAAAGCACAGACCTGGTTCTACTGTGTGTAATAGTGTTCATAGAAAATTGCATTTCATTTCATTTATTCTCAAGTGACTTGGCTCACTGTTTTTGTCTTTCTGGTCAAGACATGTTCAAATACTTGGACATTTAATGGAAGACTGCAGCTGTTGTTGAAGGTCCTGTATTCTGCTCATGGTCTGTATTCAACCAGGTGGTTTGGGAGCAAGAGAAATTTCTCGTTGCTTTATGCCAGGAAAATGGATCCTGCCATGCTGAACACCTGAGAGATCAGAGCAGCTTGGGGAAAAAACTTAGGGGCTGCATGTAAGAGAACTTGGTGTTAATCCTGAGATTCACTGGAGAAAAAACAATTTCACCGTTTTGACCCAAAATTGAAGCAAGCTTTTAATTAAATACTAAGATGGGCGTTAGTCAGGACCCCTCCCTGGAGCTTTCAGCTGAGTGGCTCTGAGACACATTTTGCAGGGACTTACGAAGACAAACCCATAGGACACCATGCTTTCCCCAGGAGGCTTTTCTTATTTTTCAAGAGCTACAACTCCCAGCATTCTAGGAAGTTACCTGGTTCTTGGGCCGCCATTGCATACGGGTTAATTACATTGACGCGTTGAAACTCTTAGTTTTTAAGACTTTATCACAGAAAATTTCCTGACATTGAGCAGTTGAGATCAGCATCTCTAACATGGCTTCTTTTGATTTTTTTAACTCCCTTTTTTAACTCCTCTACCCTCATACAGAGACAGCTCAAAAAACTAAAAGGACTTCATACTCTTACTTCTGACCTTTGAAATTACAAAACAAAAGAAAATAACAACAAAAAAATATGTTTGCTCCTTTTATATACCTAAGGTATCCTACATTTTGTTGTTGTTGTTGTTTATTTATTTATGTCTCTCTTTTAGGAAGGCATCAGTGTCTGCACTCTTTCAAGGTCAAAATTATTACACAGGGAGAGAAAACATTACGTTTCCTGAGTCCAAGCCAGCATATTTGGCCTTACATAAAGTCCGAGTTTTTTGAGGTTTGTTTAGCCAAGGAAGGTGCCCACCGACACTGAGTGGTTGAGAGCTCCCTAAGAGCAGACAGAGAAATCTGCACTGTGGGGGTAGAGGCTGGAGCATGAAATGATAGCAATGGAGATGGGACATAGGGATAAGCTGCTAGGGAGAATGCTACAGTCAGATAAATGGCCAGAGCTTTCAATTTCTACTTGTTTCATCTGATAAGAAAGGCACGCTCTAAAATTTATTCCTTATGCAACATTCATTTTTATTCCAGGTTTATTTTTACGGTGATCTTACTTTCAGTGTGCTTAATATTTTAAGTCTTTACCTCTTTGTCTTTGGAATGTGGGAAATCGATGAAGCTGGAGAGCCAGCTAGAGAATATACACAAAGGAATAAACAGTTTACCACTGGCTGACCTTCACCAAGCTGGAGAAACTCAGAGTTACTGTAAGAGGGCCTGCTCTGCTAATTATTATGCTCAGGATCAAGAGTAGGGGAAGAGGTGAGAGAGAGAAAGAAAGAGAGAGAGGGGGAGTTAGGAAGAGAGGGAAGAAAGGAGGGAGGGAAAGGGAGAGAAAGAGAGAGAAAGAACGAGAGATTTGTGTGGATTATAAACCAGACCTTTCTACTTGGGAGTGCATCTCATATTATAGGCTCAGGGTGTCAGAGCCTTCAGTGAGAAGATCACAGTGGAGTGCTAACCGGTGCTGTCCTCACCTCCTGATGCTAACCACCCTGTTATTGCAAACAGGAACCTACAGCTCTCTGAGGGTGACACACACCTCATATTCATGTTTTAAATACATCAGTACACAGATCATAAACAGTCACTTTTAAAGAAACACATATGAGAAGACAGGGACTTCATCAAATGCTTGGAGCGGCTCTAACAAATGAAGAAATCATGGACTGGAGTCTCCCAGATGACTAGATAGACCTAGATGAGGGAGTCGTGTCTGGTTTCAACTTTTTAATGAACATTTCAGGGCCGATTACTGTCTTGGGTTTTTTGTTTGTTTGTTTTGTTTTTTCAATGTCAGTGGTAATAGATGTGATACTGAGGCAGGATCTGAAGAGGCAGAGAAGCCACTGGCATTGGTGTTTCAAATTAGGTTCTTATGCTAATCTAATCTAGCTGGATGCTAAACTTGATATCATATTTTTAATTCCAATTTCTGTATTTACGTGGTACAGATGATTTATGTAGCTTTTGTTCTACATATGTTTAAAAATCACCAGTCTTAACAGAAAAATGTGTTACCAATTCCTCTGCTAATCAAGGTAAATGAGCCATAGTCTGATAGATGGGAACACAAACCAAAAATATTAAAGAAAAAGAGAGTGAGACAGAGAGAAAAAGCTGGGGGGAATGATGAGTTAGAGGACAGGAAGTGATTAAAACCACAGAAGCCTCATCCGAGGACATGAGCCTGAAAGGGAACAGCATTGCTCTGAGCCTGAATTACTGCGAGCACTGGGCCTTTCCGTCATTTTTAATGGAATGTTATTAAAGACAAATCTGGAGTAGTGAACCCTTCAGTGCTTCCTCTTAATTTATTTATTTCTGCAGAGGGGAACCCTGTTAACCCCAGCAGATAATATATTCAACAGCTTGCATCCATGGCAAGGTTGTTTCCTAAAAATTTTATGGGATAAATTTAGTTCAACATTTGCACATATTTATACATGAGGTCTCCATTTCAAGGTCTTTGGCTTAAGTAAGAAAGTCATTCCCAAGGCAGGATGTCTGCCAGGGTTGCAGGGGATGTTCTACGCCCACTGCGGAGCTCCTGTGTCCTCGGACAGGGAAAGGACCTTGACTGAAATGCCTGACTTCTCCTCTTGCAATTTCAGTTAGGCCATGAGAACCACAGGAAGCTTTGTGTAGCTAAGCCCTCTGGGTCACACCTCAGACCCATGCTGGCTGCCCCACAGGCTTTGCCCTCTTTTGTGTAAGCCCTGGAGATGAAGCCTGCTTTCCTTTCCTCTTTAAGAGCATTTTTTCTTTCTGGCTCTTTCCCCTAAGGTAGCTACTCTGGGATGACACAGAACCTCCCTTTTCTCCCAGTATACAGATGCACACAAATGCACTGGATTTTTTCTCTTTAAGGGGTATGAGGCTACTGCTTGTATCTAATGGGGTGGGTGAGAGGAGGAGAGGGGCTGTGATAATAGCTAGGTGTCACTGTCCGATGCTACCTAAATATTTACCATGTGCTTGACCCAGTGCTGGACGCAGAGAATGTCATGCATGTGCAAAAATAAAGTCACCGTCTCATGACACTTATATGCGATAAGAGACAATTACAAATATTAACATGTGGCTCATTATATAACTTCAAAAAGGAAAATTGAAGCAGTACATGGGCTCAATGTTAGGGTGTGTTTTGTAATATGTGTATCCTATACTTAAAAATTTTTTTTGGATCCCTTGTTGTCCTTGTGGAGCTCCTATCCTTTCCAGGTCTTACTATCTCCTACTTCTTTCATACGATTCCCAGCTTGGAGATCTACAAGGACAGCAAGAGATCCAAAAAGTCTGAGCAGAGGTCTTTTCTGGAACTGATACTCCAGCCAAGGACCACTCATGAAGATGGCCTGGAAAACCCCTGCATGGAGGTAGCCTGTGGAAGTTCAATGTCCAAGTGACCTCAATAGTAATGGGGACAGGGATTGTCTCTGACATGAACTGATTGGCCCCCTCTTTGATCACTTCCCCACAAGGTGGGAGCAGCCTTACCAGGCCACAGAAGAAGACAATGCAGCCACTCCTGATGAGACCTGATAGACTAGGATCAGAGGGAAGGAAAGGAGGACCTCCCTTATCAGTGGACTGGGAGAGGGACATAGGTGGGAAAGAGGGAGGATGGGATTGGGAGGGGAGGAGGGAGAGAGGTACAGGGAGATGCAAAATGAATAAACTATAATGAATAAAAATAAAAATAATTTAAAAAAATGTTGAATAAAGAAAGATTAGGATTGTGATGTTGGGAAATTAAATAAACATATCTTCTTTCAATTGAAACAAAAAAGAAGTGAAAAAAAATTTTAAAGAATCACACATTTCTCAGGAAGTCATGTGAGAGCAGAGTCCTGAAGGAAGAGAGACTGAGTCATGCAAAAGTCTGGAGGCCAAGGATTCCAGGGAGAAGACACAGCTGACACATTCAGTATGAGTTTCAGAGAGAAGTCTGACTTTGAAATCCAAGGAATAACACTGCAAGAAAATAGAGTAAGATCATGTGATTCTCAGTGACCATAAAGACATTGAAAAAAGTTCCCCAAACTACTCAAGCAGCCAAACACAAAACTCCATCTGCAAAGAGGCTATACTGCAGCCTGGAGAAGTTCAATCTTAACTTTGCTGTCTATTTTATACATTCTGACAAAGGAAGCAACTAGATTACTGGGAGGTTCACTAAGCAAGATATTTTACAATAAGCATATTTGACATGGGTTATTCATCTGTGTTGTTTATTTTACTTTCATAATTGTACCTTACTTTCCATTTTCTCAAACAGTACTGAAGATCAGACGACTTGATGTTGACATAATGGATCATTTTTTAAGTCAAGTATTTTAATTTCAGGTGGAATTGATTGCTTTGGAGATAGATGAAGAAAAAACCTTTGAGTTCTTTGCTTGGGGGTGTCTTGAGATAGAAAAGATAGTCTGATAAGATTACTATCATATGCGCATCAAGGTGACAGGAAATTAACTACCATTAACTACTAAGGCTTGCCAGCTCTCCTGCTTGCCTGTTGGTCTACCTACCCTGTTTTCCTCCTTTCCTCCTTTCTTCCCTCTCTCCTTCATGTCCTTCCTTCCTTCCTTCCTTCCTTCCTTCCTTCCTTCCTTCCTTCCTTCCTTCCTTCCTTCCTTCCTTCCTTAAGACTAAGGTGCAAATTCCTCATGCTGCAGTCATGGATGGAATGAGGACCCTTACTGATGGGACAAGTTTGAATCTCTCAGAAGCACCCCTTAGTTTCTGCAGTGTTACAGCTTTGGAGATAGTAATGTTTAACTTCATATTATTGAATGAAAATCACACTAAAACACTTTCTAAATTCTCCTGACCTCCCCCAAATGTACAAATTTCATTCTCGAAAATTTGCTTAAAAGGAAAAGAGCAACAACAAAACTCAAAGTGTACTGATAGATGTTTGAAAACAGTACATACTTTGGGAGGGGGATGTTTTTGTTTTTTTATATTAATTAGAGTTTATTCATTTTATATGATAGCTGTAACCCTCTCATTCCCTCCCAATCCCACTCTCCCTCATCTCCTCCTATGCCCATCTCCAAGTCCACTGATAGGAGAGGTCCTCCTCCCCTTCCCTCTGATCCCAGTTTATCGGATCTCATCAGGACTGATTGCATTGTCTTCCTCTATGGCCTGGCAAGGCTGCTCCCTCCTCAGGACATGGTGGTCAAAGAGCCAGCCACTGAATTCATATCAGAGACAGTCCTTTTTCTCCTTATTAGGGTACCCACTTGGACATGGAGCTGCCATGGGCTACATCTAAGCAGTGGTTCTAGGTTATATCTATGAATGGTCGTTGGTTGGAGTATCAGTCTCAGAAAAGACCCCTGTGCCCAGATATTTTGGTTCTGTTGCTCTCCTTGTGAAGCTCCTGTCCTCTCCAGGTCTTACTATCTCCCCCTTCTTTCATAAGATTTCCTGGACTCTGCACAAAGTTTGGTTATGAGTCTCAGCATCTGCTTTGATACCCTGCTGGGTTGAATCTTTCAGAGGCCCTCTGTGGTAGGCTCCTGTCCTGTTTCCTGTTTTCTCCTTCTTCCAGTGTCCATCCCATTTACCTTCCTGAGTGAGGATTGATCACCTTACCCAGGGTTCTCCTTCTTGCTTAGCTTCTTTAGGTGTACAGATTTTAGTGTGTTTATCCTATTTTATATGTCTAATATCTACTTATAAGTGAGTATATACCATGTGTGTCTTTCTGCTTCTGGGATACCTCACTTAGGATGATCTTTTCTAGATCCCACCATTTGCCTGCAAATTTTCATGATTTCCTTGTTTTTAATTGCTGATATTACAAATAAAGCTGCTATGAACATGGTTGAGCAAATAAATGTCCTTATTGTGTACTTGAGCATATTTTGGATATAAGCCTAAGAGTGGTATAGCTGAATCTTGATAAAGAGCTATTCCTAATTGTCTGAGAATGTGCCAGATTGATTTCCAAAGTGGTTGTACCAGGAGATTCCCCTTTCTCCACATCCTATCTAGCATGTATTGTCGCTTGAGTTTTTATTTTAGCCATTCTGATGGGTATAATGTGAAATCTCAGGGTTGTTTTGATTTGCATTTCCCTGATGACTAAGGAAGTTTAGCATAAGTGTTTCTCCCACATTCTATATTCCTCTAAAGAGAATTCTCTGTTTAGCTCTGTACCTCATTTTTAATTGGATTACTTGATTTGTTGCTTTTTCACTTCTTGAGTTCTCTATATATTCTGGATATTAGCCCTCTGTCAGATATAGGGTTGGTAAAGATCATTTACAGGTCTGTAGGTTGTTGTTTTGTTCTAATGACAGTGTCCTTTGCTTTACAGAAGCTTTTCAGTTTCATGAGGTCCCATTTATTGATTGTTGATTTTAGAGCCTGTGCTGTTGCTGTTCTGTTCAATAAGTTGTCTCCTGTGCCAATCAAATAAAAGACCCAGAAATAAACCCATACAACTACGGATACTTGATTTTTGATAAAGAAGCCAAAATCATACAGTGGAAAAAAGACAGCATCTTCAACAAATGGTGCTGGTCTAACTGGATGTCTACATGTTGAAAAATGAAAATAAAACCAGATTTATCACCCTGCACAAAACTAAAGTCCAAGTGGATGAAAGACCTCAACGTAAACCAGGCACACTAAATCGGTTAGAAGAAAAAGTGGGGAAGAGCCCAGTACATGTTTTTAAAAGTAAAAATTATTACAGAAAACTTTGAATTAAAGAACTCAGGTAGAAGATAACTGCAAAAGATAAAATAGCAAAGAGAAAAGCAATTTAGAGCATGATAGAACCAATCTCCAGAACTGTGGTGCCTCCAGTGAGTTTTCCACTTGCCTTTCCCAACTCGATTTTGGAAAGCTTGTCTGATGAAAATGTTTTCACGTACCTGTCCCATTCTTCTGACCTCCTGTTTCTAAATTACAAAAAAAAAAAAAAAAAAAAAAAAAATCCTCCCTCCTTCCCTCTCTCTCTCTCTCTCTCTCTCTCTCTCTCTTAACTTGAGAGCATCCCAATGAGCAAAAATAACAAAAGTCAAGCAAAACAAAACGCTAGAGAGGGCAGAAGAAACTTCCAGTTTCCAGAACATTCCATTTAACCTCTACTTTTTTTTTTTACAAACAATAGTATTTTTAATAATTTTTAAACAGTCTATTCACAATATTTTTGTTTCCAATAACTCTTTAAAGTTTACTCATTAGACTAATAACTCTCACCTCTATCCCTGACCTACCCACTCTTAAATAATACACACCATTAAGGGAAGTGTAAGCACAAAGCACAGACTTGATTAAAGAGTGAACTGTAAGCACTTCATTAATTAATTGCTTTCTCTTTTTTTCAAAGTCTTCTCTTCTAGCCCAGGCTAAGGTCTGCTTCAGTCAGGGAAAAGGGGGCATTTGTATTTCTTCTCTTTCCTCATTCCTATTATCATTATTTTTCAAAAATTGATTGCTGTTATTCAATAGCTAAATTCTTTTCTGTTGTTTTTTTGTAATACTTCCTTCTTTCTCCTTTCTGACCTTCTACATTCTTAGCTATAACTATAGAAAAAAAAAGATGATGATCGAGGGGGAAAGGAGAAGGAAAATTGGAAGACTTTATATTATTGGTATTACCGTAACTGCTCTTATATTCTTTAATGAGATTTTGATATGATAATAGATGATATGTGGATGACAAAAAGGTAGATAAATAAATAGATAACACCCAATGCTATCATACTTCCATCATGTAAAAGTTATATTTCATAACAGTTTTTTGCGGAGGTTGTTATACAAACATATTAAGGGAAAAGAAAAGAAGTGTTACAGTACCAAACAGATGTTGATTCACTGACTTTTAAAGAAGAATTTTTGTGTTAATTGTTAATTGGATTTTTTTTTCTGTTTAGAAATTGTTTCATAAAACCCTAGCTGGTTATACAGCTAAGTAACTGGTCCAGACATCCTGATCCTTTTGCCTGTCTCCTTAGTTCTGGGATTACTGATATGAACTATTAGAAAGGGCTGACTTTAGTTTTTCATACCTCTAAGTTAAAGGCTGTTTTGAGCAGCTAACTCTGTCAGGTAGGCTGTGAAATTCCTAACCATGTGAGCACTTGTGTCCTGACCTGCATCTCTAACCTCTTCCTCTGAATCTTCTTTCACTTCCCAGTAACATCAAATCACATTGTCACTACATCAATTAATCTGCCCAGCATGAGCCCTGCCTATTTTCTGAACATGGAAATTACCTTCACTTTTGACACATAGTGAAGAGGTTTGTGAAGAGCATGTTGATTTCCTATAGAAAATAAACAAAGGGACAGAAGCACATGGATAAATGCTTAGCCAATGTCCCATCTACAACAGCATCAAACTGTCATAACACTGATGTGGGAGGAGTGTAAATTCTGCTAATGGGGAGAGGGATGCTTCTGTTTCAGATGGGCAGCCCTCCAGACACAAGCACAAGTTGTATATTGACCAGCTCTCAAAGGTAGTATAGGCAATGTGGAGAAATAATGTTCCTCCAAGATTTCAAAGTTAAGTGTGAGAAGGATGATGTTCATGGAAACATCTCATTGCAACACTCCACCAGAACCCGTCTGCCTAAAAGATGCATTTGGTGCCTTTCAAAACTATTTTATATTCTCTTTTTTTCATTTATTTTTTCTTTTTAAAAAAATTTTTATTAATTATACTTTATTCACTTTGTATCCCCCCTGTGGTTCCCTTCCTCCTCCAGTCCCAATCCCTCCCTTCCTCCACCCTCTGCATGCATGCTCCTCCCCAAGTCCACTGATAGGAGAGGTCTTCTTTTCCTTCCTTCTGATCCTAGTCAATTAGGTCTCATCAGGAGTGGCTGCATTGTCTTCTTCTGTGGCCTGGTAATGCTGCTTCCCCCTCAGGGGGAAGTAATTAAAGAGCAGGCCAATCAGTTCATGTCAGAGACAGTCCTTGTTCCTATTACAATGGAACCCACTTGGATACTGAACTGCCATGAGCTACATCTGTGCAGGGGTCTTAGGTTATCTCTATGCATAGTCCTTGGTTGGAGTATCAGTCTCAGGAAAGACCCCTCTGCTCAGAATTTTTGGTTCTGTTGCTCTCCTTGTGGAGTTGCTGTTCCCTCCAGATCTTACTGTTTCCTACTTCTTTCCTAAGGTTCCCTGCACTCTGCCCAAAGGTTGCCCATAAATCTCAGCATCTGCATTGATAGTCTGCAGGGCAGAGCCTGTCAGAGGTCCTCTGTGTCAAGCTCCTGACTTGTTCGCTCTTTTCTCCTTCTTCTGATGTCCATCCTCTTTGCCTTTCTGGATAATGACAGCCTACAGATTGGGAAAGGATCTTCACCAACCCTATATCTGACAGAGGACTAATGTCCAGTATATATAAAGAACTAAAGAAGTTAAACAGAAAAAAAAAAATCAAGTAATCCAATTAAAAAATGGAGTACAGAGCTAAACAGAGAATTCTCGATAGAGGAATATCGAATGGCAGAGAAACACTTAAAGAAATGCTCAGCCTCATTAGCCATCAGGGAAATGCAAATCAAAACGACCCTAAGATTTCACCTTAAACCCATCAGAATGGCTAATATCAAAAACTCAAGAAACAACACATGCTGGAGAGGTTGTGGAGAAAGGGGAACCCTTCTCCACTGCTGGTGGGAATGTAAACTTGTACAAAGACTCTGGGAAGCAATCTGATGCTTTCTCAGACAACTAGGAATAGTGCTAACTGAAGATCCAGCCGTACCACTCCTAGGCATATACCCAAAAGAGTCTCAAGTACACAATAAGGACATTTGCTCAACCATGTTTGTAGCAGCCTTATTTGTAATAGCCAGAAGCTGAAAACAGCCCAGAAGCCCCTCAGTGGAGGAATAGATGCACAAATTGTGGTATATCTACACAATGGAATATTACTCAGCAATAAAAAAACAAGGAAATCATGAAATTTGCAGGTAAACGGTGGGATCTGGAAAAGATCAGCTTGAGTGAGCTATCCCAGAAGCAGAAAGATGCACACGGTATATACTCACTGATATAGACATATAATATAGGATAAACCTACTAAAATCTGTACACCTAAAGAAACTAATCAAGAGGGAGGACTCTTGCTAAAATATTTTATATTTTCAAATTTTTAAATGCCTTTATATGCATAGGCAGGGGGTAAGGGACACATGCACATCAGAGCAATGCCCTCAGAGGCCAGAAGAGGATGTAAGAGTCCCTAGAACTGGAGTTCGGGAGGGTTGTGAATTAGTCAACACGGGCAGTAGGAGCAAGATGGGTTCTCTCAAAGAGCCACAAGGTCTGAGTCATCTCTCCAGAGCTATGTCAAGAAGCTTATGATTTAAGAGAATATTTCTTCCACAGGAAAAGTGAGAATCTTGTAATTACTTGCACACCAGAAATAAGATTAATATTTTATTAATTGTGAAACACTTAATATTTCACAACATGATTTTGTCTTCATTTTTATTAACATGAAGGGAGCTCTTCAGGCTCTTGTAAGGGAACATTGTTGTGCTTTCTCAGATGATATTTTAATGCTCACTCATACTGCAGTGTCTATCCTTAAAATAAAAAATAAAGCTTAAGTCCTCTCTTTGTATTTATTGGTTTATGATATCTACCATTCTTCCTCATCTAGTTATAGGATAGGCAATAGTCACCAACACTAAGGTAATGGCTCTTCACACCAACTTTCTTAATAAAGATTTCTCTTTGAAGTCAGCAAGATGTCAGCCCATGTGAAACTTGAAAAACAGAGTGTAAGAGTTGTAAAAGAGACAGAACTTGCCCCTTCCTACCTCTGTTTCACACAGGTTCCAGCCACCTTTAATGTCCTTTTTTCTCACTTCAAACCTCTTCAAGTTTCTCCTCCACAAAGTACCACAGGTCTAATTTCCTATATTTCCCTTCTTTCAGAAATCCCATAGATTATAAGCCTATATGCCTTTTAAGGTTCCAAGTGCAGATTTTTCTTTCATAACCATCGAAACCCTTCCCTTCCCTACTTTTCTTCCTCTTTCTTCTTTTCCATTCCCCTCCCTTCCCTCCTCCCCTACTTTTCCCATCTTTTGCTCATTATATGCAGATTTTATTGGGAACCAAAAATAAAAAAAGAAAAGAAAAGAAAAAAAAAGAAAAGAAAGAATGATATTTTCCCCAGAGGTTACGGGGATTCCAGAGTTTGCAGGAGACATCATGTCAGAGCTTCCAGTGTTTGCAGGAGCCATCATGTCCCTCTTTCAGTTCACTATTTAAATTCATCATGACAGGTCAAGATCACTGGTTAGAAAACAAATGAAGAATCTGAAAGAGGGAAGAGAAAACAAAATTGCCAGTGGACAACAGCTGGTCAACTCCAAATGCCGCTGGTTGCATTAGAGTTCTTCTGTAAGTGAAACAAAGTCTCCAAGTATGTTTACCCCCAAGTTCATGCAAGTTTGGTTAGAAGGCTCCAACCCTGAGCATCATCCAGTGGCATAGCACATGAAAACCTGCCTGGCCATCACCATGCAACTCGATGTTAACAATGGGGCTCTTCCCAGTTGAGTCTTGACACACAGCCAAGTACCTTCAGGAAAGGAGAACAATGTGGCAAATATTAATGAAAAGTTATGATCACAGAGTCCTTGACAATGACTCTCCTTCTCACTTGAATACGGAAAAGAGTACATGGAATGGGGGATTACGTACCAGGGTTCGGTTCCCATCAAGTCCACCTCTGGGCCGTGTGGTACTGAAATGCATCATTTCCCAGAACTCAACATTTTTCTGAATTGGGAATAACTGCTCTGTATCCTAGACATGGTTGTCATAGAGGGAAGACACTGTGATTTAGGTGAAATGTGTCATAGTTAAAATGTTGTCACACATTCATACCCATCATTATACTTCCTATCCTTCCACTCTCTGTTTTACAACTGATTCTAGTCAGAAAACTGTAAGAATCACAAGGGTTGAATGCTCAGATGTAGCCTGTGGTAGCTCAGTAACCAATTGGTTTCCCATAGTGAGGGGAACAAGGGCTATTTCTAACAGGAACTCAATGACTGGCTCTTTGGCCTCCCCACCCCCCAAGGGAGGAGCAGTCCTGTTAGGCCACAGAGGAGGGCTTTGCAGCCAGTCCTGAAGATACCTGATAAAACAGGATCAGATGAATGGGGAAGAGATCCCCCCCATCAGTGGATTTGGAAAGGGGCACGGTGGAGATGAGGGAGGGAGGGAGGGAGGGACTGGGAGGGAATGAGGGATGGGGACACAGCTGGGATACAGAGTTAATAAAATGTAACTGATAAAAAAATAAAATTCAAAAAAAAAAAAAAAAAGAATCACAAAGGTTTGATGCCACCAGTGCTCCTGTCCTTAATAATGAAGGATTCCCTGTATCACTGGCCTTGTAATGGGTTCAAACTCACATTTCTGAATGATTATTTCCTAAGCAGGATTGGCTTTAAGTAGTGGTAAATGTTTGGAATGCATTCCTCACATTCATTGCCACAGATGACATTGGAAAATGGCTAAGTGCAGCTAATCTATCATAGTACATGCAGAAATCATTCACAGTGGAGTCCAATAACCATTTAGGGAAAATGCTTACCACTTTAAATTAAATGTTCATGTACCATATAAAAACAGATTCCCAAAATTCAGTAGATAATATAGACTCGGCAGTCAGCAATCTACACATAACAGTATTATTGAGCATAATTTTATTTCTACAATAATTACAAGCAATAAAATACAATAACCAAGAATATCATTTCTTGAGGCAAGCACATAATTCTTTATAAAAATATGAAAAATTTATAACACTTCCCAAGATCTGAGCCTTGCAAAAGCAATCATGGAAGTGAATCTTAAGCTGGCAGCAGACAATTACAAAGGAGTCCCTGCTAGTCTATAACTGGCTTTACTCAGAGGCTATAGCTAAACTAAAGACAGGATGTGAGGGAAAAAGTACACTGGGAAGCCACTGTCTGTGAGAGCAGCAGGTGGAAATCAGGCCTCTTAGTGAGAAGGAGATCAGTCTATTTTAGTGCACTCCGTGATTCTAATTTCTCCTCTAGAAAGCACATATTCTGTGCCTGATAAGGGCTGACATGTGACTTAAGAGGGGCTGAAATGTGACATGTATTGTTGAAGGATGGGACAGAAGGCTCGGTCATTTTCTGTTGTTGTTTTTCTGCTTCTATTTCTCCTTGCTAGGAACACATAAAATTCAATATAATTTAAAACTATAGATTACAAGCCTGGTGAATGCTTTATTCATTCCAGTGACACGTGTCCATAGTATGTTCAGGTGGCACATAAAAGCAAAAAGAGCCCTAAGGACAGCTTCCATTCTGCTAATGCGGAGTGGTATAAAAGTTGGTTGAAATTTTTGTAGAATGCAGTCTTAGAGACACACACTAGCTGATTACTGATCCTGGTCTTCCCTCCCTGTGACTGCAGCTGGTGAGAGCTTACTAAAAGAACCACATACTTTCCACGAAGCCAATGAGTTAGCATAAAGATATTAAGAAAGCATCCAATCTGACACACACCTGCTCTGATTTAATATAATTATGTTTATCAACTATCTATTCAGCAGAATAACATCTGATGAGTAGAACATCTCAGTACTAAGCTTGATCTTGGCTATTGAGGATTTGGGGAACCATCGCACCACGGCTTCTATGAGGTCAGTTGTCTCCTTTCACCATGAGGGGTATCAGGATTGTTCTCAAGTCTTCAGGTATAGAAGCAAGTACCTTAACCTGCTGAGCCATCCTGCCAGCCGCAGGTCTCGAGGAATTTTTGTTGTTGTTGCTTTTTCATCTCCTGAAGTTGCCACTTTTAAATAAGATGTGGAAAAATATGAAATGACTTAGACTTCATCCAGTTTATTTTTTGTTCTTTGAACATTGTCTGAACTCTAGCAAAATATTTTATGTTGACGTGAGTTGTTTTGTTTTGTTTGCTTGAGAGAATCTCAATATGTAGTCCAGCTGGCCTTGAACTTGCAATCCTGCTAACTCACTCTCCCAAATGCTGAGATTTCAGGTGTGAGTCTTTACATTCAGCTTCATATCTTAACTTTTCATTTAATTCGACTCAAGTATTCATAACCAGATCATCAAAAGAACAAAATTTTACGGTTATTTGCAGGACTGAAAAGAGGCTCTTTTCTTTATCTACTGCCACTCTAGCTTCATAATGGAAAGAACTGGTAGCTAATTCAAATCCGCGTAAAGTCAAATCTGCATCTTAGAGGTGAAAACAGCCATAATCGTGCCCAGGAACCCCTAGAGAACGCTCTTTTCCTCGTCATCCTGTTTCACAGTTCCCTCTATTCTTCTTGTTTATTTTCCCCACCTGAATCAGTATTCCTGTTTGGTTATTTTGAAGATAGTATGATATCATGAATTGAGGATAATAACTTCAGGTGGAGAATAAATGTTAAAAAAAATCATCTAATAGTTTCATTTAAATGTCCTTAGTAGAGAGCAGGAAGAGGAAGCATAGACAATGTGTAATCTAGAAGCTGAATTATTTTCAAATGGAATAATTTGCCGAGTTCCACAGACTGACAATAGCTCTCAAATCACACAAAAGGAAAAGCTTATTTCAGCTTTTGAGTGTGTTTGTGACTTTTTTTTTTTCTCCCCAAAGCTAGAATTGCTCTGATAATCAGCACACAGAAGGGTCGTCCTGCTGGGACTAAATTATAAATAAGAGAAATGTTCGGCACTCTCCATGGATTTTACCTGTGGTAATAGTGCTTTCCGTTTTTAATACACTCCACTTTTATTATAGGATTATTGCTCTCAGCCCCCCTCTCTAAATGTGCAGTTTTGTCAGCACAATATTTCATACAGATAAATGACATTAAACAAGATTACAGTGATTACTGTATTGCAGTGACATCATGCGTATCACGAAACAGTATTGTGCAAATGTACAAAATATAGGACATTGTCATGCATTTAACAACAATCATAATTTTTTTTTCAATGATGAGAATATGAACAGATTGATTTCACCAGGACTCTGCCAACACCTGCTGTATCTGCATAAAATCAGCTGCAGACTTCATACCAGGTGACCATTCCACCTCTGAAATGTTCAGGTGAGCGGATGGGCAGGGACTACTCTCTACCAGATGTAAAGAAACAAGAAGAGCAAGTAACACATAGTGTTAAAAAAATGAATGTTAACAAGTCACAGGACAAAAACAGCCTGCGGAAATGCTGTGCCTTGAGTAACGCCACATACGCAAGAAGCTCACTGTACTGCCTGAGTCAGGACCTGGCTCCTAACTGCTAATATTAATGCATACCGACCATATGCAACTCTAGTTTACTAGAGCATGATCCTATTTGCAGATGTAATATTTTTCTTTTTAAATCAGGACCTGTTATGTCATCATTCCACATTAAATAAAAGTGTACTTAATCCTTCTGTGAGTGTCTACTGATACATAAAACTACAAACCCTTTTGTTGATTCCTATAACCTTGGGTTCATCTGATCCATGTACTCTAATCTGTACGTAGATAGGACATAACCACGTTATCAGTAAACCTAGAAGACATGGGGGCACTAGACAGAGTCCTGTTCATTCTGCAGCTCTTCCTTGGTCACAGTTGGTAAGTAATCTTGCCACTTGGTGGCAGGTAATCTTACCTGGCTGCCTCTTATAGAAGACTACCCAGGAGTGGTCCTGCTGAGCTGCTCCACATGACTGGACTCTCATTTTTGTTTCTTATGGGATTCTTTTAGAGATGTCAACCTTCAAGTTTAGATACCTGTTACAAAGACTATCCTTTTAACATAGTTTATTATTGTTATTTGTAAACATTTTCTACCTTTTTTTTGTAGTATACACATTTTCAGATAAATACATACATTCTTTAGGTAATATTTATGCTCTATATAGTGACAAATCCTTCATAGAGTATCTTTATTAAAGGCATGTCTTTTTGAAGGTTTCAGGAGGTACACTCGACCTTAACCTAGCAAAGCAGGCATATATGCATTTGTCTTTCCTCTTTATAAGTTCTCGCTTCTTATAGTGTGCAGCCTCAAGATAAAACATCTATAGAATAGATTTATTTTAAAGGAAACACTTGTGTAAGGACGTCCAAAGCACCGGTTGAACCCATACTACACCAATTAGCCTGAGTGTTAAAATAGGGCATTGCAAATCTTCCTATCATTAAATCCTTCTTTAAAGTTGTCTTCTCGAGCCTCATGCATGTTGTCAAAAGCTGTCCAAGACTGGAAATTTTATATAACTTCACCTGGTGTATCCCTCACTGATTTGTTTTATCAGTAAGTTAAAGAATGATTCTATCATTCATGATATCTTCCATCAGTTTTCCCATTATGAAAATAAAATTAATTTCTGAATTAAGCCCTAGATTGAAAGGACAAAAGAATTGGAAATACCAAGAGTGGGAGACAAGGAAGGCTGACAGTCTCATTGTTGCCGATGACAATTCACTCACCCACTCCTTATCATCAGGAACAGATTTTTATTTTGTTTTTCACAATTCCATGTCCAAAAGACTGGAAAGATTGCTACTCTGCCATGATGGTTTTTCTGCATTGATCCATGAAGCCTAATAGATTGGATTTTTTAAGAGCTGGAAAAATACAAATAGGAAGCTTGGTTTTTATTTTCACATGTAATTGTCATGCTTAATAATTAGTTAAATAACATTTCTTCTATAAACTTACCCTCAATAAACACCACATTGGAATTTTTCTATAAGAGATTCAATGTATATTTATTTCAGATATCATTTTAAAGAAGGAAAGAAAACAAAAATTTCCTCTGTGCCATTATTTCTAAGACAGCCAACAAATATTTTAAGTCATGGAAGGAGAGTGTATATCCTGAGAACAATTTGTTGGTTTTCTCTACTTGATATAATTTCTATGAATTATAAAAGTTTACTTTTCATGACTATCAGCGTATTGTGAATTAACTGAGTTTTATACATTCAATTTGTAAATGATGAGAAAATTACAGGATGTAAGATAAATTCCTTATCTTTTTCTTTTTTCACCTTAGTTACCTTTTATTGCTTTGATAACTCACCAGGACCAAGGTAACTTATAGAAAGAAGCATTTATTTGGAGCTCATGATTTCAGAGGGTTAGTGAGAACCCATGACCATCATGGCAGGAAGCATGGCAACAGGCAGACAGGTGTGGCACTTCAGCTAAGAGCTCACATCAGATCTACAGCACACACACAGACACAGAGAAAGAGAGAGAAAGAGTGTGAGAGAGAGAGGAGAGCATGGATAGGGGAAATGGCAGGGTATCAAAGCTAGCCCCCAGTGAGACACCTCCTCTGACAAGACCACATCTCTTGATAGTTCCCAAACAGTTCTACAAAATGTGGATGAAATACCCAAATCATAGAGGCATCTCTTAATATAAGAAGAGGTCACATTGCCTTGGGCAGACCGTCATATTCATCAGATGACTTGAGTTCACATTATTCTGGATACTGGAAATACAGGAGCTTAAGAAAGTGTTAGAGACTGAGCTGTGTTGCCCCCAGATTCATATGGAAATTCTGGGTCCCAGGAGCTGAGAATGTAGTTCAGGAGATAGAGGGTTGTCTAGGAAGCATGAAGCTCTGGGTTCAATCCCTGCTACCACATAAAGCAGATATGGTATCGGCCCATCTCTTGGGAGGTAGAGGCAGGAAGATCAGGAAGTCAAGGTCAAGGTCATACCTGCCTACAAAGCAAATTTTAAGGCTGGGCTAAATAAGACCCTGTCTAAAACACAGAGGCACATGTGCATGCACCAACGAATGTACACACAAATGCACGATCCTTGAACACACAGTTCTGTGTGTCTTTCCAACTGTCCTACTGTCCCGAGTGTTATCTGCAAGGTGAGGAACCTTTTCTTTTCAGAATCCAAGGGTCAGGGGAGGCATTGCGGAGAAACTTCTAGCACGGGGCACAATGTTCTGGGGAACCAAGAGCAGAGACAAGCATCCGGGCCCACTACTCAGCAAAGGCTTAGAAAAGCACAACACAGGGAAGGCAGAACTCCGCAAAGCAGATTGATGATGGGCAGTCATAGAGGCATCTCTTAACATAGGAAGAAGTTACATCACTTTGTTCAGACAGACACATTCTTCAGATGACTTGAGTTCACATTATTCTGGATAATGGTTACAGAGGTGCTTAAATTGGTGCTGTGTAACTGACTTAAGGGACTGAGTTGTGTTGCCTCCAGAATCACATTGAAATTCTTGGTCCCAGTAGCAGAGGTTGTAGTTGAGGAGATAGAGGGTTGTCTGGGAAGCATGAAGCTCTGAGTTCAGTCTCTGCTACCATATAAAGCGGGTATGATATGAGCCCAATGCAGTGAATTCTGGGGTTCCTGGACACAACGTCTCACTCCAGGGCTTCCACCAAATCTTTATCATCAAACTTGGGAATTTCACAATCACTTGCACCATCTTGCATATTTTCCTTTGCCTCTCCATCCCCTTCCTTCTGCTCTGAGAACCTTTCTCCATCACAGGAGTAGGACCTTTTCCATTTCTGAGTGCGTATTAATCAATGGATCAGAACAAATCCTGCAGGGCCAACATGGGCGTCTCTTGAATTTTGCCCAGATGAGATCTCCAACTTCCTATTTCAGTGATGTAGACTTTTTCTTCGGTTGACAAAACAGCAATTCCTGTGAAGCAGATGATGATGAAGCTCCAGGCAATTCTAGCATGTTGTCTAATGTACTGGTGCTAGAGCCTGGATCATCCGAACGGGCTGCCCTTGTCTTTAGGGGTATCTAAATCCACTGGATTAGAAAAGGACAGCAGACAATTTCTTTTAGATAGTTCACAAGTGTGATCCATACTGGGCCCGCTCAACCTGGGGGCAAACTGAGGTCGAGGTGCCCACGCAGCCCCTCCTAGCGAGCCCTTATCTTCTCCTTGATTCTATTTTTTTAAATTGCATTCAAGCAAAACAGTTTTGATTTGAAAATCATTTAAAGGAACATCAGCAACAAAAGAACGTTCACTTGAATCCATCTTTACGACGTCTAGTAACAAACATCTTCCATGTCTCTGTGCCATCATTTTAGGCTTCCTACAAGTTGTACCTTAAGGTTGCCTGAGCGATGCACACACGTCCACTCAGAACCTAGTGTAGACTTCGGAAATTTGACCAAAATGCTTTAGTGGAATTTCACGATGTGTTTAGGAGGTTGGTTTTGTGTAGACACATATTTTGTCACAAAGTGGACATGAAAATAAGTAAATAATAATAATAATCATAATCATAATCATAATAAGCCACAAAATAGAATCAGCTTTAATCAGGTTCCATTTACTGCATAGAAAAGTAAGTTTTGTAGGCACAAGTTTTTTATTGCCAGCTTTTGAGAGCTCCTATCATTTGTTTATTCATCCGTTATATAAATCCTGACAAACCACAGATCTCTCAAGTTCTGGCACATGTACAAAGTATAGAGGTGCTGAGAAGAAGATCTAAGTCAGTCCAAAAGGGGAGACATAACTTTGAAAATAACATTTCAAATGTGAAACAAACCTGTCTTCTTCCAAATAACCCAACTCTGTGGATACAGGGAACATGGGAAATAGCCATCAGGAGTAAGAAAAGAAGCAACATTTGGAATCTTAGTGACTACCTGGGTGAGTGTTTGAGACCAGGATCAATGAGTTTCAACAGATACAAGGCAGTGAGTCTTCAAGTTTCCTCTGGAGAGAGGTGGAGAAAGAATAGATCACAACTACAAATCCTAAAATGTCCAAGAAAGTGTTAAATATACACAGACACAGAAAGAGAGATTGCTCACTGAAACTATGAACCAACATGTAGACTTTATTTTGAAAGAAAGGATTTAACCTACATCACTGTTTGTGGTTTTGTGGTCTTCGTGTTTTCTTCCATTTAATCTTTTTAACTCCAAAGTAGTAGGTAAAATTGTACATCTCCTGCAGAGGCTTTTATTTCTGAATAAATTGAACCTCCACACACATATTTAGGACATAAAAAAAATCAACTCTCTTTTCTTTTTATGAATTAATTCAATTTAAATGTCTGTCAAAAGTCAAAAGTGCCTCACTCTTTATTAATGAGTGTGCAATCTCTTTTCTCACTTTTATTTTCCCCACTTGGTTGAAAATAATGGTGTCTATGATGTTTAGAGGTTACAAAGCAAACAATTTGACAACTAGAATTAGAGGAAGAAGCCATGGGTGTTTTTCCCATGCTGTTGAGTACAAGGGGGTGTTAGTTAGAGATACAGTTGATACAGCAATGTGTTTGGCTGCTAGAATAGGTCACATGTGAACTCACATTTGATAAAGCGATATGGTTTTCAAGGGTCCATGTCTCTTCCTGAGGTTATTAAGTTATTAACACTTTGGACAACAAGGTACAAACTTAATTAGTGCTCAAGCAATGAATGACAATACTTAACAACAGACAAAGTCATAGAGTGCAAGGGAAAAATATTTGCATGTCATAAATACCTAGAAACAATTTACTTAATTTCAAAAGGTTAATTATGCCTGTGAAAAAACTTTAAAAGGTTATATATCATATTTGAGGTATTTAATCAGAATAGCAAACTATAGTTTCATGATTTAGGACAGATTCTCACATGTAATAAATGAGCTGGGGTGTCTGGGTAGTGGGGCTCCCTTACTCTTAGGAATAGGGAAGAGGGTATGTGGGAGGGAAGGTATGACTGGGAGAAGAGTGAGGCACTTTTGACAGACATTTAAATTGAATTAATTCATAAAAAGAAAAGAGAGTTGATTTTTTATGTCCTAAATATGTGTGTGGAGGTTCAATTTATTCAGAAATAAAAGCCTCTGCAGGAGATGTACAATTTTACCTACTACTTTGGAGTTAAAAAGATTAAATGGAAGGAAACACAAAGACCACAAAACCACAAACAGTGATGTAGGTTAAATCCTTTCTTTCAAAATTATGGAACCAAAAAAAAAAAAAAACAGGACAATTATTTATAAAAACATAGTATTTACTCATTATCCAGTCAGTGCCATATGACAAACTTGAGTTATTCAAGACTGCTGCTGCCTTAGAGCAGTTACCAGAGAATAACTGGGGAACAAAGATCTA
This sequence comes from Psammomys obesus, assembly GCF_907164565.1. Taxonomy (NCBI): domain Eukaryota; kingdom Metazoa; phylum Chordata; class Mammalia; order Rodentia; family Muridae; genus Psammomys; species Psammomys obesus. The sequence goes on from NW_026596064.1 coordinate 19,925,460, forward strand.
CAAGATCATCTATCAACGAGAACTATCTTGTTCAATGATAAACTGTCTTCTAATATCATTGACATTTGTTAATGTTGTTCCTACTTGTTTTGCCTTTCTCCAAGTACTGAACTATTCCTCTCAGCTTGAGATCTGGAGCCTGGATAAATCAGTCCACAGATACTTCACTGCCCAGAAAGGTTGTGCACATAGAACAGGTTCATTTATGGTTTTTTTTTTTTTTATGGTCATAGGTATCTCTTTAGTGAGACACAAATAAATTTGTTGTCAATGTTTGCAAAGGCTGGGAAAAATAAGGAGTTTCTGCACCTCTTATTTCTATACTCTCCTATCTATCTCCTCTTGCTTGCTCTTCTAAAGTCTAATCTCCATTTCATCCCTCATTTTATCATTTGCTTTCACAATTGCAGGGTAGCTTGTATTTTTCTGCATTCAAGTCAGATAGACTTCATAAACATTCAATACTACCTTCCTAATCTCTACATTTAGCTTCTACTGCCCTTCTCTAAAAGCCCTTAAATGAAAGTAATAGGAAGGACAGGAGAATAAATTTACATGTCATTGGATTACCTTTCCATAGAACAGTGATGAAATTTCAGCTTCTCTTTCAGACTATCAGCAACTTGCCATATTATCCCTCAGTGAGCTGCATTTGTACGTTCTGCCTAACAACTAGGTTCTAATGGGAAGGGCTCACATTTGCTCCCTTCTGCTACTGGAGTACAGTATCCTTCATGATCTCGGGAGCATCTAGCTCAACGTGGCTACTAAGATATACCAGCTTTTTGTTGTTGTTGTTGTTGTTAGTTTACACACAAAGAAATTTAATGTTTGGAAGTAACTAGTGAGGGAATCTAAATTAGTTAGGGTTCTATCAGTGTTTTTTTAGTTAAAATTCTCATTTGAGTTTTTCATAGTGTGTATAATACATTCTGATTATTCTCATTTTCATCATCGCTTATTACCCATAAGTGACTGTTAATCCCCCCCCCTTCCCCTTGACCGGTCCCTTTCCCATGTTCATGGTTGTCCTTTTCTTACAATTCATTGAACCAGGGATGTTTGTGTGTTCATGGATATGGAACTACCCAGCAGAATTTGTTTTCTTTAGAAACCCCATTATAAGTGAGGTTCTTATGGGAAAGTGAGGAAAGCACACAGCTAATTTCTTCAGTAGAGATTAATCTTAAACTTAAAATATGTCATACACATAATAACATGTTACTTCATGTATTTAATTAAGCTCTGGACTATATCAAGAATGCTGAATTCCATGTTTTCTTGTCTTAAGCCTCCTGTTAATTCCTTTCTCATCCACCATAATATCATAGCAGCCTCATTATCTAACATGGACAGTTTTACCCTACATTTCTAACTGTTTAATAACTCTAATAGACACCCCAAGAATGTTAGCTAGGAAAAGAAAGTGTGTTATTACTGGTCCAATCCTGTATTTTTATGTTGGAGGTAATCAAAATCTAGAAAAGTGAGCATGGCAAGCCATGTTAAGGTCTCAGAACTTGTGACTAATGCAGCTTGGAAGGCATTTATAAACTTGTCCTGATTTTATTTTATTTTTTTATGTTTTCACTGCTCATTATATATACTGAGTTGACGGTGATGTTTGGTTGCGTATGGAGTGGCTTGGTTTGCTATTAACATTACGTTGCCAAGTGACATTCTGTGTTTGCAGCTTGACCAGAATAAACAGGGAGCCTCATGAAAGTCACAGGTGAAAGATTCCATGAACCCTGCAACATGCGTTCAAGATTAAAGCCCCCTCAGCAAGTCATATTTGTGTCGGGTCAGGCAATTACAGTGCCCTGGTACTTCCCAGAATACATTATCTTGGACCTAATTGCACCAACTTAACTGACATTAACTCCAATTGTTCAGAAAACAATCCACTGCATATTGTAAAGTGTAGTTGTTCAATGTTTGAACAAGTCCCTAGGCTTAAAGTGTGACAGAAATGAACCTGAGTTTTACTACAGTAATTAATAGTGGCTAATTAATAGCACTTCTTCTCTAGAGAGTGTTCTGCTTTGGATGATTCATTATATGATCACCTTGTTGATATGTTTGCTCTACAATGAGGTAAACCTCACACTAGCTTATACCGAAGTATACATCTGAGATCCTGCCAGCATGAGGAAGAATCATTCACTATAATATACCGGTAATGTATACGGCACCAAAAATCCAAGTGCGAGAGTCTCTCTAAGTCCTTCAAAAGAAGGATAGATTGCAAATGTGAACAAATGTGATATGTGCAGCAAATTGTATTTAACGTTTAGAAAGAGCCTGACTTCAGCAAGATATAAATGAAGGATGGGTTTTCAGCTCTTTCCTATCTTGCTGATTACCACACAGTTTGTACATAGAAACATTCAAATCTGATCCAGGAGTTGAAATCATATTTATCCCCCTATCATTTCATCTTGAAGTCATTATGTAGAGTCAAATTAAAAGGCCCTGGGCTTTGGATGATATGAGGATGAACAGAGGTGAAGATGAAAGAGGAAAGGGCTGACTTGAACTTTCTAAGGACCACATAATGGGGAAGGAGTGGCAGAGATCTGCTTCTGTATGTCCTGTTGGAGCAATTTGGATTCTTGCAGATATGGAAGCAGAAGTGTCGTGGCTGCTGGACCCATTAGTGTTATATTGATTCTCTGCTTTCCCAATTATTAAGTTTCTAAGGAAAAAATTCCTTCTACTTCCAATCTCCATAAATATTCTTGCCTTTGTACCAACTGTATTCTTTCTCCTTATTGAGGAGTATATAATCCAATACACAAATTTCTAAAACTGTAGGTGAAGACAAAAATATAGAAAATATATTGAATGGAAAATAGAAGACCTTTAGAAATCTGCAAGCACATACAATAGATATTGACTCTATTCATGCCCAGTTTTCAAGAAAGCAGCAGTTCTCCTTGATGTCTCTGTAAATTGCAATAATCTAAAAAAAATAAATAAAAAGGTGTTGTGATCCTCTAGATTCTGCTCCCCCGAAACACCCCAAAGTTGTAGCTTAAAAAGAAAATATAAATGTTGGTCCTGCAGAGACTGGTGTACCAACCAAGGACCATGCATGAAGAGGATTTAGACCCCCTGCTCAGATGTAGCTCATGGCAGCTCAGTCTCCATGTGTGCCCCTGAGTAAGGGGAGCAGGAGCTGTCTTTGTTGTGAACTTGATTGCCTGCTCTTTGATAACTTGCCCCTGGTGATGCAGCTGTACCCTGCCACAGAGAAAGAGGATCCAGGCAGTCCTGATCAGACTTAACAAGCTCCAGGCAGATGACAGAGGAGAATTCCCCTTTCAGTGGACTAGGGGAAGGAGATGGAGGAAAGAGGGGGGGTGGGACTGGGAGGAGTAAAGGGAGGGGGCTTCAGTTGGGATATATAATGAATAAATTGCAAAAATAAAATAAAAAAGAAAAAGAAAGTATAAAACACTAAATGGTGAGGCTTATAAAAGCTGGGTGTAGCATACAATCTATCACCTTAGAGTAGGGAGGGAGAGACAGCCATTCCCACCCATCCCCATGGGCTTGCTGACCAGCCAGGCTAGCCAATCCCTAAGCACCAGGTTCTTTTAAGAAACATGTCTCAGAAAATAAGACAGAAAAAAAAAAAACCTGAAGAATATATTCAATGTGGCTCTCTGGCCTCCATGTACTTGCACACATATACATGTGAACACACATACAGCCCAAGCACACACACACACAGAGCCGCTAAACACAGAACCATCAAACTGTTCATTGATTTTTTGACTAAATGTTAGATTACATCAAGAAAAAGGCCATTTGGTTGGCCAAACAGGAGATCCATTCATAGATGTTGTGGCAATTACGCTTCTCAGAAGGATTCTCCCAATACCCACAAGAGTAAAAAGAAGCAATTGTCTTTTACCTACCACCGGGGTCACACATGTATATGAAATGATCACACCTGCTAGCCAAAAAGTAGTGTGGAAAAATAACAGACGACTTTGATTTAGACACATATTACAGGATGTGTAGCACAATTTACAAAGCTTAGGGGTTTATTTACTGAAATGTGCCTGAGGATAGAAAAACTGAGTTTACTGCGGCTGGCTGCAGAGGTAGCTCAGCGGTTAACAGCACTTGGTACTCTTCCAGAGGATTAGAGTTAAGTTCCTACCTCATGACTTCAAGCCTCCACCTACTGGCACACACACACAGAGAAAGACAGACAGATTGAGAGAGAGAGAGAAAGAGAGAGCAACAGAGAGAAATTAAGTAAAAAAAATAATAGCATAAATCTTTATAAAAGAAAGAAAAAAAAAAGAAATTCTTTGCCTAATGAGTAGTTCATTGTCAGAGAGGCTACTCTCGTGCTATTACCCTTCCCAGGAATTCCTAGAGTGACAGAGAGACACTTAACATAGTTTCCTTCTTCCATTGACCAGCAAAAGATCTCTATCTTCTGTCAGTTCTTATTTGGCTTAAGGAGAGAGTGAATGTGCTTCTTCCTGACTTATACAGCGAACCATAGCGGAAGCACACCAGAAAACGTTATACACATACGTTTGGCAAGAGCAACACCAAATCCAACGCAGCGCTCATTGTATTGCTTCAAAACGCATCACTAGCAAACTAAGTAAAGGAACCAAAGTGTATGGTGTCAGCTTGAGGAGACCATTTGCGTTTCATTGGTTTCCATTACTGTTTTAGCCAAGGGTGGTAGATCTTTAAAGTTCATGCCCATGGGTATTATTGCCTTGCTTCAAACAATCTATAACAATCGCCCATTCCTTACATTCCAGCTCAGGGAATACAGTGTTCACACTTCTTGTTCACAATTACTTAGTTTTGACTCCCCAATTCAAATTAGCTGTTAACCACTTTGTTTTATTTTTTTTTCACTTCGTGTTTGCTTGTTTATTACATTGCTAGAGATTAAACTGAGGGCCTTGTTCATGCTCAGTAGGCGCTGTGCCAAAGAGCTACTTTCCCAAGCCAATAGTTTGTTATCGAAACCCATATTAATTTTATTACAGTTTCCTTTATGACTAGGACTCCACTAAGAGCAACTAGAAGGCTGAGTAACAAGTGTGAGTGTCTGCTGCATGGAAAAGAAGCATGTAGTGGCTGTTATTGTTAGCATCCTGCTGCCTTCCCCTCGCTCCTTCCTCATCTTCCTGTTTACTCTCTATCAACGAATATGGCAACATAAGTATTATATATTTTTAACTATATTCCATGTATTTTTAACTATATTCCTTCTTTTTAATGCATCATCTTCCTTTCCTTCCCATATGCTTTGTGTGTGTTTGTGACCTTGACCCTAATTCTGCATCATCTGTCAGTCTTAGGGCTGTCTCGCAGGACTTATAAACTAATATGCTGAAATTTAGCGAGTGGCATACATAAAAATACTTGATCAATAATTCGCTTCCAATCTCTCAGTCTCCCATCACTGGGCCTCAAAGAAACAATCATGGAAGTTCCCTACTGAACGCCTTTTTGCTGTGTACTCTGACCTGATGGCTTCCTGTAAACAGACTCTCTGTTCTTTTGTCTTTTGGTTTCAGCTCAGGTGATGCTTTCTCTGAGTAATTCTTTTGCTTGGCCTTTCTGCCCTCTCTCCAAGTTCTTTGCTCATAAGAAGCTTAATAAATTCTAATCTCATCATCATTAACTGTCAACTGAAAATTTACAACCAAGTAAAGGGTGGGATATGAACCCGTGTCTTGTCACCAAAGCCTGCTAGCTCTCTGATAGCTCATTAGCATTGCACACACACACACACACACACACCTTGGTGTGGTAATTAAGTAGTAATTCTCGGTAGATTCACCTTGTAGGTGGAAAAAATTGTGGGATAACTAGAGAGGGAAAAAAAACCGTTGTCGAAGCTATAAAGTTTGAAGTAATCATGACCTTGGGGACAAAATAGTCAAAAACCATGAAGAGGAGAAAACAAAGAAGTTTATATTAAAAGGTATAATGGGGGGTGGGGCAAATCCTCTTCTTTCCACTCTTACTGGTACTTGTTTAGGAAAAACAGCTTTTTAAAATTTAGCCCTAAAAGACAAAGAAGAGCCAATAAATACCTTTTGGCATTTTGCCTCATATTTTGCAATTGTGGATAATTTATGTTATGAGGTCATTTTAAGTCAGAAAGGTTAGGAGAAGAAAATAGCCATCCTCATAAATTGACTAAACACAAATCAGATCATGGTATTTTGACACAGAAACATTTCAGGAAACCTCTTGTAATCCTCAGAGAGTGACCAGGAAGATAGGACATTAAGGCTCATGTCTCTTCTCAGCTGTGGGTAGACTGTTTGCACTGTCTGTGCAAGCATCAGCCATGAGTATGAGACATGGCTCTCAGGGAGAAACTGCCCTTCTCAAGAAATCCATCACCCTGGTACACACATTTTGATTTCTATGGCCAGAGCAGCAGGGCATATGAAGCCAAGCCATTTTCTGGCAGGGGATAGGCTATCAGGTTTCTTATGATGGAGAAGCAGATGGCAGGCTACGAGCTTCCTATATGCAGCTTTGAAAAGTTACTACATCATCAAAAGGACAGATGTAAACCTATTATGGCATAAAGCACCAAATGCAGTCCCATATTGAGCTCTGATAGTGACAAATCATCTGCTCTCTCAGAAACCATATCCACTTCAAACAAGTGCCAAATTTCTCATTTAAAAACTCCAACCTTGACCTTCCTGGAAAAGAACCTTTCTCGGAAGAGCAGTTGACCATTTTGAAGTTCTTCAGCACGTACTCTTTCATGTTGTGAAAGAATAGAAAGGTATTTGGAGTCTGGGTAAGTGCACAGTCAGCAAAGTACTTGCGATGCTAGTGTGAGGGCATGAGTTCAATTCCCAAAATCCACATAGAAAAGATAGGTGTGGCAGCGCGTGCTTATAAATTCAGTAATGTGGAAACAGAAACATGTGGATACCTGCCACTCACTAGCCAGCCAGCCAGACTAGTTGGTGAGCTACATCTAGTGAGAGACGCACTGTCTAAAAAAAATGAACAAAAAAGCAAGCATAAAAGGTGGGAAGCTTCTGAATAACAACATCCAATATTCTCCTCTGGCCTCTATAGGCACACACACACACACACACACACACAGACATGCACACACAAACACACCGAACAAATGTTTGATCTCAGTCCTCCCTAACCTCGGAAGAAAGCTAAAATCTTTGGAATCTTCTGGAAATTGGCTCATCATGAGTCCTTTTGATTATACCCAAGATTATGTCAAGAAGATAACTTGAGACTCAGCTCTTTAACAGTTTCCAGCAGTGAGAGCTGACCAGAAAGACTACATGATTAAACAGTTGGGAACTTTCAGCCCTGCACACTCACCTCAGGGAATATGCTGGTGGGGCTGGAAAGCATCTTGAAACTCTAGATCTGAAAAATTTCTGAGCTGAGGTTAGCAAACACAGAGAGAAGCTGACAGTGTGATGCCTGGAGAGGGCATGGTATCTCCGAGCACCTGCAGTTAATGGGTGGTGCCCTGTGAGCCTGGATATAGGGCCTTGTTTTCTACAAAGGGCAACCAAACACTGTTCAAACAGTTCTTTTCCTGCTCTGTACATTGCCTCTTGCATCTCCTACCTCTGGCTGCTTCAGAATTAAACCCTATTTCAGAGTAATCTGGTCACTGAAAGTATAGAGCTTGCCTGAGCCATCCTAGCAAACTGTCAAATCTAAAGGAGATTCTAGGACATGGGTTTGGCATGTAGGTAGAGGAGGCTGTCTTGTGGGGGTGAGTTATTACCTTGTAGCCTCTACATGAACTCCAGATAGATAGGGACACAATTAAACTGACTTATAAGACATGCTGGGTATACAGTTAGAAAAGTTCTTGATTAAAAAAAAAAAGAGCAAACAAACAGAAATGCATTCCCAGCATCACTTGTTTTACATGACTGTGGAGGATATAGGAGTTGTCATCAGACAAGTGAAAGCTGATGCTTCGCAAGATGCGCACAGCTTTACAAATCTGTTTAAAATGGGAAGCTATTCTCAAACCAGCCCCTTCAACTGAAAATCAATACCCAGAGAGGCAACAGAGAGCCTATAGTAAACCAATGTTAGAAAATTATTGTCAAATTTGTAAAAATATTGCAAGGGAAATGATTTTTTATAGAAGCCTAGAAAGTGAACACATTGAAAATGGAGTTGGTCTGGTGATCCTCATGTTTGCTCATCTTTGCCATCATCTTTTCTTCTTTACCTCTCTGTTCTTTCCCTCTGTTTTCTTTTTGACATTCATAACACAGAGTAAATGTTGACCAACCCCCTTCAGCTCTGGTGAGTGTCCTAAGGTGTCTGATCTAGCATGGTGAGCTATGTGGGTTTTTTTTTTCCCCTAATTTTGCAGGACAATCCAATTCAAATTCTCTAACTTGGAGCTAAAGAATGCCCATGTTAAGAATATAAATCTAAGTGAGATAGATAATTGGCTCAGTGGTTCAAGCACTTAGCATGAAAGCACCAGAATACAGAGGGGATTGGATTTCTGATCCCTAAATCCCATGTAAATGTGAGGTGGCTGAAGGTGCCTTCCTGTGTTTCTAGCCTTTGAAGCAGGAGACTGGGGACCCTCAGTGAGATGGCTAGAGAGATTAGCTGGATTGACAAGTTCTGTGCTTGATTAAGAAACAGTGTCTTAAAAACATAAAGTAGATCTTTGTGTAAGACTGAGCCCTCATAAGATTGAGCAGCGTGTATATATATATATTTAGGAATTTATATGTATATAATATAGATACAGACATGTAACAAGTAACAACAACAAAGAGGCCATAAATTTGTGAAAGAAACAGGAGGGATACTTAGGAGGGTTTGCAGGCAGTAAAAGAAAGAGGAAATGATGTAATTATATTCTCAAAAATAAAAGAAGTTTAAAAAGAAAAGTAAAGCAGAAAAGGAATGGAGGATATCAGACATCCTGACATCAAACTCAGATCTCTAACTTAGTCACTGACATGTATGGACACTAACATGTGTGCTCCCATACATTCAAACATACACATGAACATAAAAATTTTAAAAAAGCAAAAAAATAATATAATCTGAAAGAAGAACATGGAGGAAATCTTTCTTATCTACCTACTCTGGACAAGTGAATTTTGAGGATTCTCATTCAGACTTAGGAAGAGACCAGAGAGAGAACAGGATAAGCTTGGAATGTTTCACTTTATTCTGCTAAGCTTATATACTTGAAGAGTGTTCTGCTGAATTAGCAAACACCTGGTATTAAAAGGTGATGCCTCCTTTCAACTTTTAAAGGGACAGGCAGGGGGTGATGGCCAAACGCAGGGTGCTATTTAAACTTGTTTCATTGCCAGCCAGCCTGGCAGTAGGACATACTCTTCTGGATGGAGGTCATGTCAACTTGGCCTCACTTTCTGTTCTCATCCTGAGAAGTAGATCAGAGTCCATCTTTTTCCTCTCCATAAAGAAGATGGAGTGGAAAAAGTGGCTAATGATGAATGCATCATTTTTAGCCAAAATCCTTGCCTCAAAACCACACCACTGTATTGTCTTTGAAGCCAAAAGAACCAAAAAAAAAAGTATATTTTTATGACCCGCTTAATAGTAATGGATACGATCATCTATTGACTTAAGTCTTACAAATAGAAAGTCGAATTTTATAGCTGTACTTTAAAAAAGTAAACTCTTGCTTTAATGAAAAACAAAAGAATAAAAGCTGGTGTAGTCATCTTGATACATTCTTCATATTAGTAGCATTTGAAGACGATATTTAAACATTTTACTCAATGCACGGTTGTTGCTGTTTCTCCCAAATATATGTGGCTATAGGAATGTTTATCTTAGTAGGTTATCTTGTAGGTTAATCTGTTCCTAAAATTGGAAATGCACAGGCTTCATTATGGTATGTGCATTAATAAATACAATACTTGTTGTGCTTGTCCTTTGTGATTGAAAGAAATGTTCCTATGTTAATATTTATTTTCTTTCTCTGTAACCCCTTGATTATGACAGAGCAGAGAACATTCCCAACTAGAATGGAAGAGTGATAGAGCCAGCCACAGAATTTCTTCTTTTAAAACCTTTGTTTTAAGAGCCTATTTTTAAAAAGTGAATCACTGAGCTTTCTCACCTGGCACTCACCAAACCAGTCCCCCCCGCCCCCCCATGGATCTGAAAACTTCACTCTTGCTGTTGCATCATGAGGGACAGGGAACATAGAGCAGAGAACTTTGCTGTTGCTGTATGTACTTGCTGTGGCTTTGATGATCTCAGCTTCCCTTTCAGATATCCTGTCCTTCCCTCTTGGTCCTCTGAAACACATGATACCCTTTTGAACTCAATCTCTGCTTTCCTAGCAAAACATAAGGAATGAGTTATGATCTGAAATGTATTTGCATTATTTGCTATGCAATAGTAGACTTCCAGGTGCATGAGTCTAAACAAGTTTAGTGGGCACATTTTGCATATACCCAAAACACACTTCCCATCTGCTCAGTGCCTACAGTGGAGGCTAGGGTGAATGGAGAGTCACGTGTCTTCAGTTCCAAGGTTCAGAATCCTAGATAGGAGCCTGAAAATCTTGTAAAAGAAAGTGGGGAAAGCATCAATGCAAAAAGATGCATTCATGAGAGGATTCACGACTGCACCCTGCATTCAAGGGATAAATTCATCAGTGTTTGTATCATAAATCCTTAAAAATTTGCAGCTCATAGAAGGCTGAACTCTGGGATATGTAGTTTTATTACATATATTTCCTCAGCATTTAAATCATGTATCAGATTTAGTACAACTAAGACAATAAATGCAAAAGGCAGAACAGGTGGCCACTATTGATTCTGTTTGTAAAGGTAATGGAAAAGATTCTGTCATTTCTTTTGCTTTGGAGCAATAGTTCTTGCTTATAAAATGAACCCTTCTTTCTGACTTTAGGTGAGAGAAAGAGTAAACAAAATAGTAGGGGTAGAACACAGTAGACGCATTAGAGAAAAAGTTCAGTATTTATTATATCCTTACATTATTTTGTAGTCATAAGTCAACTACATAGAGTTTTAAAACATTTTCTGGTTTCTTTAAGAATATAAAGATGTGTGTTGTTGTCTGTTTGTGTATTTTTTTTATTTCACTAAACCTGTCTACATTAGATTTTATATATGTGTGTGTGCATATCTATCTACCTAGTATATATACTCTAATGTATACAGATTTAGTGAAATAAAGAAAGATCACTGTACTTGTGCACAGAGAGTAGGCCACTAGCTGCCATTCCTTTTCTAGGTCTGAGTGCCCCAGAATTAGAAACACACTCATAACTGGAAATATGAAGCCAACAGCACAAATGATTAAAGAACTTTGGGAGATGGTCAGAAAGATTCAAGATATGAAATACCTTTATGCTTTAGTTCCCATATAGTTCCCATAAGTGCTAACTAAGCAAGGGATATGGGTAATCACTGTCTACAAGTGCCATATCACAATGTTGTGAACACAGACAAGGCAAAAAAGTAATAATAATAATCTATAGTGCAGAGATACCAGAAAGTATGTGGCAGAAGATAGTAGGATAGAGTTATACTTTACAGAATATAATTAGAAAAAGGATTTATGAAAATTAATTACACACAACCTGTTTTACTGGAATTTTAATCACATGTCTCCAGAAGAGGTGGAATCCCTGCTTCCTCCAAAGTCCCACATGAAATGATGTCTTGGACTTTGCATCTTAGGTGCAAGTTCTCCCATCTCCATCTCCAGGACACCCATAGAGACTGATAGGTTTTTATTCTGGTTAGCCTCCCATATGTTCATTGCATTTAAGTCAGAAAAAGGTAACAAGAGTCAGTAACAAGAGTCAGCTATTCAATTAAAATGTTCCACCTCACTTCTGCCTTGAGGCTGTCCAACCTCCAAGCCTCACAGGTGGCCATGACTACTGGGAACAGCCACATACACTGCCTGTGATTTCCAAGGTTGTGTGGTCTCAAAGAGAGTCCCTAGATCGTGCATTTTCCATGTTTTTTTTTTTTCATTTATTTTTAGTTTATGTCTATCGCATATTATCATATACCTGGTAAACTACTGTTTAGGTACATCATTTAAAATATGTATGCATGCCATCATATGTTTAATATATTTATATAAATCTAAGTATTGCTGTACAGGAGAGAAGACTGACAGCTTAATGAGTCCTCCCCACCACTACGTGGTCTCAATGGATGTCAAATGAGAGAGAATGTATTTGTTCAAGCCCTTTAGAAAGTTAAGTATGCTACAAGAGTTTAAGAAGGATCCTTATAGAATATGTTTGAAGAAGGGGGATGGTTATTTGTATTTTTCCCAGAACAAGGTTCACCTAAGACCTATCTCCCTGAGTGCAAATGTGAGAGCTGACCCTGTATGCATGGCAACAAACAAATATAAAAAGAGACCATACTGAATCTTGAAAGTGAAAAATTATAAGTCAAATTTTATATCTAGGAAATTGCTAGTAGAAAAATGAGAAAAAAATAGAATAAAGAAAACTACAGCTGCACTGTACGGGGTGAAAATAAGTTGAAATTCTAGGAAAAGAGACAGAGAGAACACAAGTAGTAATGGTACTTAAGAGGCTAAAGCTCATTATAATAGCTGGAAGCTAAAACACAGAAGCTTAGAACTTCCGTTTTTATTAAGAATGTTTGTTACCAAAAGAACTCTACAGTTACCTGTACACTCAGCAAAAGGTATGTGTTATCACAAGCAAATCCACCACAGTACTACATATGGAGCCTCTACTACGTGTGTGTGTGTGTGTGTGTGTGTGTGTGTTGTTGTTGTTGTTGTTGTTGTTGTTGCTGCTGTATGTTCTAAATTAACCAGTTATGTGCACATCATTATTATACCGGCTTTCTTTTCTGAAAGGCAAGGGGAAAAAAACCTATCTCAGAAGCATTATACTTAAAGTAGCAAAGCACACTTTTTGTTGTAAGGAACAATTGTCTAAGCCTTGGTGAAATGCCAGGCTTTAGTTTGTGGACTATCAGGCTGGAAATGTAGCTGAGCAGCTGAGTGGTAGAGTGCTTGTCTAGAGTCTGGAGCTCTGAGTCCAGGTTCAACTGTCGCATCACCATCACTGCCACCACATACCAATGAAGACTCTCAGGACTGAGAAGTAAGCCAGTCTAAAGTCTCCATCATAGAAACCAAATAAAGACACTGAATATTGTCTGATACTGGCAGATCAACACTGGGACACACAAACCATATTTCATGTGGCATTTTAAACTGCTAACCGTGGTCTGCTGTCATATAAATGAAATTGCTTTAGTAAATTGATTGAGGCAGGTATATAATAGGAAAGAATGGCTTTTTAAACTTTTCTATAAATACATTTATTTTACCATACAATGGGCATTAGCTCATTGTAGGGAAAATAAACAATGTGGCAAATTTTATGTTGTCCTAATTACTAGATGTGTGGGAAGGTATCCTGGAGTCATTGAACTGATAGGTATTTATCAAAGAAGACAATAATTAGGAAGAAACAAGCCATATTCCAGCATTCGAAAATTTGTTGAAACTAGGACAGAATGAATGAATGAATTACATTTGAGATTTTTGTAAAAAATCAAAATGCCTGTTTATTTTTTATTTTACATTTCCTTATATGTGTGTTCTTGCATGCATTAGTGTGTGTGTACGTATGTGGGTGCATGCATGTGACCATTTATGTGCCATAGAATATGTATGTAAGTCAGAATACAACTTGTAGTGTCAGAACTCTTCCTTCCACATGTAGGTCCCCATGATTGAACTCGAGTAGTCAGTCTTGGTAGCTGGCACCTTTATGCTTTTACTTGCTGGGCTGTCTCACCAAATCCCAAATTAGTGGAAATTCTCTAACTGTTCAAAAAATGACAATACATCTCATTACCCATACAACTAAGAAAACTAGTTAAGGAAAATGTCCATTTCTGTTTGGTGTATAATTTCATGAGCTTAGTGGGCTGTGAGAGAGTACAAGTTTATAGAAAAATTCAGTTCTTACCCTCCTACTCTGTTCTAACGAGTGGACCATTTACACTTACCCACATTATAAGAGATCAGATTTGGTAGGTATGCTAACCTGGCAAACAACAATTCTTTCTATAATCAGCCAACTGTTGTGTTAACCTTCAGAACGCAGGGCTTATATTTTCTTACAACTTTCTTGTCGATCCTCATCATATCAAAGATTAAAAATATAGTTCACTTCTTACAGCACCTCTAATTTTCTATGAGTTCTTTGAAAATTCCATATAAGATATTTAGATTATATTTACTCTATCTCCCAACTCCTTCCAGATCCATCCTCACTTTTCCACCCATTCTCCTTGGTGTCCTTTTACTCATATTAAGTACTGTTTGCCTGACCCATATACTGCTAAATATGTAGCTTTCATTGGGGGGGGGTCTACCAGCCAGGGGCTACACCCTTAAAACAACTGACTCTTCCTCTCTCAATAGTTATCAATTGCCATAACTCTTTTGTTCTTACCTCCCTTTTCATGTTGAAATATTGTCTGCAGTGAGAATTGGGAGGTCTTGTGAATGAAGTCTCAACTGATGTGAATTCGTATGTGTTAACTGCCCTGTTTGTCAAAGAAGAAATACTCTATTCTTGTAATCATCTACCAGCTATGTTATTTAGTGTCTTTCTTTAACCACGATTCCTGAACTTTGGAAGAGGGGATGATACAGACATCCCATTTAGGGCTGTGAATTCTTCAGCATGCTATTTTTTACACCTTAAAGAGGATGTGGGTCTCTCTGTTAAGTGATGTGTACTGCAAAAAAAAAAAAAAAAAAAAAAAAAAAAAAAAAAAAAAAAAAAAAAAAACAAAGGAAAAAAGAAAGGTACTCTGATGAGTGTTGACCATGCATTAATTTATGGGTATAATTATGAGTTATTAGAAGTCAGTCGATATTATGTCCAGTTAACAGACTAATAATAGCAGATCCTCAACTAGAGTTTTTTTCTTTTTTTTTAATTTAATTTTATTTTTTTCTTATCAGTTACATTTTATTAACTCTGTATCCCAGCCATGTCCCGATCCCTCATTCCCTCCCAGTCCCTCCCTCCCTCCCTCCTGTATACCAAAGACAAAAGGGCCAAGAAAGAAATTAGGGAAACAACACCCTTCACAATAGCCACTAATAACATAAAGTACCTTGGGGTGACACTTACCAAGCAAGGGAAAGACCTGTTTGAGAAAAACTTCAACTAGAGTTTTTGATATATTGAGCCACCGATTATTGACCCTGATAATAAGACTAGCTATGACTTTCAAATTGTGGATCAGTATGGAATTCTAATAAGAAAGTGGTTGGTTTCTCCTGTAACATACATGCCATTAATGCACCAGTGGGAATGCCTTGTAGGGTTGGCCAATGTTGTAGTTCAAAAAGCTCACAACTGTGTAAGAATGGGAATTCATTTTATCTTCTGTTAATGATCATAGAACATACCAGCACTATGAAAGCTATGTAGTGGGAATGAAGCTTCTAGGTCAGTAACAGCTTGACTTCTTCATGTTTTCTTGATTCAACTGTGTGGTGTTATCAGCAAGACAATCTTACTGTCAAGTCCTGGAAGGTAATCAAGACCCCTGACAATAATATGTAATGTTTGGGAGTCTGTGGGACCTCTCTGGCTAATAAATACAAAAGACGTTACCCATTCCTGTCATTGGACTTATTATTTGTTATCTTCTGGTGTCCAGTAGAGGCAGCATTTCCCAGTTATTTAAACTTGTGTGTGTGTGTGTGTGTGTGTGTGTGTGTGTGTGTGTGTGTGTACATGCTTGTACAAGAGTAGATTGCTATATGGTTTTTTAAAGGTCATTACTATTATTTTCTCTCCCCATATATATCTTCTGATTATAATACACAATTATAACACATGGGTTTCAGAAAGTATACCTTCTTCTAGAATTCTACAAAAATTTAATCTAAAATAAACCATGCTTAGAAGTCATTGCTTTGAATCTTCAAGATGATATCCTGAAATATACTAGCTCATTACTAATAGTTTAAAACTCTCTGTGTCGTACGCATGTGTGTGAATATGCTATAGGCACCTATTTGAATGAAAGCCAGATAATGAATTTTGGTATCTTCTTCTATTACTGTACAACTTATTTTTGGAGATGAGGTTCTAACTGACCCTGGAGTTTTCTGCTTTAGAGAAGTTGTGTGGCCATGACATTTTTTGTTCTTGTTCATAGCGTTAGCACCGAGATTAATGTACACAACGTCTTGGTTTTTCATGCGTACTGGGGATTTGAACTCAGATTCTCATGGTTGGACAGCATGCATTTTATCTTTTTCTCCCCAGATGATTATTAATATGTTCAACTGACTATGTTTATCCAACTTAAAAATAAATACCAAGTGGAAGAAGTTTCCATATTTAAATATTTAAATGAGTTGTTGGTGGTGCTGACATAACTAAAGATAGCTTGAGAGCTAGTAAAAATTCAAATAAGACTGATACAGATGGTTAAAACATAGTTATAATGAGAGCTGAGAAACAATTTGAGAGAAGATTTAGTTCTTCTTAGATTCTTTCACTAATTTTGTACAAAGAGAGCCATGCTACTTTTAGTTGAGAAGGCCACAGAATCACTCACTCATTCTTTATCCTTCTATGAGAATGAGATGGGGGGCCCCTGGAATCAGAGAATCAATTAAAAGCAAATAGGGTGACAACTTATGGCCAATGAGAACCAGCTTCAGTCATTTATACTTTACCTGTAATCGTCAGGTTATTAACTTCAGTGTGTTAATTGATATTACTCACACTTAATGAGGCAATGTGAAATTCTGACTCATTAATGAAAGTCAAAGTATCTTTCCACATTTACTGAAAAGAGGTACAGAAAAATGATACTAGCAATAAGTAATATTGACTTAAGGACTTACTGACTTTATGTGGAGTAGCCAAAATGTAGCACAGGTTCCATGACTTAATGAGACTATGGTAAATAAAATACATGAGACTAAAATGTTGCCCAGGGCCCTGCCTGGGGGTATCGCTGACAGAGACTTGGAAACTAACAGGCCAAAATACTTCAGGCCCAGTGTAATTAACAGGCAAGGGTTGCTACTCCCAAGTGTAACATCTGGAAACATACTGTGAAGTTTCCTTCCTGCTGCCATGGAAAAGAGACTTTTGCCTCTAATGAAAATGACTCAGTGATCATCAGAATCAGACCTTCTGTTTCCCTCCTTTCTCTCTTTTTCTTCCTTGAAGTCGAGAAAGTCATGGAAGGAAGTAGATGAAATCATTCCCTTTTACAAAATGCTAAGGATGCACAGGAATGAAAAGAAGAGAAGAAAAGAAAGCATCCGACAAGGATACTAGACAAGCATACTAGAAATGAAGAGAGGACTTGGTATTTTGAGTATGCCCTTGACATTACCTACTATGCTTTCTGTTCTACCCTCTGTGGTTTGCAATACACAATTAAGCCTAAGTTGTATTATGTAGTGTAATAATCATGCCACCGTCACACCATTCTGTTATTCCCTGCAATCAATTCTTCCACATCATTAAAGATGTAAAACGCCTGTGAGGTCAGCATGTCTCTCCCTTGGGCAGAGCAAAGAAACCCAGAGAATTCCTCAGTATTTTGTCAAAGCACTATCCTGCTTTTCCATGGAGGTGTGCAAAACGGTCTTCCCCGATATTCTTGCTTTGCTGGTTGGCTTTGCACAGAGGCAGGATTTTAAATGCACTTGGGGAAAGCAGCTTTTACTAAATGTTTTATAACGTGTCAGAAAACCTTTATCGAACATTTAATCCAAAACCTGGCTTTGAACCAGGGAGGCATACAATTCAGTAATTAATTTTTTTTTACCTTCTTTTGCTAATCGCTGATAAAAAGCTTAATTCTATTAACAACTCGACTTGACAAATTGCACTGCTCAACGGAAGCGTTTAGAAATTAATTACGCATTTTATTGCATTAGATCGGATAAACAGGGAAAGACCAGCAAGAAAAAAAGGAAAAGTGGGGGGGGGGGGAAAGAGGAAAACAGTCAAATAAAAACAAACCATTGGTGTCTGACTATTTCCATTATGACTCAATGTGTCACCTAAAAACATAAATCAAGTAAACACATCACACTTTCAGCAATGGCCCCTCCTCCTCAGTCTCAGTTTTGCTCCTGGGCTATGTTAATAATACCTCCCCCCCCCCCTTTCTCTCTCTCCTGGAAGAATACAGTTTTTCCCCTAAAGCCCAAGCTGATTTAGATTCCTAGAAAGTTTCTGGTCTAATTGTCACAGAGGCTCAACTCTTCCCCTTCTCTCATTCTCCAGAATCTAGTTCTAGGATTTCTAGTGTATAGCCCTTGGGGATTTAACTAAGGGCAGCAAATTGCAGCAGTGGATGGAATGTTATGTCTTCAAAGTATTAAAGAATGAGGGGGGAAAAGATTAAATTGACTTCCACTTCACTTCTCCAGTTAAAGTTAAGTGCTCAAGTGGTCAGAAGACCATATGCAAATTTTATGATTCTCATTGTCTATAAATACACATGTTTCAAAATGGCTGTTAAAGATGTCTGGCACACATCAAGCTGTCTAGCTCATTGCCTTTTGCACTGTGCCTGCTCTGAGCAATACTAAATTCATGCTCAAAGCATCTATCATGCGCTACTCTCTTTCACTCATACCTTTGCATCCCTCTAGCCAATATCATTTTTCCTAACTTACTTGCTAAAAATATAATGATATTTTTAGACTTTTTCTTTAGTAAATGGTGCACTCAGTTGCTCACTGCTTTTCCACATTGGTAATTTTCATGTGTGCACATAAGCATGTTACTGAAACAAATGTCAAGAAGAGAGGAGGCCTTTTCTTCCAAAAACCCAGAATAGAGAAATGTTAAGAAATGACATGGAAATAAAAACATGCAGTCTCACATCTCTTGCAGTATTGTGGACAGAAGGACACTCAAAGCCTGAAGGATCAAAGAAAAATCTGTTTTTCTGATGCCTACACAACAGCATTCCTCTAGTTTAGGAAACCAAGTTTCTGTCAAGAAATATACTCCAGGAACACTATAAAAAGTAATGTCCTTGCTAATAACCTAATAACAAGTAATATTGTGGGGGCATAACTGTAAACACACACACACACACACACACACACACACACACATATATATATATCATGAGCTATTTCAAATTCTGGGAAATTTCTGGAGGAATAGTGCCAATGTTTGGATTTTCCATAAAAAGAGAAAAGTTGTTTTTAGGTTGCTGAGGCCTGCTTAATCACAGCACTTGAAAGTCACCTCGGTTGCCTGCTGTGCTTGAATGGACTAGAGGATGGGCATACAGGGGAAAAGAAAGGGAGTGAGGGTGTCACTCCTGGGATATGTAATGAATACATTGAGAAGAAAAAAAATTAAATTCAAAAAAAAGAGAAAAGAAAAAGAATGAAAAAAGATAAAAAGAGGGAGAGAGAGAGAGAAAGCAAAAGCAGAGGTCCAACCACTAATTAAATTGTAGTCAAAGTTTGATTAAAGCCACAGGTAGAAGCTTGCCTGTCTTTTCTACTTAAGAAAGGAATTGGTTCTGGTTACTCAGGAGAGAGTGATATACCAAAAATATCCTAAAAGTCATCAATATCTTATAATGTGCAGATGCCTTCTCCTTTTTCTCTTCCTGATTTTTTAGAGAATTTTTTTAATTAATTAATTTATTTTTTTATAAATTACTGTTTATTCACTTTGCATCCCAACTGTAGCCCCTCCCTTATCCCCTCCCAATGTTACCCACTCCCTCATCTCCTCCCATGCCCCTTCCCAAGTCCACTGAAAGGGAAAGTCCTTCTCCCTTTCCCTCTGACCCTAGCCTCTCAGGTCTCACCAGGAATGGTTGCATTGTCTTCCTCCGTGGCCTAGTAAGGCTGCTCCCCCATCAGAAAGAGGTGATCAAAGAGCCAACCACTGAGTTCATGTCAGAGACAGCCCCTGTTCCCATTACTAGGAAACCCACTTAGAGACTGAGCTGCCTTGGGCTACATCTGTGCAGGGGTTCTAGGTTATCTCCATGCATGGTCCTTGGTTGGAGTATCAGACGCAGAAAAGATCCCTGTGCCCAGATTTTTTGGTTCTGTTGCTCTTTTTGTGGAGCTCCTGTCCCCTCCATGTCTTACTGTCTCCCTCTTATTTCATAAGATTCCCTCACTCTCTCCAAAGTTTAGCTATGAGTCTCAGCATATGCTTTGATACCTTGCTGGATAGTCTTTCAGAGGTCCTCTATGACTCCTGTCCTGTTTCCTGTTTTCTCCCTCTTCCTATGTCTGTCCCATTTGCCTTTCTGAGTGAGAATTGATCATCTTACCAAGGGTCTTCCTTCTTGCTTAACTTCGTTAGCTTTACAGATTTTAGTATGTTTATCCTATATTATATGTCTAATATCCACTTATAAGTGAATATATACCATGTGTGTCTTTGGCCTTCTGGGATACCTTGCCCAGGATGATCTTTTCTAATTCCCACCATTTGCCTGTAAATGTTATGATTTCCTTGATTTTAATTGCTGAGTAGTATTTCGTTGTGTAAATGTACCACAATTTCTGTATCCATTCCTCATTTGAAGGACATCTGTGTTGTTTCCAGATTCTAGCTATTACAAATAAAGCTGCTATGAACATAATTGAGTCTTCCTGTTTTGTTTTGTTTCCATCTTCTATCCATCTTTCTCCTCATCCTTATTCTTCTTCTTTCATTCCCTCCTCTTTTTCCTCCCTTCTCCTCTGTCTTCCACAGTATTTTTTTCATTCTTGTTTTGGTTGCATTTTATGTCACAGTTATTATTTGTTCTTCAAAGCCATGTAGGGAGTGGCAAACTCAGTACAGATCCACATGTTATACAAATGAATGTACGAATTATGAGCTAACCTCTATTTTATGAATAGACTGTAGATTATAAATCAGATGCAGAAGCCTTTTTGTTGGCAAATAACATTTTTCTTCCTCTCCGTTGAGTTTATAAGTGATTCAGTGTACATTCTGATACATCATGGTCCCATCTTGGGGAACTATTTCATAGATGTTCAGGGTATATGAAAAAGCAGTACTGTGATGGTTAGCACATGGAAGTTTCTCCATGATGAATGTGCAGTGAATGTTGCTGGGCTTTATAAAACCAAAGACCATTGTAAAATTGCTGGGAAAGAAAGTAATATAACGAAGCATGTAGTATTTAAAAAGAATGCACAGGTCTGAAAATACAAGTGCACTTGGTAGAAAAGCATTGAAGACTGTGGAAAATCTCTTCAGACTCTTGAGAAAACCTAACTCTGACACGGCTTTTTGAATCATGTACACCACTCTACGGTTTTCCTGTTATCATCCTCTACTTCTAAGTTTTAATATATTCCAGTTTTCTTTCCTTTTTTTTCCCTATTTTGAAGGTTCTAGCATAGCTGAAGCAGAGCCACTACTAGTTTCCAGTGTAAAACATACAAATGAGAAGTTGTAAGCATGAAAAAGGAAGTTAGCTTGGCTCCCCTGCAAACTAGCATCACCTATGTGAACAACTGAGAGAGTACTATTAAATTTCACTTATTCTTAATTGTCTAGGTCTATTTTTGAATGCAGAAGTAATCTTCCTTTGGGTTGCTAAGAACCACTATCATTATAAAATGTTTGAAAGATAAAAGACAAATAACAGTAATAAACCAGGCAGTACGCATCACGTATAGGCAATTCTCTAGGAAAAAAAAAATGTTTCTCCAGAGAATTGAGCTGATGTTTACAACTGCTGCAGAACTCTTTATTTGGGAATGGGTGTTGCTAAATGGAGATATACCACCTGCCCTTTGCTGTATTTCCATGGCTGACAACTGATTCCTGTAAATCACATTGTGTGCCTGGACATACAAATGGTGAAAGGTGTTTGATTTTGTATTTCTTCAATTTGTAAAATATATCATTTGAGAAAAAAAATACATGTATTTTTTTCTTTCTTCCCTTTGAGAAAAAAAATATATGTATTCAAGAGACCCCTAGTTCTCCCCTTATACAGAAAGAGTCAGGAGAACCTGGGGCATAAGCTGTGCTCCACAGCTCTGGGAATTCTTTGAGGCTGCACCAGCTTTGTGACTGCTAGTTTGCCCCGAGGTCATATTTATCAAAGACTCCTTGAAAGGAACAGACTGATTCAATATTTGAGGTCTTTTCCTTAAGTTGGTTAGTACATGTAGACAAAGCAAGCTTCTCTCTTTGTTGAGTTTGACCTGTGCCTCACACATCCCCTGGCCTGCCCCTCCTTTTTTGACAATTACCTTAGAACAGTCTCCCTAGCACTTGCAGTAAAGTAGGGAAAATATCCCCCTAACATTAAGTTTATGGTGACATTTGTAGAGACAGCTGAAAACACACCATAGAAATACAGTTCTGAATTAAGTGAACACTTCTTGCAGTAAACTTTTCTCCAAGTTATTCTATAATGCTTATCTATCTTCTCTGGAAGCACCCGGGTAACTCATTTAAAACCATTAGTTGCTTAGCATCAGAAGAAAACAGAAGATTATACAAATCTCTAGAGATGTTCAAAATGAGGGACCATCACCACCTTCATAAAGTATCTTCTGTTTTGTTTATTTGTTTGTTTGTTCATTTGTTTTCCCATGAGTCGTCATGAGAAGAAAATGACTATGAAATCTTTGTATACTTCAAAGGCTGGACCAGCATTCATCTTGCAGGTCACTGGCTACCGAAAGTGACTGCCTTAGGTTTGGATTGAAGTGATGATTTGGAAGGTCCACATAGTTGACTTCCTAACCTTAGTGTGTGCTTACTGGGGTTCTTCTCTAGAACATCTGGATGGTGCCCGGTGGTGCAACTTCCCTGCCCCTCCCCCAAGTGTGTACCATTGGTGTAGTCCTCACATTTGCCTCTTTGTGCTCGTGGACTGGGTTTGCATTTGTAGGCATGTGACACAGGACCCGCTCTGTATAGAGGGCTCCCGAAGCCCCCATGTGTTTAAGAACAATGAATGTTAATGTTACTCCTAGCCAGCAGCAAGAAGAGCAGAGACGTTCCTAACGAGAGCTGACACAAGGAGAAATACTGGCCTTTTGTCTCTCTTGTATGCTAAACAATTCATGAGGTTTGGGGTTGAGTGAGACATTTAATAAACATTGGCTGCTTGGGCTGCCTACAGCTGGCGATTTGTCACTATTGGTCAAATGTAGGGAAAGCAGAATGAGTTTCCCAGCTTTGAGGATTTGAGGCTTAACAAACAACACTCTTTATCACCCATTGAAATGAAAACGTGCGATACGTGCATATGACTCAGAATTTTGGCACATGTAAAGAAACTAGGTTCCTATAAGATTGAATTAAGATCACTGCAAATGTTGAAATCTTTAATTAGGATGCTGGGATTGTTCTAAACGCTATTCAGTCTGAAGTACAAACTCCTTGCCAGAGCTGCTGCTACAAAATGTGTCAATTATCCATTGCTGCTTGGACAGTTTGCTCTGCCTCACTTGGTGCCTTTGAAAGAGTTCCTCCCTCTACAATGCTGAGCAAAAAGCAAAATCCCAGTTGGTGTGAGTTGTCTGAGAACTGTTGACACATTCCTACTATAAAGTATAAGACAGTGGAAATTTAATCCCACCTTAATGTTTAGAGCCAAGATATTTGCAGCAAGGATTAAATAGAGTCGTCAGACTGGAACTATTGCCGCCAAATTGAAATGCTGGTGGCTTTTTGAGAATTAGCCCATCGCCTGTCTCTTGCCTTGTGAAGACATTGTATACTCCCTCAAATCTCCCACAGTGAGAGTTGGTCACCAAAGTGCAATTTCTCAGCCCTGGACCTCAAGAACCACAAGCCACCAATAAACCATCATCTGTTTTCTCATAGTGATGGAAAGTAGAAGAATTCATCACCTAAAAGTTTTTGTATTTGCCTATACCTACATTTGTTACCTTTCCTTTGATGATAAATCTATCCACTATTTTTGGTGTAACTAGCCTCACAGGGAAAAATATTGAAATATTAGCTAAATGTATTTTATTAGAGATATTTGCTTGGTATTGACATGTGCCCTCTCCCTTGTATTAACTATGGCCACCTCAAACTATCAGAATGAATCTTTCTAGATGAATTTGCAATTCAGATGCCAGTGTTTATGGAATTTGGATGAGGATTTCATCAGAGAGAAATCAAAAGCTAAATTGATGTTCAAGTCAGATGTTTCTATCTTAAATTAACAAT
This sequence comes from Psammomys obesus, assembly GCF_907164565.1. NCBI lineage: Eukaryota > Metazoa > Chordata > Mammalia > Rodentia > Muridae > Psammomys > Psammomys obesus. Next base: position 19,949,734 of record NW_026596064.1, read on the forward strand.
AATTTATTCCAATCATTTATTATTTCAGCTAATCTGTTGTAAACAGCGGGAAAGTGTTTTGTCAGGTGCAAAACTGTTGCTTGAAGCTTCATGTCTTAATAAAGGGTCAATATGTCTGGACAAAGAAGTGAGTGAACCCATGGAAACGTGGTTACCATGCAGTTAACCTCCAGTTCCTTTAGTGGCTTCCCACAAGAGAAACAAATAAGCCAGCAAGTCATTCTTTGAACATTTTCTTCCACCTAAGTTGATTTTTCTCCTGTTTTGGTTTCCCATGTAGCACCAGCTTTTTCCCCTTCTCTTTCCTTTTTTTTTTTTCCTCTCCTCATTCTTTGAGAACAGATGAAAAACAGTTACTCTCTTCTTGTAATTGATTTATATTTAATTTCTACGTGGAAATTATTGTATGTTAGGTAATTTGTATGGAGGGGCGAATTAAAAGTGAACTTAAATCAGGACACAGGGTACAAACCTCTAAGAAGGGAAGTGTAACCAAATGCATAGTCAGTATTAGAGTCCTTCCTTTTAATGCAAACAGAAAGCCCCATAAAATATTTGCCCCCCCCCCGGATTTGACATGGTATCTCAGGCAGCCAAGATGTGACCTTGAAACAGTTCACAGCATGGGTTTGTTGCCAAGCACTCTGCTATTCATGCTACTGAATCTGATCCCATATTATTCAACTCATATTATTCATTCTGCACAACAAAAGACCTGACATTTATAAGACCATCTAGGTGTTTTCTCTGCCCTGCCACTAAACTGCTACATGACCCTGGGCAAGAATGTTATATCTCTGGATCACAGGTTCCTTGTTTTTAAGTTGCTATTCATAGCAATACCTAGTCTTAGGATCATGAGAGAATTTAATAAGATTATACATACAAACACATACATATATAATGATTATAAATAATCATTCTAGTGGTAAAGGTTGTTGAGAGTGTGATGATACTGGTGATAGCAATGAGATTTAGCAATATGGCCATGCTATAGAGTCATAACTGTCCCATGACTTGACTAAATACAAACCAAAGAAATGCATTAGTGATTTCTTTGTTGGGTGAAATCTGCTAGGTATGTAGTGCCCATAAATCTGATCATTAAAGGATGTTTTAGTTCCATAGGGCTACAGACTTCGAGGATTAGGTGGAAAGTGTGTCTCCTCATACGGACACCAAGGTAAAAGAATGTCAGATATATGAGCACAAACAAATAGTTGATCCTGAAATTGTGGGATATTATTCAGCTTATCAAGTTTATGACATGGATATCGTAGTGGTCTGATAAATAAACTGAAGAAGAAACAAGATCACAAAGACATGTGAATGTTCTGCCCCTTGTATATATGCACAGACATCTTTGGTCTTGCTTCTGGTTCAAGGATCCCTAGTGGAGCGTGAGTGCATCAGGGAAAATCTGGAGGCCAAAAATACTTGGCATGTAGACAAGGTAAGTTGGTCAGTACAAAAAATTCAGCTGTCTTCCCTTTGTCCACCTTTCCAGTAAGTCAAGGTAATGCTTAGAAAATGGAGTTTATGGACCAAGAGGTTTATTCTGCCCCAGGATTCTTCTCCACATACCTTGCTTTTTGGAATGTTCCCATTTCATTTCTTAGCCATTGACACCCCACCCATACTTCAAGGTTATGGCCCCTAACATCCTGTTATCTTTCTGGAGCCATTGTCAGGTTTCCTCTGAAGGAAGACCTTCCCTTTCTGCTCCCATGAGAAATGTTTGCATGTGTGTAAACTATTCCATCTCATATTTGAACTTCTAAGAGAAGGACATCGATCAGCTTCATCATTGTCTCTGTAGCACACCATACATGACCAGGTACAGAATTTGGTAATTAACACCAAACAGATGATCAAATAATTACTTGAAAACAAGCCCTTGAGGTGACTAGTATCTCTTCCTCTCTTGGGTTTTTTCCTTGGCTTGTGTGGGACCAAATGCACATTCTGAAAACAGGCCACTAAAATCTGAGAATGTTCCATCACAACTTGAGTGAGGGAATCTGTCATACTCAACTCCCTCACATGGGTTAGTGAGCTCACAAAAACACCCGATAGGAGGTTTTTACTATAATTTGTGTTTAACTATAAAATGCACATGTACTTTAAAGAGTAAAAGACTAGAGATTGATTTTTATTAGTACAAATTAAATAAAGGTCTCTCATTTCCAAGTCAACTTTGTCCGTTATTTTTTTTTCTTTTTTTCCACCCACAGAAATTCTTTCCCCACAGGATGCACAAAGTCTTACCCTAATGTTCAAACAATTTCAATTCTAACACATCATATACCTTGCTTCTGCAGTTTTCTCAGAATATCTCTAAACATCTTAATGCATCCTTCCTTGTCACATTTGTAAAATTTCCACTGTTGTATCAGTAACATATTTTTGATATAGTATCATTCTTGAAATTTCTTCAGTCTATTTGTTAATGTCCTAGGTGATGAAATGGATGCTATATGACAATTGCTTTATTCGAATACTTAGACATTGTGTAACAGAGAGATGCTGAAAAAGCCCCGGGCAGTCTGAAAAACAGCAAGCTCAACACAAAGAGAGGGACATTAAAAGAAGCAATTTAAATATTAGACAATGGTTACTCTCAGACATAAAATTCTCTCAACTTTCTTACATTCTCATCAATACTGACTTTTATGTCCCACTGAAAAATGGGACGTAGGCTCTGAATAAATTATTAACACCGTGCTCTTTTCTGTAACTCCACGTTTATTTTCTAATCATGTGTCCACCTTTTGAGCATTTACTAACGGGCAGATGACCACGATCAGGAAAGAGGAGACTCATCATGCCTGTGTCTGTCTCTTGTCTTTTTCCTCCACAATCACTCCTACCCGGATATTTGCAAATTATGAGAAAATATTTCTGTCCTGTGGTTGTTTTGAGTGCTTAGAGCTGCCTTCCCATTCATCACTGGCCCAAATGTTCAAGAACCGCCTTTCTCATCCCCGCCCAGCCATATGCATCATTTTAGATGTGGCATGGGGGGAACACATCCCCTCCTCTCTTGCCCCGAGGTGCTTGTGAAGCTCAGAGAATGACGTGCAGTTGGGCTGTTTATCACGGAGCTGAGAAATGAAAGGATGGCATCGCTACAGGACCAGATGGCACTGCACGCTTGGCATAATTTTCTCAGACAAACTAGGACTAGGGCTGTGAATACTGGCATTTGCCTGCTATAGTCATTCACATTAAAACATAACAATGAAAATAAGATTGTTCTGCAAGGAAGGTATAGAGGTTTTAAATTACATGCATTTAAGTGTTGTAGGCTCCTGTTAGGTACAAGCAATAATACTATTGTGTTCTTCGTACTTTAAATTGAGCAGAATTTTACAGATACAGACTCTATTTTTAATATCTACTCATGTCCCTGTGCCTTCCTACAAATGTTCTGACTCCATGATATATCAGACAATTGCATTTAAGCATGTATAGACTATTTGGAAAAGGTAGAAAGAAATACATCAATAGAAAGAATAAGAATGTGTTTTAAGTCGGGGAACAAACAAAAATGTCAAATAGAACTATGGTGTGCTAAAGGAGCACTGGCCTGCATTTATTTAGAAAACTTGAATTAATATTCTGCTACTTGTTCACTGTGTAGTTGCAGGCAAGTCAAGCCTATTTAATGTATGGCTTTCCTAATAGGCAAGTGAGCAGTTTGGAGTAGATTACTGTTGGCATTTCTTTCTAATTCTCATATTCTTTGATTTGCTTTTTCCATGACAAGTCAAGAAGCCGAAATGCAGGACACCTACATTTGACCTACTTTTGTGCTCCTCCTCATTTAAAGACTCATGGGGCGATGGAAGAAGGGACATAAGGAAAAGGCCGGATAACTCACTATGTATATCATTTTTGAAGTATATTCTATTTTCATTCTTTCTTCTAGTCTCTGTTTCCTTAGAATCAATACTCACAATTTTGATTGAGAAAGTGGACTATAAATGGGAAAATTGCTACCGTCTCTATAGTATGTTTGAATTATCTAATTCATTTTTTTTCATTCATTCAACAGATTCTGTTTTATGGAGGTTTTAGGCCACAGAGATGCAGTGATAGATAGGGTATGCATACCTTCCTAAGGAAGTTGATAGTCCAATGGGAGCCAGAGCTTACACATATAAGAAGTAGAGATGGTAGCATTACAATCAAACACAGTAGACAGAATCAATTTCATTATAGGGATATAGGAAATGTGTCACAAAAGGGCACATTGGGCTTAGTTTAAAAAGTATAAGTTCTCCAGTGATGTAAATTAAAACAGTTTTGCAGATGGATGGAGTGGTACACGCTAAGAATCAAGGTCATGGAAAGTTCTGGTAGGTTGGGACAAATGTGAGAACTGTTATATGACCTGTAAATAGAATATAGAAGAATAATGGCAGAAATTAAAAGGTAAGAGGAAACTAGGATCGCCATTTTGAGAGGCTTTGTATTCTTGAGACATTTAACTTCACCCATTGGGTAACCAGAAAACAATAGAGTTTTTCATGGGTAAAATGCATTGTATAACCTTATGTGTTGTTTTATACCTAAGGAAGTACCAGGCCGACTATAATCACAGTAGAACAGGCTTCACCTCTTAACACACACAAAAAATTATTTTATTCAGTTTTGGAGAATAAATGATAAAATAATAGAATAGCTTGGGCTGATTTCTTCTGAGGCATCTTGAACTGTCTAATAGAGGTGATGTTAATATAAAAAGTGCTTTATTGGGAAAGAGACTAGAGGCTAAGAACATTCAAAATAATCCAAGAAAAAGCATGCTAAGAGTCTCAAGCGAAAGAGTGTAGAACCTTAACTGAGTGAAGGATATATATTCATAAGAAAAGGTGATCAGCAAAACTTAGGTAATGGATTTAATATCTAAAACAGTAAGGGGGTCCCTGCCTATTCATTTATCCCCAATTATTAATTAAATACTCAGTGTCTGTCAGCGGAAAATGAGACTGAGTCCTTCTTTTCTTGGAGTTTATTTTCTAGTAGAGAGAGGATAGAAAAATGAGTGTGTGAATAATAAATGGTGCTGATGGCACTGTGTGGATTATAGGCTCAAAGTTTTCTAACAGATTGGAACTGAACACAACGAAAAATCTCAAGAAAGGGCACTAGAAACAGAGACCCACTGGAAGTCATAATATATACTCCAAAAACCTGTAAGGTAAAAGAAAAGAAAACAATATAATTGAAATAAAATGAAAATAATGAGATACAATTGAGAGGGGGGATGAGAGGAAGAGAGAGCCCTATATAACATTATAAGACAAGGAACCTCCAAAGTTTTACCATTGAGTTTGTTTTGTTTTGGCCGTCTACTGCTTAGATTAGCCCTACACTTAAGAATAGTTTCTTTCCCCAGTGGGACTCCCTTGGAGGAAACTAAATTTTCATTGGCAAGTGGTTATCAGTTAGAAATTGCTTCTGGGTTAGGGATGGAGGCAAGTGCCCATTTCTCCTTCCTGCTCTAGGGCCCCACGTGGTGCAGACCCGTGCAAGCCCTGCACACGCAGCTCAGTCCCTGTGAGTTCATATGTGTATCCATCTTGTTTTCATGGTTTAGCTCCCTTTCAGTGCCAAACAGCTGCTGGGGGCTGGAGCTGGGTGGCTGGGCCCTTTCCCTCCATCCCTTTATGTCACTGTTCCTCTTTGTGGCAGGAGTTTGACCTCCAGAGGAGTTTGGTTCTCTGGTTCCCTGTTCTATTGACCAGTTGCTGGACCTGCTGAGAGCAAGGCACTGTGACTCCGAAGCAAGCTGGAAAAAGCAGCCAGAAGAAGTAGCACACCTTCCTTCTTTCTCTTGACCATAGGAGTGTCTTGGGCAGCTGCTGTGTATCTTCTGTAGCTCCAGATGTCTAGGATAGGCCACTGAGGCTTCACCCCTTGCTGATGGATTCAGTCAGTGCCCTTTCCTTGATGTCTCCCACTAGAGAGGGGAGTTGTTTCCAGTTGGGCTATTTCCATTATCTTCTTAGCATCATTTTGTTGGTTTCATGTCTTCTTCCCCTTCCTGTTAACCATGTTCCTGCATTAATTTCATCTTGTCTTTATGACTCATAGAGAATTCCTAGCCTTGACAAACTCAGTAATACCCGGAGCTTACTTCATAGTATTAGATCTTGTTATTTTAACCCACATTGGAACAGGATTCAATAACCATTTGGAACATTTTTTTTTCTACGATGCAGGATGGAATGAAACTACTAGAAATACTCCCTAGAAACCAACCACAAGATATTTTCTTTTACCACTTTAAAATTCAAGTTAGCTAGGTTGAACATGTCTGGGCTACAGAGAGTACTAGACAGGGGAAGCATATTTATCACAGGAATGGAAGCAGAGCCAAGGCCTTGAAACAAAAACCAGGAAGAAGAAAAGGTGTTTGGAAAGAACATGTTAGAAATGGTAGGGAAAATAATCAGAAAGAAAGAATGATGTGAAAGCGGGAGTTCTGGAAAGGAACTCAGTCTTTTGTGCAAGAAGAAATGAATGAGCCACAAAGCATGGCCACGAGGAAGCTGCCCTTCTTCAGGAGCACTGGGCCTGCCGACAGCGTCCAGAAAGCTTTTTAATTTCAGTTCATGCCCAGCCTTTTTCTTCCTCCACCATCAACCTGCTAATGCTTTTCTAATAATTACCATTTTTTGAAACTATTTTGGCTGTTAAAAATGTTTCTTTTTAATAAGCTGATTAAAAGAGCCTGCTTATTAGCATAAGCTTTTTGCAGTTCAGCCCTCTTCCTAATTAAAAGCGCTCATCTGTGGAGACCTGGATTTTTCCCTTAGGTCTGTGATAGGTTTTTGGATATTTCTTTTCCTTGACATTTTTTTTTCTTTTTAATTTTACTCTTGTTTCTTTTTTGTTTGTTTGTTTTCTGTTTTGCTTTGTTTTTGGCAGTATGCTGACCCCATCTCCCACAGAGAGATAAACAACCAAACAAAATTTGACGTGGGGTGTGTGTGTCAGGGGGGGGGGAGACATACAGTCTGTGTATTTGAGTGAGGCATAGAAGACTTCAGCAGGTGGCTACACTGAGTTTAAAGAGTAAGCCTACTTTAATAATGGTCACATAAAATTTCCAAGACTACAAGTTATCAAAGGTAATATGTAATGATGCAAAGCAAGGGATGCCAGTCTCCTGTTCTCTGCTTAGTGCTATCTCCCTAACTTCCTCAGGTGCCCCTGGAAACACCCCTTCTTCAATACCAACATTAGGAACACATACTTGGACAGTTCTCTGTGAGGCTCTGGACCAGAGGACGCACAGGGATTAGCACTGGCTGATTGCAGATGCACCCAAAGCCCAGAAAAACCCCCTATTAATATGGATAAAAAACTTGAATAGCAATTAGACCCGTAATGATGTTGTTTGTAGCTTCATTTATATTAATAGCTAGAAGCTTTTTGATATAAAGAAAATATACACTAAGGGATTTTCATCACATAATAAATGAAGGCCAAATGAAACTGGGAAGAAAGTTGGGAGAAAGGGATGAAATATGGCTGAGGACACGATGGAGTGTTTTCTGAACATGAGCAAAGCCTTGAATCCAAGTCTTGGTTTTGCAGAGGAAAGAAAGAAGGGAGGAAGGGAGAGAGAGAGGAAGGTAGGGGTGGGGGGCTGGAAGGAAGAGGAAAAGATGAGAGGGGAGGAAAGACCGGGGAAGAGCTGATTCTCTGTTGGTAAAGCATGTGTTTTGTGAACTTGAGACCATAATTTCAACCCCAAGAATCCACATTATGAAAACAAAAAAGGCAGGCATGGTGTTGCAAGTTTGTAATGTCCATGGCTAGAAAAATAGAGAGACAAGCAGATGTTTGGGTGTTACTGGCCAGCCTAACTTACTTGGCAGGTTTCAAGTCAGGGGGGGACTAGTCAGAACATGAACCCTGAAAAAGATGTGACTGGCTTCGAGAAACAGTCCCAGTGCTGTGCCCTAAATTGCCCACACTCGTGCACATTCTTTCAGATGTACCCCTCCACACAGGTGCACACTCCAAGGAGCGAGAAATGTTTACGTCTGCAGATTGCTTCAAGAAGGTGCGCTTTAGAAAGATGACATACAGTTTCCTGTTCTTTTGGCATTGCATAATATACTTAACAGTATTTGCTTTATGCTCCCGGCCCAAGAATCTGATGAAACCACTGCCTTCTCACTTCTGAAGAGTAAATATTTGCTTAGAACCATATTTTAATTACAATAACTTGAGTTTCACAGATGCCTTGAAGCTCAAATATTTATGGGCACAAGGCTGAGAATACTCAGTGTAGCATCAGGGACTGGCTCTACTGACTCTGCTGTTGTTTTTCCCCTTTGGGTTCATTATAATCTCATGCTCATCGAGTGAGCTTATTCTCTGGTGAAAAAAAAAAAAAGGAGTAAGATTGCTCCAATCAGATGCACTATGAATACTTTGGTTTGCTTATCTGGCATATGTATTTATTTCTACATCATCAATAATATATTATGTTTACTTATCAGACCCCTTTTAGAATCTTTTTTTTAAAGTATAATGTCTATTTTATTTTTTCAAAGGGTTTTTATTTTCTTCTGTTCTTACGAAGCTGCCTCTTTACATGGGCTTTGGTGGAGGTCTAAATCTTGGTGGGGGTGCTCTGTCCTTCCTGGCTTCACGAGACTGATTCCTGACTATCACGCCGTGAATGACATAGCTCATGCAGTAATGCAGCTTGACATAGAGTTTGGGGAGCACATAATTGGGCATGTCCCTGACAGCAGTATCCTCTGCTGTGTTCCCAGTGACAAACATCTTAATGCCCTTGTCCTTGGGAGCACACTGGTCTGTGCAGTGATTTGATTGTATACGGCTGCAACCATTTTTAGCACGACCTTTGTTTCTTCATTTTTTTTTTTTTGGTCATCTTGGTGTCATGACACAAAAGAGTCCCTTTTAGACTCTTACTAAGGTAGATTGCACTTTTGATCCTTTGAACTCTGCTCTACCTACTAAGGTTGTGTTTTATCTCTACAAAGTATCAGAATCCAGTGAACAATTTTCTCACTGACGTCTTTATGCAAGCCCTGGAAGAAATTATCTTCTGCTAGACTTTCATCACATAAATAGCATATATGAGAAGTACCATTTTTAGACAATCAAGTGCTTGTGTTATCTAGTTTGCAAGGAAAGGATGGTTGCTTCTCCAGAACTTCTAATGTGTTTTCAGGGACATAGTCCCTAACAATAACCTTCAGCAACATAAACTGAAAATAATGATCATGGATAAAGATTTTATAGACGCATAGAGAATTCTTATTGAATGATGCTAAATGCTTCATGTACAATTTAATGTCTGCACATCACAGTCACAAAGACCAAAAAAATATAGAGGAACAATTACAACTACAGTATAGTCAACACAAGAACACCTCTGAACATCCATGTCATAAACTTCTTCATTCAAAGAACCATGGAATACAGTCTACCTGTTCTCACTTGGCAAAGATGGTGCAGACATGATGCTCTATGCTCACAAGAAAAGGGATAAATATTTGCTTAAAACCATATTTTAATTACAATAACTTGAGTTTCAAGAAAATATTATATTTACATTGAACTGATGTAAAGATTCAAACAAATGCTGATACATATTATGCAATGCAAAAAGATGTGTCCAATAGAGCAACACCATCCTTAGCATAGTCTAAACCAAAGTTTGTATCATGCACATTTTATTATTAAGCAAAATAAAGTCTATATTTAAGAAAAATAAAATTTATAGTTAAAAAGCTATTGCATTAGCTGGGAATGGTGATGCAAACTATAAATCCTACCAGTCATGGAGCTAGAGGCAGACAGATTTCTGTGGGTTTGAAGCTAACATGATCAACACAGCAAAGTTCCAGGTCAACTAGGTTTACATAGTAGAACACTGTATTAAGAAAAATTATTGTATATCTAAGAGAAGTGACTCGTGATTATTGTATGTTATTCTTCCATCATAACTTGATGAGGAGAAGATAAAGTTTTGTTGTTCCCTTCTGCATTTCTACAAAATTATCTTATGCCTTAGCCATTAAAAATTTTTAAAAAATGTGTTTGTCTGCGGTGATTTGAATAATAATGGCTCCCATAGGCCTATATAAGGTTAGTCGCCAGGGCATAGAACTGTTTTGGGAAGGTTAGGAGGTGTGGCTTTGTTAGAATAGGCGATACCTTGGAGTTGGTGTGTCACTAGGGATGGGCTTTGAGGTTTCAAAAGCTCATACCCAGCCCAGTCTTTCTCTCCATCAGTGGCCTGGAAGTCAGTATGTAAAATTCTCTTGTACTTTTCCACACCGTGTCTTCCTGCCTCCTACCACACTACCCTCCATGAAGATAATGGAATAATCCTTTAAAAGGAAGCAAGACTCCAATTAAATACTTTCTTTTAATTGAGGTTATCATGGTGTCTCTACACAGCTATAGAACAGTAAATAAGACAATGTTACCACATCTTATGTTGTTTAATAAATCAAACAAAATATCCCATAATATTATGCATTACCTTGTACTTAGCCAATAATTTGAGCAAGACCTTGTGCCAAAAAAAAAAAAAAATACTTTAAAACAGGATTCATGGTTTTCAGTAGTTATCTTTCAAATCACTAATTTTATTTTATTTTTCTTTTTGAAAAAAAAATGTGGATAAGATATTTTAGGAGTGATTAGAACTCAGATTGTACTTTCAAAAAGCAAATTCATACCCAACCACATAGAGATAACTATACTGGATCCACTTACACCTCAAAAGTCATCAAAACATAGGCATACGTGCTATGGTTACAATATGGAGGATGGATGATTCCTGGTGTGTGAATGTGGGAAACAAAAGAACATGACCCAGTCTGTTTCTCAGACTGTCAGACTGCAGGTAAGGGTGTTTAGTACCGTGACTTAAAAAAAGTGGCCATTTCATCATTTCACTTTTATACTGAATACATTCCTGCTCAAGTCAAAACATATGAGATCATTTTGAAAGTTTATATTTTCTTCACTGAGATTAGAGCAAGGCCAAGAAACTCAAATCTCATGGGCTCATCTCATTAGGCACAGACAATAGAGTTAATGAACTGACATCACTCATGGGTAAGAGGTTCTGCCCCCATCTCCATGGCCATATGTGAGGAGCTCTGCTTCCATCTCCATGCCCATTGAGAAGCTATGCTTACATCGACAACCTGTTTTCTGTAAAGATGTCAGATAAGAAGCTTCTTCCTTTCCTTTGTGCTCCTAGTTTCATAGATACATTGTAGCCAAGTAGTGAGTGGTTACCAGGCAGGTAACTGGGGGAACTGCTCTCTCCTTACTTGTAGTCCCATATAAGTAACCTTCTGCTAGAGTCAGGATGGATATTTCAGTGACTCTCAATTATGCATGAATATTTTAAAAGGTCAGAAAAAAATTAAATCACCGCTGTTTGGTACTTTTGTTCTAGAACCTCAACCATTTTGAAAAACTGTCAAGCAGGATCAAAATGATGATGAAAGCTTTAATTAACTATGGAAAGTCAAAATGTCTGGTGCCTCTTTGAGGGAGTAATCCCTTGGGAAGAAAGAATCAAGATGGTAAAAAATAAGCTAGTGATAAAACTGGGACTGTGTGCTGGAGCAGTCATAGAAAATTCATTAATTCCTATATGACAGAGTCTCAACGTGCCATGGCTCTGACCCTGACATATAGTTGGAAGTCTGTATTGACATCTGTGGTGGTTCACACTACTTGCTTGAGGAATGGCTAGATGTTGGACTCGTGTAGGTAGTAGAAACATAGAGATGCCTTGCATTTTATAAGACTATCCCACACAATGAAAAATTATTCAGCCTCAAAAGTTAATAGTTCTTTGCAAGGTTGAGAAGCCTTGTTTGAGGGATGTGTTTACACTTGCCTTTGGAAATCTGGTTGCAGATATGCAATGACTCTATCCTGTAGGTTGATTTATATAGGGAGATGTTAAACTATGCAGGTTAGGACACTCTTTTGTAGTTGCTTAACCTGGTTTACATTCTAATCAACAAGCTATGTGCTATCAGTTCACTTACTGTCCTCTCCAGCTCAAATGGTTTTGGCGTTTCTGTTTTGTTTTTGTGTGTTTGTTTGTTTGTTTGTTTGTTGATTTTGGTTGAGTGTTTTTGTTTTGTTTGTTTCTTTACATACAAAAGGGCTAACCCTACCGCTAAAACTTGTGTGGGACACAAATAAATGCTTGTGAAAATGAAATGATGAAATGCAATATTCTAGGCCGTATTCTCTCTATATTTTGGGGTCACATGAGGTTCACCTAATTTGTTTAGTACTAAATGCCCCATTCCAGACTTTATTACCTTGTGCGCACTCATAAAAATTCAACTTAGGAAAGAAATAAATGGATGTTGATTACTTCCAGGATTTAACTGTGAACTCTGGGAAATATCTTGCTCTGCTGGCCATTGGTTTTGTTCATAAGTGTTACATCCGGGGAGGACTACTGACAGCTTTTCGATAATAGCAACTGGTATAGATCCTTCAGATACTGTAAGAGCTAGTGCCTGGGGAGAAGGTTGCCATGTCAGTTTCAGCTTGATCACTCTAAGTTCTCTCTCTGAAATGTAAGATATCTTACCTTCAATTTCGGAGAGGCAACCGGCGGTATTGGCAATAGTCTAGATTATCTGGATGAGTGGTTCTCTTAGGCTTCCCTGAGCAACAATTTGAAAGAAGGTTTCCTATGTCTGGCACAGAGGTTTGTAAGGCCTGCTTAATAGGAGAAAATTCATGTCCGGTACTAGCTGGTGATGCCAGGGACAATAGAAGAGAATCTACTAGTGCCACTATACTAAACTAGCATAATGTCTAACTCCAATCTAAATACTTAACTTTATACCCACAGATAAGCTTAGCTTTCAGCCTTCACCAAGGGAACCTCCTTCCTTTTACAGCAGACAAGGATCATTAAAGAAAACCATAACTGGTCAAAATGCAGAGAACACTGACTGTGGGGTGCCCAGCTGATATAACTATAATGTAGCTCTTACAGCTATGACTCAGGAAACCTAACAAGCAGAGGCAGAGGAAGAGGCAGAGGCAGAGGCAGAGGCAGAGGCAGAGGCAGAGGCAGAGGCAGAGGCAGAGGCAGAGGAATCTAAGAACCAAAGGACTAGGTTGGGAAATCTGTTTCAAGACGATTTAGTATATACGAAAGGAAACCTGTACCCTGGAAATCTCAAAAATATGGTTGCCAAAATGAGAAGTAAAGTTTAACAACATTGATATAAAAATTATAGACAACCAGTGATTGCTGAAAGAGGGGTAGTCAGTTATCTCAACATACATGTACATGATAGGCTAGCCAATTCTAAGTCATCAACCCTAAAAATGTATGAGCAATACTAACTGTTCTCATCAGGTTGCATTTATAAACACATACATATATGTGTATAGATATGTATATATATAATAGTTATATAAGAGGACATGCACTTGAGAAATTATGGAAGGGACAAAGAAGTAAGAAAAGTAAGGGGGAGAATGATATAAATACAGTATGCACGTGTGAAATTCTAGAAGAATTAAAGGAAAGAAGAAAAGGAAGAGAAAAAAGAAAGAGAAAGCAAAGCAAGCATTCATCGCACATTACTATTGATTTTAATGCTTATCTTTTCCCATTACTTAACAAAAACCTCTACATACTAAAATAAAAGGAAGGCCTAATTTACAGAGTTTGTATGTGCTGTTCTTAGTGCTGGTCTTGTCTGAGTCTCTGTAAGGAAGAATGTAGAGCAGACAGTGTAATTTGTTAGCATGTTAAAATAACTGGATTTAAACTGTAACCAGATTATACACAAGTCTTTAACACCATCATCAAAAGCTTTCTCAATTTATCCAATTTTATTTTCCATACATTCCTTGTATATATACATGTGTATGTATGTATATATCTGTGAATGTACATAAACGAGAATATAGGTGGTTGTTTTAAACCATTGCAACAGGCTTTTGCTTTTAGCAGAAGACAGCCCCATCTTTTTTGTAATGTAGGGCTTTTGTCTGTTTGCTTGTTTTTGCTTTAAAGATAAAGAATCTAAGGCCCATTCAAGTGTACTATTATCCAAAACTTAGCTCAAAGGAATATTTTTGAGTACTTTTTCAGTTTATTAGGTTCACATATCTGAATCCAGGTGTGGTGTTACACATCTGATAATCTCAGCATTTAAGAGAGAGAGAGAGTTAGAGAGAGAGCAGGAATACAAGTGGAAGGACAGCCTAGGCTATGCAGAATGACTTTCTCTATTCAAGATGAAGAACTTTAAACCACTGGATTTTTCTAAATAATGAATTTTTTGAAGTAATACAAAAGATCTAAAACTGTTTAAGCATCACATGACATTCAATAACTTGTTCAGTCATGTTTCTTTTTGGCTTATAGCCTTGGAGAAAGTCTTTTTGTATGTGTAGGCATTTGCATGTGTCATGTGGAGGTCAGAGTTATCTTCCTCAATCACTGTCATTTTAATTTTTCTAACACTTTTTTATTTTTACAATTTGTAGTTTGAAATCTTCATACATTTATACAAGCGTGTTGATTATATCCCACTTCTTATTTTCCCAAGAATATTTCCATCACATCTCCCTCCCATCTTCACAGACATTTTTTTAGTTTATAAATCCTTTCACACAATATATTTTGATCATATTTTACTCTTTCCCAACTCATACCAAATACCCCCTACTCACCCAAATTTCTGTTTTTTCCCCCTTTTTCCGTTAAAAATAAAACAAAGCATACACACAAAACTAAAATAAAAACAAGACAGAACAAAAAGAAAAGCCTCCTTCTAACCAAAACATAATAAAAACAGAGAAAAACAGAGTTCATTTGTGTTGACTAACTCTTCCAGACCCTAAGTGTTGCCTGGAGAGCGATTGATATACCCTTTGGTATTTTATTGGAGAAAATGGATTTTCCTTCTCCAGCAGTACTCAAATCAAAGTAACTTCTAAGTTAGGGGTGGGACTTTGGACGCACTTCCCTATTTCCTTGCTGTGGCATTGCCTGGTTTGAATGTGTGCAGGTCTTGTGTCTACTGCTCTAAAACTTTCATTTTACTCATTTTATGATGTCCACAGTCTGGAGCATGAGCCTGGGTTTTATATCTCAAAAGTCAGTCTAGGTAGTGGGTGAGTGAGGGTCAAGATGAAGGTCACAGGTGGACGATGAGCCTATTGAATCCATCCCTGTTTCTGCATCCTTGCCTTTTATATGCAAAGTGAATTGCCAAACAGTAAAATTGAAAACAAGGTAATTCAGCCTTTTACTATACATTACTGGACTAGAAATAAATCCCTTGACTCATCTTCTGACAAGGATAAATTGGATCATTTTGGATTTGTGCATTTTAAGGAAAACACACGGTCTATTTAAAATAATAAGTATTTTCAAACATGAAATCCTGACTAAAATATGCCTCTAGAAATATGAAGTATATATAAAAAAAACAGAATGATTAAAAGTATCTCAAAAGAAAGCAATTTATTCTGTATTTTTTCTAGCTAGCACAGAGGCTTTCTCCATTGTATGTTGCCTGTGGCTTTTGGAGGACCATCAGGATAGAGTAAAGAAACACAGACTGTGTGTAGACACACTACCTATCTTAGTAAAATAAGTCATAAAAAAACTGAATGAGCACTTTCTACCTGTTTTCACCTATGTGTTCACACTACATGAATAGAAGCATGGAGTTTAGAAATGAGATCCAGAATCTGAAAGTAAGGCTCCTGTTAGTCTAATTTTTGTCATGGGATGTAGATTAAAACAGGACAAAACAGACAAGAGCTAGAGATGGATGAGCAGTTAAGAGCATTAACTGCTCTTCAAGAGGACCTGGGTGCAATTCCCAGCACCCACATGGCAGCTCACAACTGTCTGTAACTCCTGTCCCAGGGGATCTGACACCCTCACACAGACATACACAGTCAAAACATCCATGTACATAAAATAAAAAGAAATATATATATCTTAATATATATATTAATATCTTAATATATATTAAGATATGTATACTCATATATATATATTTATAAATATAAATATATTAAGATATACAGACAAAACTCACACTCCAGTCTTTATTTAAGAAGATCTAACAATATAGAAGTCATGGAAATGGTGCTAGAATACTGGTTTTAGTTTGCTTTTTGTTTTTGATTTTTTTTTTTTTTTTTGGTACAGTCTGGCTATATTAAAGCTTGTTCTGATCCCTTTTAGAAAAAAAAAGCTTCCATTAACAGTAATTATTATCATAACTTCATGAAATAGACTATAATTAGGCTGAAAGAATCAAGTGACATGTGGTATGCATCTAAGAGACATTTGCTTTTCTCTTGATGTATTTCCCATTGACCTTCCTCACTCTCCACATTCCCTCGTCCTTCCCTCCTTCCTTCTCTTTTCCTACCAATTATTCTTTTCCTTACTTGAGTAATTATTTTGTTTGATTTTGTTAATATGCAAAGCAACATGTTTTATTTTCAAGTGTTTGTACAGCTTGCTTTGATCCCCTGCTTTTTTTTCCAGCTGCCTTCCCACTCCTACTCTTATACCCCTAATAATGCCCTCCCTACTTTTGTGTCTTGTATACTGTATTATCTTCTCTATGCCACTCCCTCCAAATTTCTTTACCCCTCCCATACTCTCCTTGGAAGTATATCTAGGATTTGCATAGAAGATAGAACTTAACAGTGTTTGTCTTTCTGAGTCTGAGTGAAACTAAAATTATTTCCTGATCCAGTCACATTTACTACAAGTGCCATATTTTTACCTTTTCTTGTAGTTGAACAAACTTCTTTGTATATGTGTGCCACATTTTCATTATCCATTCCTCTGTTGAGAGACGTAATCTTCATGTGTAATTTTTAAAGTCAATAAGGACAGTCTTCAGCAAAAAGCCCAAGAATGAATTTGAAGGTTGACCTATTTGAGTGTCATTCAGCTATTCTGTAGAGTAGAAAGGCATATCTCCAATTGTGTCTTTTAATCTTTGTTGTGTGAATGCATTAGTCTACATTAATTTTTTGTTGTTGTTGCTTCCAACCAAGTTTGGTGGTAGAAACTAATGTAACATCTCACACCCCCATGGGGGGAACTTCTCAGAACCATTTTTACCCTTTACTTATGGACTATAAATTCCCTCAAGGTATATAATAATTAAAATATCCTAACTTTTATTTCCTCCCAAAATTAAAAAAAAAACATATGAATCATAATTTTGGAATATACATTGCACTTCAGAATTGAAAATAATGGAAGAGCATTCTGAGGATGGGGAAAGAACAACAAAAAAATAGAATTTCCTCAATATCAAGAAATCAGGTACTTGTATTTATCTTAAATAACAGAGAACTACGACTCAGATGAGAAAGAAGTGCTAGCTTTTATGACCTGGAGAGTCCCTGTTTTTTGGCTCAGTGCTTTGAGAAGAGTTCTTTCTTTTCTAGTTAGACTTCTCTAAAGGATTCGACTGCAGTCAGCTATGATGCTAGCTTTACAATTGAATTGAAACACAAATTATTTTCTAATGGTGATCCCAGAATTTCTTATTAGAGTCAATATATAAAGAGCTAAACAAATGAATAAATGAAGTCTCTGGGTTGCTCCCTGTGTCCTTCAGCACAGATCTGTTTTGCCAAGTTTTTTTCCTTCTTATCTCATAGGTAGCATTTGGTCACTTCATGAATTATTCTCTCTGAATGCTCTTCCATTCTTTCTTCTTTCTCCTAACATTCATATCCCAAGAGGAGTTACAATGAAAAATGAATGAGTCCGTATTCGCCAATCCTTGGGATCTTTGAACAGACTTATAAAGGCACCAGAAAAGCTCCTATTCAACGCCCACAACAGAAGAGAACTGAACTATGGCAGGCAGAGTGCTTGTGCAGATGTGCTGTGTCTTAGCGGGGCAACTCCAAGGTGTCCGTTATTATCTTTGTTTCTAACAGCCAAGTCCACGGTGTGAGCCAGGAGCTGTGCGGGTGCCAGAGGCCAGTCAGCACTTCCATGCCCGCACCAGATTGTAAGCGCAGTCCTTTAAGGGGAAAGTCTTTGAGCCAGTCAGTGGGAATATATTTTCTGCTGCTCACAGAGCATGGTGTTCAGCCTTCTGGAGCGAGGAGAGCAGGAGCGAATAAACCATGTGGCTGTTAACATTGTTCTGCAGTGTGGAATTCATAGAGGTCACAGGATATGTGCTAGTCACCTGCGCCTGGTAATTTACTATCACTCCCTTTCTGGCTCGTTTTTCTCCACACTGCTTCATTACTTCAGGACTGCCTTTTCCTATATGATAAGTACAATCTAGTCCATCATTTCTTAATTAAAATGTGGATGCACAGTTCATTACAAGTTCTTAGATGTTTCTTAATGGCATCTTCCTTTGCTATAAGTTTCTGAGGAAGATTAAAGGCAACAGGAGGAAGAATCGACTGGGTACTTTAGCATTGCCGGTGCTACAAAGCATGGCTGTCCCTGAGCACAGAGCCAGAAATCAGGTGTGCATGTTGGGGGCAGTTTAACTAATTTCCATTGCTTGCTAATTTCTCACTCAAGTAGCCAAGAACACTTCCAGTTGGGAGGGGCTTCTCTCCAGTTTTGAGTTCAGCAACTGTTCACAAGCACACCCGACATCCATCAAAACCCATCTAGGTTCATTCAGCCCAATTGTTTAAGACTTGTGCTTGTCCAATAGGAAGCCACTGGCAGCCAATCTACCCCATGGCTTTAAAAAAAAGGGGGAAAGAAAAACAAACGTTTCCCAAAGTGAACCAGCAAAAACTAGGATTGATTTCCCTCCCTTGAAAGTGGCAGGTGCTGCATGGCCAGAGTAAGGTCTTTGTAAGACGTGTAGATAGCTCTCCAGAGCTGGACTGACTGCCATAGACTTCATCTGGAGAGGGTAGGTAACACCGTGATGATCTGGGTCTGCATGTGTAATGCAGGCCCTGTGATGCCTCATTAGACTACTAACTACATAAGGTTGCCTTGAAGAGGAACTTCGCCATGCGGCAACAGTCACCTGATAAATGCGGGGTCTCCTAGGTGATGATTAAGCGAGGGGTGTATGTTGCCTGGATTGTGCTCGTGTTGGCCACTCGTAACTGAAAGCAGAGGAAGTGAAGCCACAGATAGGAAGGGAGTGCTGTGCAGATGGTTTGGCGAAAAGAATGCCAACCTAGTCGTTAAATCTAGGGAATCTAATTTTGCAATCTGTGGGATTTAGAACAGAAGGAGAAGAGAGGCGTCACATGGTCACACTCACTACCGACTTCTTGGAGAGCTGCTACCTGGTGATGCTAGTGAAATGGCCCCCCAAATATGGAATTTGAAAGGCTAATTTTAGCTTTTTAGAGATCATGTGAAGCTCCCCCGCCTCTCTTTTCCTACTACAATCAAATCCAGGCAGGAAATTGTTACTTCGATGTGTATTTCTCCAGATTTGCTCAGTTCATGCACCAAGACTGGATCCCTAACTCTGAACTGTGAATCGTAGGATGGTTCCTGTCCCCTTCAGCTATTGGAATGCTTTAATGATTGAAAATGGAATGGAGGGCTATCTGAGTCTCGTGGCTTAACAAGGTGGGCTTTCCATGATCGGAAATCCACAGAACAGCAAACAAGAGCTTGATAGACACTATTACGACACAAGAGTCCTTGAGAAATTATACAGTTATACACCTGCAAAATGTAGTTTTCACCTCCATGACCAGTAACTGAGTTAGAGGAGTCTGCTTCCTCCCGTGCCCCAAACTTGTTAGTCTCTAATTGCTTACTTCTAAGTGGTTTCATGCTATGTAGCATTTGCTTTTCTAATGCATGTATCTGCTTTCTGAAACAATAGTTTTTTTTTTTGTTGTTGTTGTTATTCCTGTGCCCTTTAAAAATCACCTGAATCCTAAACTGCCAAGTAGGAGTCTCTGATCCACGTGTTGATTGACTGCTGTTGCTTTATGAAGTGCAGGGTGTCATTGTCGCACACAAATTTAACGAAGGCTTCAGTAGAAAACGGAGTCTAACTTCAGAAACTTCAATATGCAATGTGATGAACTTACATCTTGAAGCTCCTGCTTTTGACCAAAAGAAACAGGGGGTCCAAATATCTCACTCAAGCTCTGTCATGGTCAGTGATTAAATTTTTCAGGACCTTGTAGAGAAATCAGGTTATCAAAAATTTTTGGTCGATTTAATTAATAACACTATAAGAGCCAATTTCACAGCTCATTACCTCGTGCAGACTAGGACATGGAAATTGAAGGGAGGCTTAAACAAACATGGGCGTTGCTGTTTTTGGTCCTCACAGTGACCCGTAGCGAAATGGAAGAAAAGTGTCTCTTTGCTGTATGTCTCCAACAACTGCTCACTTGGGTCTACATTAACACAGGCATGATAACACACACACACACACACAGAGAGAGAGAGAGAGAGAGAGAGAGAAAGAGAGAAGAAAAAAAGAAACAGGAGCCCAACCCCCTGGTTTAGTTCCTTAATAAGGCCAGATCCTTCTTCTTCAGGTCCCTCCTCCCTCTCCCCTCCCTTTCATTTTCTGTTTCCTTTAACTGAAGGCAATTCATCTCATTTTAATTAATTTTTACTTGCAGCATTATCACCCTGAGTATAAAGGCAAAAAGTTTTTTTTTTTTTTTAATTACAAAGCTAACGGCATTAATTACTAGTACGGTAAACGCATTGGCACAGGAAGCCGCATGCCTTCCAAGGAGCTGAAGCAGCAATTGGTGAACGTTTCAACAGCTGGAAAAGACTTAGTCACAAACGAGAAACCTTTCTGTAGTTTCAGTGTAAAGGCTGTCCCCGCACTGACGGAGCCACGGTCTAATTGAAGGTGACAAAGCTGATGGACTAGAGACAGGACTATTGCATTAGAGAGGAAAGGTTATTCATAGAGTCTCTCTGGACTTCCTGCTGAGGCCACAGTCAGACAAAAAAACCAAAAACGTCCAACAAGTTTTAAAATCTGTGAAAACAGCTGCAATAGCTTACCATTACCTTATATCTGAGGTATCAAATCTTTTTTTTTTTTTTACTATATTTTAATTCCTCTTTTCTATTAAGTTTTTACTGTACTAATTAAGAAAAAATGTCTCCGGACACAGAGCCTACAAACACATGGTCTGATATCGGAATGAAATATTGATGTTGGCTCATGTTTTCAGCATTATGACTGAAAGGCCGTAGTGATGTGGCTCTGTATTGGCAAGATTATAGACAGTGACTTATTCACTATGTGATCATGGGCCAGGAAGAAAAGGTGGGACCTGAAACAGGGCAGAGCCATGACTGTCGTTGGCCTGTCTTCACACATGGCCTGACATCAGAACCGAAATGTATGCCTATGAATCAGGCGTTGACACAACTACTTTACCCATGAACTTGAGACATTCCAACAGAGGCTCTATGGCCCAAGCCTGCATCTGTGTTACTGTAGTTTATGTTCGACCATAAAAATGCAGGGAGGATATATTCCTGCCACATTATAATTGAAAGCTCAGAACAAGCCGATCCCCATTTCTCTTCCAAAATATCTTTATTCTTTTTGCCAGATGATCTTAAACAATGTCACAGCTCTGTCTTTCAGTAACTTCTCCGGGACGCTCTTGTGCATCTAAACATTTTTTTTCAATGTACTGTTTATTTATTATAATTTATTCAATTTGTATCCCTGCTGTAGTCCCCTCCCTCCCTCTTCTTCCCTTATGCCCCTCCACTAGTCCACTGATAGGGGAGGTCCTCCTCCCCATCTAAACATTTTTATATACTTAATTATAAAATTCTTCCCTTTAACCCTTACATCGCTCTCCAATTCAGGTGTTCTCCCTGCCACACTTTTGAGCCAGTAAATGGTTGTTCATTGTGGTCTTTTAAAGCAACCTTAAAAATAAAACTGTACCACGTATAAACCTGAAGTTACTTAGGGAAGGAAAAAAAATTAAGCTAATAATTTCTAGAGTCTTTGATGTGCACCACAGCCACACATCGCTGATCTTTTCAGATTTTTCATGGATCCTTTAACATAGGAAACACAAACAAAAAATAGTGTTCTTTATTCTACTTCAGAGTTTTATTATTGAGTGCATGTTGATTTGTCAAAAACACTGGTGTTAGTTACTTCTTTCCTTTTTATGATAGTACACCTGATAGACCAACTTAAAGAAGTAAATATTCATGTGGGCTCGTGTTTTCACAGGGTAGCATTAGGGCCAAAAAGTCATAGTGATGTGGCTCTCTGTTGGCAAGATGATTAATGATGGCTTGCTTGTTCACTATATGACAATGGACCAGGAACAGAAGGTAGGACCTGGACCAGGGCTGGGCTATAACTAACTGTCAGCAGCCTATCTTCAGTGACACACCTTTAACCTTCTACACCCCAGAACATCTAAAACACTGCCACCACTGTGCAGTGAGAGTTAGATCCACAGGCCTTGGTGATACATTTCAAAATCAGACTAAAACACCTGATGGTACTAGTGTCTCACTAGTACCATCAAAAGTCCAAACTCATCAAGATCCAATGGTACAATATAAACATTTCCTCTCCAATAATGGAAAAAGAGCAAGGCAGGACTGAATTAAACAAAACTGAAACACAGGAGGACAAGCATCAAATCCTATAGCTCCATACCTTACATCTAGAGCAAATAATGGTATGATATGACTGACTTCCAAAGGATTTGGGGAGAAATATAGCTTTGTAACTTGTAGCTCACATGGACTCTCTCTTGAGCTAGTGTCTCTCATGCCCACAGATTTCTTCGGCACTGGGGCTCTTGGTATCTTGGTATCTTCATTGCTGCTTTGGCTTCAACATTTCAGGACACGCCTGCAGAGATCCTGACCATAGGCCTTCCATTTAAGTCTGGGAGGAAGCTTCCTCATTCTAACACTTAAATTTTGCACTACTGCCAAAAACAATCTCAGGTGCAGAACACTAAGAAGAAGAATACACAACACAAAGTTCATGGTCAATACAGTCCTTGAGTGCCTGTGCATCTAAGCATGGTATAAAGTTCTTTCCTGGCCAACCCTGGGAAAAGGGGCTATCCTAAAGTTCTCTTCTCAAAATCAAGTCTTTTAGATAAATTTACTTCTTTGTAACCTTGAACATTAGATGGATGAAAGAGAGGACAATTGCCAAGATGCCCTGTGTGATGTTTCCTGCTATTTCAGAGCCAAGTACTTGGCTTCTTTTTAATCACACCTATCTCTTGAGGAAGCACATTATTATGTGTTTCAACACTTTTTCGAGCAACAATGAATGTTTATGGGCATTGTTCCTGATTGTCTCTGTAAATCTAACTAAAATAGCTGGTAACCGAAATGTCACAGATGAATGTTACACTGCATTAGATTTTCCTCTACCAGATTAATCTCTCTGTCACCTTTATAGCTTCACACAAAGTCTTAGGGTATAGACAAATTGTAGACAAGTTCTTTACCAGATAGGTTTCATCAGTCCATAGATTTTCAACTCTTCTTGAAGCCTCACGTGCACATTCTTGTCTTGTGACCAAACAGCAAAATTGCCTCTTACTTTGCTTATAAATGTTTAGGTGTATTCTAGCTTTCTTCTCCATTTCTGATACTTGCTAAAATCATATCCAAAGTGTCTCAACCACACATTCACATTCCATTATTCACAGTAGTTGCCTCTTCGATACTGTGGTGTGTGTCTGTCATGTGTGTGTGTGTGTGTGTGTGTGTGTGTGTGTGTGTGTGTGTGTGTG
>NW_026596064.1:19973554-20081979 GCF_907164565.1 Psammomys obesus
GTGTGTGTGTGTGTGTGTGTGTGTGTGTGTGTGTGTGTGTGTGTGTGAGAGAGAGAGAGAGAGAGAGAGAGAGATTTGGGTTTGTTATTGTGACAAAATACCAGAGAAAATAACTTGAAAAGATCTATTTTGGCTCTTGGTTTCAGAACTCTGTGATAACTTGGTTCCATCACTAATGATACTATAAATAGGAAGGCAAAATATCCTAATTCTATCCACGTGGAGGCAAAACATCCTAATGAGAAACACATGGGAAGCAAAATTCTTTAATTCTTGTCAAAGGAGTGGAGATAATAAGGCCAAGTCCATGTTCCTATTTATGTACTTCTTCCAACTATGTTTTATCTTGGAAAGGACATTCTCTCTCCCAACAATGGCACAAACTTGTGAATTTGTCAATGGAGAAACAAGTAAACAAACATACTGGTGAAATCGGAAAATTTATGATGTTGTACTTAACCCAAATCAATTTCTGAATACTTCAGCAACCAACTCTTCCACACATGAATCTTTTTAAGGGAGATTTATATCGAAATAAGAGCACTCTTATAAGATATGTCACATAATTTATATAAACAAAATGTTTGTGTTTTGACCAGAGATTAACTACAAATTATAAAGATATTCTTTTCTCTTTTCTTTTTAATTTTTATTAGCTACAGATTATTCACTTTGTATCCCCCCTGTAGTTCCCTCCCTCCCCCTTCTTCACTCCTGTCCCTCCCCAAGTCCGCTGATGGGGGAGGTCCTCCTCCCCTTCCTTCTGATCTTAGTCTATCAAGTCTCATCAGGAGTGGCTGTATTATCTTCCTCTGTGGCCTGGTAAGGCTGCTCCCCCTTCAGGGGGAGGTGATCAAAGAACAGGCCAATCAGTTCATGTCAGAGACAGTCCCTGTTCCCATTACTATGGAACCCACTTGGACACTGAACTTCCAGGGACTACCTCTGTTCAGAGGTTCTAGGTTATCTCCATAAGTGGTCCTTGACTGGAGTATCAGTTTCAGAAAAGACCCCTGTGCCTAGACTCTTTGGATCTTTTGCTGTCCTTCTGGAGCTCCTGTCCTCTCCAGGTCTTACTATCTCCTCTGAACTCCACCCAAGGTAGGGCTGGAGAGGTTAAGAGCACTGTATGCTCTTCCTAAGGTCCTGAGTTCAATTCCCAGCAACCACATGGTGGCTCATAAAGATATTCTTAAGAAGACCATGTGTTCAGTTAGACATGGTGTTGCACATCTTTAAGTCCAGCACTCAGGAGGCAGAGCCAGGTGAATCTCTGTGAGTTCGATGCTAGCCTGGTCTGCAAAAAGAGTTCCAGGACATCCAGGACTGTTAACAAAAGAAACCCTGTCTGGAGAAAACAAACAAATAAACATAAAAGACTGTTATCAATTCTGAATATCTGATCATACATAAAGTTTAGGAATTGATGCTTTATAGTTGGCAATTGCTTATAGGTATTTATCTTTGGGGTTTCAACCTAGTGATACCCACTAGTCAGAGTATCTGCACATTTAAAAGTATAAAATCAGCAGGAAATTTCAGCTGTTAGCATGATTTTTACAGCGATCTGAATTTGATTTTTATTTTCAAAATGCATTATGACTTCTAGATTTTTCTCTGTTTTCTCCAAACAAGCAAATTTATCTCACACACTTGTTTCGGGCTTTTGAGAGACAGGCAAAGGCTTCTGTTCATTGTTCTTTGAATATCTTAATTTAGTAGAATAAGACTACAATTCTCCCCAAAGCAACACTTGCAAGAGAAGTCCTGGTATCTTTTGTTTTGTGAAATTTCCATGAATAAAAGCTCACAAACCAAAATGAAAAACAATCAGAGAAAATTAATTGCTGAATTTATTTAAATTTTTATGGAATATGGTAATTATTTAGATTGGAATTTGTCTAATGCTATTACACTGTTTTTTTTTTTTTTTATTTGTTTGTGGTTTTTTTTTTTTTTCCACATCCATGTGAGCTCACTGATTCCCAAGGGGAAAGTGGGAGAGTGGATGTTTCCCAACAGGTCCTCAAGTTATCACTTGAAAGAGCCTAGGGAAAATGTTAGATGAAATATTGAATATACCACCTACTCTCTCTAATGCCTCTAGCTTCCTTCATGAGTCAATAGGGGATTAATGCTTATCCGTCTTTAAAAGTTCAAACTAGTTTTTGATGTTACCCACGTTTGATTTATTTGATATGTTTTCCACATAATAATATTTAGAAATGGCCTACTTCTTTAGCTAAATCATTTTCACATTTAATAAGAACATCACCATCACTCCCATCAAGTCAAGAGCATAGTGATACTGACTAAGATTATAGAAATAATAGTTATAATTTATTTAGCACTTATATACTTACTTGATTAGACTAATCAATGTTCAAGTCCATTTGGACTTCTCATTAGACATACCATCATTTTGCCTATAAGGGAAAACATACAAATATTTGAATGCTTGCCTAAAGAAGAATGACCAGTAGTGATGAAATTCAAACACAATCCTGGTCTCTCAGATTCCGGATCCTGCCCTGTATTGATTCTAATGATACTGATGATGACACTGTGCATTTTTGGTTAACTCCACACTGACACCCCCTTGAAAAGTAATCAATGAATTATGTAGCTTTGAAATTATTGACTTAACATTAAGCAAAATTTCAGGAGACTTCACAAAGGCATGTCTTTTAAAATGATGCAACCTCTTCGAGAAAGATTTTGTTGAATTTAGGAAAAACAATCAAGTCTTTACAATAAAGAAGATTTATTTTGATTAGCTTATAGAAACCTAACAAGATTTTTTTCTCCCTTTCTCGCCCTTCAAGTCCTATAGTTTTTCAAATCTCTCTCTCTTTTTTTTTTTTTTGGCTTAGATTACACTATCTTTTCACAAACCAGAAAATAAATAAGCCAGAACTTACTATGTACAAACAGATATTAAGTGATACATTGAAATAGCCCAGTGTATTACTGGTATGTATTAGTCAAATGCATGATGTTTGTTGATACTAAATAGATATATCTCTTCTATATGTTAGCTGTCTTCCATGAAGGTAATCAATACAGCATTAAAAGGGAGAAAAATGTGAAAGGAGTTTGAGAGATAGTAGGTGTAGTGAGAAATTTGAGAGTATAATGAAAGAGAAGGATAAGAGAAAGATAGGCTAGGTTGAAAATATAGATAAGAAGTCAGTTTGACCAAGTAAATCTAGACTTAAGATATATTGATTATTTGATGAATATTTCTTAACCAGCTGAAATGATTCTGGTACTCTTCTGGTAATAGCAATGAAAACAATGGGCAATAAATTTGGGTTCATGGATACATACATTCATATTCCAATTAGTTCTATGGTAATAATGTAGTTGGATGATATTCCTAGGATTGAGTGGTTGGGTAAAATATCTCTAAGAAGTGGTGAGAAAGAGGAGGAGACACTCTGTCTATACACAGCAGTATAAAGAAAGCTGGTAAGTACAATTTATAAGCACACAGCTAGGCTGTGCTTGAAAACATTGATAACATATTGCTCACTTCATGAACCCTAAACAAATAACTCATAACTTAGTTATAATTGGGGTTGCTTTTCGAGAAACTTGTATTATTGGGGCAAAACCCAAAGCTCTTTCCCTGTAGAGAGCGTTAATCTCCTTATGTGATGGTGATAGAAATGGAATAAACTTCTGGTTGCATATCTCTGCCGAAACCAAGATACCTAACTATTAAATGTGTTACATAGCAGAGGGAGAAGGAAGGACTGAACAGTGCAGTTTAGTAGTTTTCAGTGTTGATGAGAAGGTGAGCCTGGAGCACCTGGCTCTTCGTAATCCAAACTGGAACTCCCAAAACAAGAGTGTCGTCCATGCCTAGTATGAACACCCTCTATGACAGGTCTTCACACACTGAAAGATAAAACAGGAACTCTTGGAGAGATAAAACTAACGCTTAATTCTACAAATATAAAATAAAATTTTATTTCATAAAATAAAGGCACATTAACAACGATCTCCATTGACTTTAGACATGTTAGTTTCCATATTCCTCTGTGCTACAATGATATGTTAGTGATGAACAGGTCGGTTTTGCAGGCTGGAAAGATGGAGTTATAGAGCCACATTGTGAGAAAAAAAATCTCCTGTTACTGACATAGAAAAAACAAAACAACAACAACAACAACAAAAAAAAAAATCGATTGTTCTGTTCCATCAGTGGAATAAAGGGGAACTAAGAAGCAATAGAAAGAAATGTCACTTGTTGGCATAGTTTTCAGTTAGAAGAAGAATAAATGCTAATTTATCAGACATTGATCTTGCCCCCCTCTGGTATAGACAACGTGCTAATTTTGGAGCTGATGAAACAAGCTGCCACCTGAGAGCCTGAGCATGATTCAGGAGTGAGACAGCCTCACACCTGCTTCCAGGACCACAAAAGTAGATTGAAGTTTGAAGTACAGACTGCATGGCTGCTGCTCTGTAGAGCCCACTGTCCAGTTTGGTGAGAATTAAAGTCCAAATTACTGAGAAATCTATTGACTAATCACAGTGTAAATCAATGATTTTACCTGAGATGAAGAGAAGCTTGAGATGGCATGGCAAAGAGCTTTCAAATGGATTTTGAAAACCCAACAGAGAAGCTCATGGAATGTTCTTGTGACAAGATTACATAAACCAGCCACAAGTCATATGAGGGCAAATTATAAAGGTCAGAGCATTTTTTTTTTGAGCACTGGAAGATGCTTTGTACAATTAAATGTCCACTTGGAGGATTAATAGTTATTTTAGTAAGAGGATCAAAGATTGTAAAATAAGAGCAACCTTTATTTTCAAATTTAACTTTTCTTAACATTTAGCACAAGATATTATACTAAGTATTCAAATATCTAATTTCCATTTTTAACAATTATTATTGTTTTGCCATAAAATCTCTAATTTTGATAATATATTCTAAAGAAGATGGAGACAATGTAAATACTTCTATAATTAAAAAAAAATCCTACAAACGGGCACAGTGGCACATGCCTGTAATCCCAGCACTTGTGGAGATAGAGGCAGGCAGATCTCTGTGAGTTCGAGGTCAGCCTGATCTTCAAAGTGAGTCCAGCACAGCCAAGGCTACACAGAAAAATCCTGTCTCAAAAAAAAACCAAAGGAAAAAAATGTCCTACAAAGTTTCAATATATTTTTTACAACAAACACAAATGGGAGTAAGTCCAGCATTCCTTTGTACCATCTAATGTTAGGTCTGCAATAGTTTCCCAGAGCCCTTATGAAAAATTACCACAGGAAAGGGCTTAAAGCAACAGTCTCAGAGGCAGACATGAAAATCCAAAGTGTGGCAAACTCCATGTTGCTCAGAAGGCTGTAATAAAAAGTGCCCATTTTCTCTTCCACATCTTTCTGCTAGCCTGAGTGCCTTTGCTTATGCCAATGTAACCCTGACCTCAGCCTTGCTTTGCTGGCTAACCATTGTTTTGAAGTCACTGTCTTCCTGATACCAACCACTGGACTTAGAAATCACTTTAAGCCCAGGCTGTCCTCATATAGACAGTCTTAAATATTTTTCCCAATAACTAACTTCCAGATAAGTCGTTTTCACACCTGTGGAGAATTACCTCTTCTCAGCCCCAATACCTAATCTACTACTTGGTCCACGTCCAATTTCTCGCAAATATTGTCCCCAAAATAAGTCTGTGAGGTGATTTGCTCAAAATTTTGTCAAAGTCCACTTACTAGGTGATCTTAAATTCTAGTCTAAGAAATTTTGGTTGTGACTACTCAAGTTAAATAATGTTGATTCAAATTAACAAACATATTAAACATCTCCTATAGGCAAAAATACTATTAAAGGTCCTGGGTGTCCAATGCTAGATAAAATAATCACTGGCTGGATTGGCAAGTTGGATCAGTGGGTCAAGGGATTACTGTAAGAGCATGAGAATCTGAATTTGGATCACCAGCACCCTCCTGAAAACCTAGGTATCGTGGTGCCTTCATGCCATCCCTGAACTGAGAGCTGAAGACATATGGTCCCAGGGACTCAGTGGCTAGTCAATCAGTGAGATCCACATTCAGTTAGAGAAACCTGTTTCAGATGGTGGAGTGGAGAGATCAATAGAGAAAGACATCCCAAGGTCTTTACCTGCTACATAGGACTCCAGAGGCAATTACACCTGCATAAACACTTTTGCTCACGCGCGCGCGCGCACACACACACACACACACACACACACACACACACACAAGCGGGAGGGAGTGCATGCACCATTGGAAGGATAATTATAAAGCAGGAGATGTTATTGCAACATGACCTGACAAAGCACCACTGCAAGCTCCATGAGCTCAAAGATTATGGCTCCAGGTTTGTTAAGAAGTGTGCCTGTCCCTTTGGGCTTATTTCGAGTTAAGGAATTATTTTCTCTGATCTCAATTGTTTTATACGTTCCTTCATTGGTTTTTATGTTCATAGGCATGTGAGAGCTCTAAACTATCAAAAACAAGCTAG
Organism: Psammomys obesus; assembly: GCF_907164565.1. NCBI lineage: Eukaryota > Metazoa > Chordata > Mammalia > Rodentia > Muridae > Psammomys > Psammomys obesus. The sequence continues at coordinate 19,980,057 of NW_026596064.1, forward strand.
AAAGTGGATGGACTACTGTAGCTTCCAGAAACTTCACAACTTTCCAAAATAAGAACACTTTCACACAGTTAAAACCATGACCCTTCATCTGTTTTCCTTTTGTGTTTTCGATGGGATTTGCCTACTGTGTTACCTAGCCTTGCATTCCCCTATTAAATGCTGCTGGACTCTGCCAATGAGCCGAAAAATTGTCATAGGACGTGAGGACCACTCTGTGCCACTTTTGAAAGGAAAGATGTCCCCAGAAATTGGACTTTTGCATCATTCCCCTGTTTCTCAGAGGCAAATGACCGACTGAAGAACTTTTATAAAATGCTTGTGGATCCTTGGGTGAAGGGTCTAATTAAGTGAGCTTTACTATTCTTATTATTTTCTGGGCACAGTGTAACATAATTATGACTGGATAACATGAATAGTTGTCCCTTGAAATAACTACCTCAGCAGCCTACCAGGGAGGTTATGATCTTAGACTTGTAAGCCTGGTTGAGTCATTAAGTAACAGAAAGCACAATCTAATTAAATTTGACATACTCACATGGGGAATCATACCCACAGGTATTTCTTCAGCATGAAACTTCAGGAAGGGCTTCTTTCCTTTTTTCCCCCAAAAGAAAGTTCATTAGAAAGAGACTGAGGGCAAAAGTTTGAAAATGAAAATTTATGAAACCAGAAAAGGAGCTACTTTAAAATATTCCCCTAGAGGAAGAATTAGAGCTGTGAAATACCCAGAATTTCTGAAAGGTTATACAATCTTCTCTCCAGTTTAAATGCACAAATGGCCAGGCTTCAGGCTGCTGCATTGTGGGACTGGATTCAACAGCAACCTTAAGAAGAACTTCTGTTCTCAGTAACTTACATTCAAACAGGGTACCATAAAGGAACTTGGGTCCTTTTACCATCACACAATTACACTATAGTGTCAACATTAAGTATTGTCCTGCAAACAACCATCCTTGGAATCATAACTTTAATAAAAACAGTGTTTTGTTTTCTCATGTCTTTCAAATCCTGATCCACATGAATGCACACTTTTACGTATTTGAGGCAGTAAAGCTTAAGTTGCAGTGTGGGTTTTTCTACAGAAAATGGCAGTCTAAATATTTTCAACACTTTTGTTTTGGTATTCTTTGTTATTTTAATATTAAATGAATTCATCATTTTTTGATGATTTGATCAGCCATATCAGATTAATCCCTTATTTTTTGGATATTTAGATTGTTTTTTAACTCGATTATAGCAGATAATTTGAAATTACCCTTGGATTGCTTTACACAGCTTCTCCCACAAGTATGCTCACTAAGTATGAGGTATGGAAACAGATGCCATTCTTTCTTTAGTTGGCTAGGATAGGAAGGAGAGTCATTTTAATTTTGGAATTTCTACTATTTTTAGCCAAAGGGTCTACACTTTCACAGCATCAACTCACCTTGGGATCTGTTATACTGGATTATTTGCAAAAAAACTCTAAAATGGTCTCAAGCTAATTCTGTCTTCAGTTTGTTCACTCTGGGTTGTGCCTGCTCTCCCTAATAAAAATATTGTACCCTTCGTGTGGTTGACGTGTTTGAAAAAGGATTTTTATGGAAAACTCACAGATGTTTAAGAACTATTTTAAAATTTGGAGATAAGGGGAGAGATAAAAAGAGCATCAGAGGCAAGAAGGATGTTCAGCTCCTCTGCTGAGCCCATGCCTATGTCTGTCTTCTGGAAAGCGGTGTTCTCTGGCCTTTCTGTTCCTTCCTTTTCATACCCTTTTATACATTGCCTCTTCACTGAACAAAATTCTCAAGCATAGCTCTTCTTATAGATGTCACTCCCAGACCAAAAGAGCAATGAACAAAATCAGGATGGAAAATTACATTTAAGCCTTCCTACCACCTCAGATATAAAAATACATGCATGTCTAGAAGGGAAAACTTAAATTTTTTAAATGAGCACCATATAAGTAGTTATTAAAAAGCAATTTCATCCATGGCAGGTGACTATCAGCCCATAGGATGCCAACACTGTGGAAATAGAAGAATACCTAATTGTTTTCCTTGTTTGAAGTTGTAACATAGAAGTAATATCACAGAATGTCAAACCTGAAAGAAGACTCAAGGCTTGCTCTGATTTGACAAATGGGAAACCAAGACCAGAGAAGAAATATAATTCCTGACATCACACAGTCCGCTAGAGTCACAACAGGACAAGGGCTCAGGGAAATGGGTTTGCATCAACATCTTTAGAGTCTTGGAAACAGAAGCAATTCTTATATGAAGTGATGGTGGTCATTCAGTGAGGAGAGCCTGTCCTTACAGACCCTAGAGACCAAGTTCCAAGTAAATTTCATTTTGAATGAGTTACCACAGCACTGAGCTGTAACCAAGAAGTCTTTTCGAAATGTTTATCATCACACATCTGCACAGTGCATGCCCATCCCCTGATGCATACACAGGTGTGTGTGCATGAATACACACACTTTTTAGACTTTAGAACACTCACAATGATAGGCAGGTACACATGGTGGTTTGCAAACGGTTCCCTGCAAAGTTGTGTGTTCCCGGACATTCTTCCAGGGCCGGAATGATGACAGTGGCAGTGAAACACTGGATCCTTCAGGGAAGCGTCGGGAGTACAGTTCTGCTACGTATCTCACTTATCATAGAGCTGGGGAAGCCGTGCATTGTTCCACCTAACGTACGGGCATGAGCATGGACGTATGCATTTGTGTTTGGAAATTAGCAATGCAAGCAGTGTACTGCATCTTGCATACAGACAGGTAGCAGTTCGGAAAGGGGGAAACAACTGAGTCATCTGCATAGCTAGTGATGATGTGAGATAGGAAGACAGGGCAGCTTGTAATGTAGAATTCCTAGGGTTTTGTTCTACAACCTGCTCTCCTCAGTTTACCATGTCTTTTGACTAGGGGAGGGTTTACTTACAGAGTCTTGATTTTTCTTGCATATAAAATAATAGGGTTGATTACATTTTTGTACAGGGATGTGCTGTGATAAGATGAAGCAGTGCAGTAAAACAAGTAGCTCGTGTGCTGAAAGTGTTTGGATTATTTTCATCATTTCCCCCTTTCTTAGCGTCGCATCCAGGACTGGAGCCATGCTCCTCGAATCCCATTTAATGCTGTTTTGACCACAGAATGGCTGCTTATTCTGACTATTTCAGAATTGTTTTTCCATCCATCCCGCTTGATTACAGCACTAGATAAGTGGCCCCCAAATCCCTTATCTCATTCCTTGGTTCCAGCTTGATAAATACAAATCCTGAGACTCCTAAAGGTATGGTGCTTGGGAATCTGTAATGGCTGCTCCATAACATAACAAATCCGGACAGCTAATAGGAATGAGAAATAGCGTCTCACCCTGCCTACCTTCTCAATGCTTGGCAACACAAAATGCCCCCCAAGTCCCAATAGTCTCTCTTCCAATGGCTGATAAATTATCCTCCATTACACATTTTCCTCTCTGAGCTTCTGTTTCAGTCTTAGTTCTCTCGTCTACTTGTCACTATTCCTTTGGAATTTTGGTTCTTCTGGAAGTATCATTTCTCTGTGTGAATATGCATAGTGTACATACACAGCATACTGTTACATATTATGTAAATATGCATGTACTATTATGCATGCTTAAACATGCATTTCTATATGTAAACATATCTATAAACAAGCAGATGATGAGGCAAACTGAAAAGGCCCTTCCTTAAAATGATTATAGTTCTCTTCTCCTCACATCCCCATGGCTTCTTGATGCTTGTGGTATGTGGTCACAGCTCTCTAACCATGAGCTCATCATGGTTTGGTTTATATTTCTCTGGAGACAAGTGGTCCTTAGAAATTCTCACCCTAGTTTAAATTTTCAGGCCAGCTAGGCGTGGTGGCACACATCTTTAATCTCAGAACTTGGGAATTTGAGGCCAGCCTGGTCTACAGAGTGAGTTCCAGGACAGCAGGAGCAGGACTACATACAGAGAAACCTTTCCTTGAAAAACCAGTATATATACGTATGCCATTATATATGTATATGCCATTTTAAATACCAGGGTGCTGTGTTTTATTTCAAATTGTTTGTTCCCTGTGTACTTTGGAGAATAACCTCTATCATGTATGGCATGCAAGAGCTTTCTCCTTTTTTATAGGCTATACTTTATTTTGGTGAGTGTTTCTCTTGGTGAGCAGAAGCTACTTAATTCGATGTAGTTTCACTTGTTCACTTTTGATTTGTTCCTCGAACACTTTAAACACTGTGAATAGAAAGAAAGATGTGACCACAATAAAAATCACTATAAAGGTTTCCCGCACATTTTAAACTGCTAATTATATGATCCAGGCGGTGTAATTCTGCATAATAACTAAACTTTCTGACATCTAGATAAAAAAAAGCTTTCTATATTTTTTGTATTCATTCCAGTAGTAATGACAATAGCTAAGATACGGAAATACACCTAACTGTCCACCCATAGAGGAATAAATAATGAATAAATGTATAGGTAAAAATAGAATACTATACAGCCGTAGGAATGAATTCTGCAACATAAGGCAATATGGATGGACCATGAGAACAGGATGTTATGAGAAATAGTTATAGAAAGGCAAGTGTGGGGTGGTATGAAGCATTTAAAATAAGCAAAACCACAGGATGAGAATGCAATCATGGTCTAGACAAAGTGCTGAAAGGAGGCACAGTGCAGTGAGCGTGAACTGTCAGTTAAAAAGAGTGAGAGCTAGGGCTCTTCCATCGACCTTGTACAGACAGCCAACAACCACGCACTGTAGAGGGAGAACTTGTCAAAAGCCCTGTTACCTGCTCTCACAATAACTTAAAGCTTGAAATCGTTGGTAGATTTTTTTTTTCTATTTTGATTGGTTTGATGATAGAGTTCAAAGGCAGAAGCACGAATTTTGGTTGATAGAAAATGTAAAACCCTCCAAATGAGTTGAAAAGTTGAGGACTGGTTAAGTGGCACTAAAAATGAGCAGGGAGGAGACAACACGTACTTAGAAGAGAAGAACCTGCCCAGAGAGAGTCCCAGTGGAATCCACAGACCTCAGTGCCAAGCCCTAGAAAGTGGGTTTTGGCAGTTTTCTATGATAACCCACTGAGAAGGAAGATTCAATAGTAGTGAGGGATATTTTTAAGTATACAGCAAAACTTTATATTACTTTTGGTAGCAAATGACCAGGAGACAACTATTTGGTGTGTAGTCTAAAACAACCAAACAGATAAAGCCTGCTGGAGCACTGTTCCCATCAGTAGTAATCTGTGGGCAGTCAATTGACCTCTGATTTCTGTTCGTTTCTTCAGGGGTTGGTTGCTTTATTGGATATAATTATTATACTCGGGATCTGTTTGACTTCCCTAAGGTCTGTGGTTGCTCCCATTCTTAGAATGCAACCACATGGAAGAAAGAATCCTTACTCCCTCTCTTCCGTCTTTCTGACCAGACAAGAACCTCATTGTCCTACAGCCCTCGTCTTACATTGCCAGATTGCTTAGTAGCGACTTCTCATTTTGAAAAGTTTAAAAAAAATAGACAAACTGCCATTCTTTCACTGATTAGAGTTGAAATAAGAGCTTTCCTAAAACCTGTAAAGAACCCCCTGTTAAGAACTCGGGCTGTAGCCTGCGGTAGGTGCAATTGTTAAGGTCTTTTGTAGACCGTATAACAGAAATTCTTCAGGTGTAGACTATGTGGTAGAGAAGCTGGGAACGAAAGTACCAGATTTGAAATGCCCGATTTCAAGAAATCTGGACATTTGGGGCAATATCAGTTATAACTAAAAGTATCCCCAACTTTATAATACTTTCATATGAAATAAGTAATCAAATACAACACGAAATGTTTGCCATGATGCTTGGCACATGACAAGTCTTCAAGACAAAGGAAAACCGCAGTCCAGTCTACACGCCCTAGGCTGTAAAGTGCTAGAATCAGAGAACATGGCTTCATGTCTGTGCAGATCAGAGTAGGGATTTTTAAGAAATAAATAAAAGGTTGTGTGTGTGTGTGTGTGTGTGTGTGTATTTTCTGTGTGTGTGTGTATCTAAATGGAGCTCAGAAACTAAAAACCAGAGCCAAGGTCAACCAGGCAAGCTAGAATGTGAGGCCACATCTACTTTATTAAACATGGCCAGTCAGCCTTTCATAACGTGAACACTTTAGTTTATTTTATGAACAGTTAGTTCTTGCTTTATCAAGCACGATTCTTCTGTGCTCTAAAGACTTGGTGAGGAAAACAATCATAAATCCTTGGGACTTGATATCAGAGTGTTTTGGCTCAGTTACTTGCGTGAATTTATCTGTTTGGTGAAGGTGCGGGGCTTATACCACAACAGCCACCAGCAGTGAGAATTAATCTCCCGAGTCTTAATTAAAACAGTCTTTGGAGACTACGAGTGCCTCAGGAAGTGCCAGAAATCTCATTTGAAAGCTTCCTGATTGTGATATTTCCAATGTCATATTGCAGATTCAAGAAACTTGGGTGTTTGGAACAAGCCTTGCATGAGAACAGCCTCCCGTTAAGCGCTTATCTTAACCACCGAACCATCTGTTCTTCCTCCATCATGGCTGTGAACAGTACATAAGAACCAGCATCCTTCTTCCTGTCCTACTTCGCATCTAAGCACTATCCATTTCCAAAGTCATTTTTCTCCTTTTCCCATCAAGCAAAGCAGAAACAAGCTGGGAATATTTCAACAGAGTTGAAATGATTTCCACTCTTTCTAATACCTCGTCTCCCACACTTCTGAAATTTCCTGTTTTAAACACATAGTTATTTCAGTCAAGTGTTTCTCGTTTTTACTATTCATATCCAATCCATTGCCTTGCTCACTACTTTTTCTAAACAGTTTCTTGTATCTCTACCTTCACCTTTAGTTCATATATAATATTATGCAACTTCAATTTTTTTTATTTCTGGATTCTGGGTGACTTTATCACTCCTGGCAAGGTGTAGGAGTGATAGATTCTATATGCTAAAGCAGTATGGCCAAAATATAATAATAAATGAACTAATTTTGAATCTATGTTTTACTATCAATGCACATTACTGAGAAAAAAAAAAGACACAGAATGTCACCCTTATACTCTGCCCTCTTCAAAACAGGCCTAGAGTAGCAGGTTCAGCAAAATGAAGCAAGATCTAACCCAGAGTGGTCCAGATGGAGATGAGCCTGGAAGTTGCAGGAGGTGAGGTTACAAATACCCTAAAGATATTTATTTGAAAATTAAAAGGGCTGAAGGAAGGATGATAAACATAAGCGTAAAAGATGCCACATTGTTGGAGAGTGAATCTTATTTCTCTGCCATTTTCATAAATATAGCTTGGAAAAGTGGAGAGATACAATGGGTGTGGATTTCAAATTCATCTTAGGAAGGACCGCCGAGCGCTTGAATGACATAAGAAGTACCATGTACTTTACGAAGGAGTGATTCTCCTTTTGAAGCAACTGCTCTCTGCTTACTTATTCTAAAGGCTGTAAGTGATATTCATGCAGAAGGAAGAAAATCAACACCCTACTACCACTGGAAACCTTAACAATGCTAAATAACTATGAGCTTTGCTCTCCACTGCTTTCTTTGTAATCTGTGCTATGCCTTGGATATAAAGTATCCTCAACAACTCACATATTTAAAGCTGCTTCCCAGCTACTGGATTCAATTACTGAGAAGTGATTGAATCATGAGGACTCTAACTTAATCAGTAGGCTAATTAACTGTTGGATTCATAAAGCGATGACATCCAAGAGACAGTGGAAACATGAAAGTGCACTGGGCTAAATGAAGTAAGTCACTGGTGGTTCAGTTTTGAAGGGAGTACGATGTACCTGGAGCCAGCTGTAGATGGACTTAAACATCTAAAACAATGAGAAAACAAATATCCTGTTTCTTCCCCTTAGCTGTCACAGGAACCTTGTGATGGCAGTGGATGTTAAAGCAAACCATTTTTTTTTGCAATAATAAATTATACCACCTGCCATTGTTTATCATAACTACTGCACATTTCTGTCCATCCTTTGGTTAGTTCCTGCTCATCAGCTTCCTCAAAGTCCACTCTAGGAAACATCTCTAAGCACACAGGACTGCTGGTCAGTAGAGTTAGAATTCAGGATGAGAGTTGGTGACAATGTACCTGGGGGGAGAAAAAAAAAAAAAACACTTCAAAACAAAGAATAAAAGACGAGGCTGAAGTGCAACAGAAGTCCATTTCTCTCTTGGGCGATGTTCAAAAGTAGGCAGTCTTCATCAAAGTGCATTTGATCTTTGGTCAATGGTTTCCATCTCTGGATCACAGTGATCCTTTCCCCTCTTGCTCCCCTAGAGCAGCCAGCTCTGAGAAAGGTACCAGGGCAACAGGTGCATAGTACTTGTGGAGCTAGCTTGGAACAATGGCCATCACTTGAACTCATTTAGACTAACAATGACTGAGAAATAGTATTCTTCAATTGAACAGGGACTAAGATCTGTTACAAATCTAGGGAAGAATAAATATTAGGGAATATCTCATGTTAACCAGGGAGAAGCCTCAGTACTTTGTCCAGTAGCTGTTTTAGTATTCGTTTGTTTTTCTAAATGAATTGTATACGCTTCCTGAAAACAAAAATAATGCCCCCTAGTTTTCATCAATCCAACTTTTATGAATCTTTTATAAAGCCCGGTATGTGACAAGGTTTTTTGATTTTTGTATTTTTTTTGTTTGTTTTGGTTGTTTATTTTGTCATTTACTGAATGAAGAGATGAGCAAACAAATAAAGATGACCCAGAGAGTCATTCTAAAAAATCATTCTATACTTTTACTTTATTAATATTTTCTGGAAAGATTGGTTGTTTATTACCTTCTAATTCTTTTAGGACTTTAAAATTTAGCCACAGTCTGTTGAGATTCAGTATCTCTCCTCTTTAAGTTACTCTTCCTACTGTATAGGGGTGACAAATACCCATGTGACTGGCACATCTTTAATGAGAAGACCAACAGAACACACATTTTCTATGTAGGTTGGACTTTTCCTGCAGTAACAGAACAGCGTAGTAGGAAGGGAGGTAAAGGAATTGCTTTCCTGCAGTCCCCTGTGCCCTGTACAAATATCTGACCTGTGGAAATAGCTTTGTGCTCATCCCATGGACTGAAGGATGCTGCAAGAAACCAACACTTACACTGACATGCAACTCGGAAACCTGTGTTTATATTTATTTTTATGAGCTTTAAACATTAGTTAGATGGTCATTAAATATTTAAATATGCATTTGTAGTAGCTAATCAACCCGGAAGGCTATCTTTGAAGCTCATTTTACTTCCGTTGCTTCCTCAAAGTTTTATTGTGCTCTAAACAAGATTCCGTAAATTAAATCTCTGTCTTAATAGAGTAAATGGTGAAAGCGAAATTGCAAATTGAATGCCATCAGAAGAATGCCAGTTTCCACAGCCTCCTTTCTCAGTTAATCCCATCTTGATTTCGTTTAGAATTGGGTTTTTTTCTTTTATTTTGATCTCTACCGTAAACAAAAACAAACAAACAAACAAACACCATCTACCTGTGGCATCTTTGCAAGGTGTCCAGAAGGTAACTCTCATCACTCCTGACTCATTTAGCACTTAGGACTGAACTTTGTGCCTTTTTTTCCAATTGGCTGATCATAAGCATTCTCTCAATTCCAACTCCATTTATTTGCTATCACAGCACACATGGTTCATTATTTTCCAGAAGTACTAGACTGTGAATTGCCTCATGGCTGCTCAATAAACTGTGTCAAGCAATAAAATCCTGTGTCACTGGATTGGGGAAAAGCCTCTTCCTTTAGCATTCTTTTCATAGTCTTTATCGCCAAAAGAAGCTGATTGTAACCTGACTTCTCACTTCTGTTATGTGTAAGGAGGCACAATCAGAATACTGACAATTTCAGCCTATGGGGTCTGTCTCCTGCTATCATTGTGTTGTTCTGCATCCTTCACATTTTATTTATTCCTAAAAATAAGGACTAAAGGATGGCATAGATATCTTTAAAGTAATATGAGTTCTGAACCCATAATACTCTTTTTTAATGTGTCTGTAATAATGACATGGTTATGTGGTACACAATGTGATAATTATACAGGTGTTACAGATGTATACAAAGCATCATGATCAAATCATACCGATTATCATTTTCCTCTTCTTAAATATGTAGCCATCTTTATGCTTAAAAGCTTTGAAATCTTTTTTTTTATTTCTAGTTCTTTAAAAGAGTATCTGTCAGAGCCAAACTTTGTGCAGAGTGCAGGGAATCTTATGAAAGAAGGGGGAATAGAAAGACCTGGAGGGGACAGGAGCTCCCCAAGGAGAGCAACAGAACTAAAATTTCTGGGCCCGGGGTCTTTTCTGAGACTGATAGTCCAACCAAGGATACTCTAATGCATGGAGGTAACCTAGAACCCCTGCACAGATGTAGCCCATGGCAAGTCAGTGGATTTCCTAGTAAGGGAATAGGGACTCTCTCTGACATGAACTGGCTGGCTCTTTGATCACCTCCCCCTGAGGGAGGAGCAGCTTTACCAGGCCACAGAGGAAGATAATGCAGCCAGTCCTGATGAGACCTGACAGGGTAGGGTCAGATGGAAGGGGAGGAGGACCTCCCCTATCAGAGGACTTAGAGAGGGGCATGGGAGATGAGGGAAGGAGGGTAGGATTGGGAGGGAATGAAGGAGGGTGCTACAGCTGGGATACAAAGTAAATTAACTATAATTAATATAAAAAATATCTGGTTGTTATACACTCTTGCTATCTTACTATGCTGGAAAGCATGAGATCATACTCCTCCCATGTAAATCTATTTCAGAGATTTCCAAACTTCTTTCTATTATGGACTTTTACTACATATTCTAAATTTATGGTGATCCCTGGTTTACTCTTTTCATTGAAACGACAGAAAAATTAAAAAAATAAATAAATGAAGTTCTTGTATCACGGATGCTGCTGTCTTTTGCTTGACTTATGTCCCCTTAAGGTTGGCAGGTGTTCTATTATGTATATATGACACTCTTTAAAGAACTCCACTCTTCTCTTGATAGGCACGTAGGTTAATGATATATTTTTGTCTCTTATGATTTAATTGATGTGGTAGGGAAGATACAAGTTTGTCTGTTTTTGAAACAAATTGATTTGATTTCCTTCATGATTATTGCTTTTGATTATTCAATTTTTGACCCCATTTAGTCATCCACCTATACAAATCATGTTTAATCCTCCTCTGTTTCCCAGTTATATTTGTAAACTATCATCATCATCACAAAAAAGTGGATATTGTTTGTTTTAAATAGTTTTCTTCTAGGTAAATTGTTTTTCTCTTGTTTTCTAATCCCCAAATATTGGCTGGGCATAGTGGCACATGTCTTCAATCCTAGCTAAGGAACTTTATCAAGTTCATTAACAGACGACTGTTTGCTATTCTTTGGTCTCTACTGTAACTTGATCTTCATTCTTCAGAACCCTGCTTGTCATACACATAAACATATTTACCTATACTGAAGTCAAGGTGTACTTAGCAGATACCAGCCTTACTGGCTTAAATAACACACACAGTCAAAAATATTGGAAAACTCTATGAGAAGGCACGCTGGAAATTTGAAAATAGTAATACGTTAAAAATAGAGCATTTGGGAAGGTGTTTACATATAATTGAGGCATTAGACAAAATGTTATATCTCTTCACTATTTTAAAACATCATTTCATTAAAAAAAATCATTTTGTAAATCAAGATTGAATGGAATTTCCTTACCTCGTAAAAGAAAACCTGGAAAAAAATAACAAGACAAGTAATGGTGGCTTTCACTGAGGAATGAGACAAAAACACTTCAGGTCTCACTGAAAGCTCTGACTCAAGGCAGTGACATGGGAAAGAGAAAGAGCACCTGAAGACGGCAGAGCAGCATGTAAGGCTCTTATTACTTTTAGAACATCTGATGCTCTGCATAAAATTGTAGGATGTATAGAATATTAGAGCCTATAAAATATTTTAGGAGAGCACAAAAATCAATGCACAAAACCCAGTTGTGTTTGTGTATATCAGCAACAATCAAAACATTTGTCATTTTTCTTGAACAACTTGCATGGTATTTATCGCAGACTGGAGGTTCGGACACACATAGAAGGAAAAAAGTCATGGGACTGTAGAGGAGCCTAAGGAAGGCCTTCTGAAATAGGCATGTCTTCCGTGAGTACTGAATATACACAGGCATGTGGACAGACTTGGTTTGGGGGCTAAGAGCAGTCCGGGATGAACTGATAGAAGATGAAGAGCTGGGTTCTGGGGTAAGCACAGAATGGCAAGTGTCCTGGGACAAGTTAAAGCCCTGGGGGAGGAAGTGAGTTTGTTAGCCTGCCAGTCTGCATCACTGAATACAACTATGGGTGTTTTCTAAAGATTGGACAGAAAGTGCCCTTTATGATAATTAAAGACCAAAAGCCAGCCTTCAACCTAGGCTTTGGCCTCCTTTTGGTTACAAGAAGTTGAGCTGTCAGTGGCCTCAGAGTCTTCATGTAGGAGAGCATAGGTCTACGTGTTGGAGAAAAGAGTCACTTGATGTTGACACTTTTCCTCACTAAGATGGGAGGCACTGACACACCACTCTCTCATACACACACGCTTTAGCAAAAAGGATTCAATTTTACAGGAATAGACCCTTTTAAAGATGTCTATTAACGCAGTGGCTCTCGACCTTTCTAATGCTGCAACCCTCCGAAACAGTTTCTCATGTTGTAGTGACCTCCAAGCATAAAATCATTTCATTGCTACTCTATCACGGTAATTTTGCTATGTTGCGAGTTGTAATGAAACTATCTGGTATGTAATCCTGGATAGGTCGCGACCCACAGGCTGAGAACCACTGTATTACAGCACATAGACAGGCAGCCACTGAAGTGCTGCCAGAGACTGGCCCTGGCACATTGCAGTGTGGATGCCCTGAGATCCCCTGGCAGCCAAACAGAGGAAGGTCCTGATGGGAATCACAGGAAGAAAGGAGGTGGCTCTCCATGACTCCTCCAAAGAGAAATTAATTTGGTTTTTTGAAAAGACACTAAAAACACAAAGACAAGCAAGACAGCTCCCCGCCTTCCTGAGAAGCGCTAACATCCTGAATGTTTGGATGCACTCTGTGGGAAGAGCCAAGGCTGCTTTTTTAAATCTCTACTGGCTGGTGCTGCCTGAGCTGCCAGGGCCCCAGAAGGAAGCTGTACTAGGAATGGCAATTAGTAGTCAGGGCACAAGCAGGAGCCAATGCATGCAAATGAAAAACAAACAAACCTGAAGGTGGGATGGAGAGAGGGAGGGCAGGGAGGAGGGCCTGAGAGCAGATGAAACAGCAAACCCACCCATCCGATGAATTCTTCTCTGCTCTCCTTTTCAAACTGCACAGGGCTGGCTGAGCTTGCACCTCACTTGTTAATCTCCTTTTTGCATCCCTGTTTTTGTGGCTGTCAGAACTCCATATTATGCAAATTGGGCTTAAGCAATTAAGGCAATAATGTTTCCCTTGAAGAGTTTGACAAGGTGGTGGGAGTTTGGGCTGCATTTCCCAGACAGGAGCTTGGATGCTTATTTACCTACAAATAGAAGTGAACAAGAAACCAGAAAACACAGTTGCACTGGGCTTACCTGAGCTGGGCTGCAGCGGCTTTCTTCAGCTTTTCCTCTGTTGCTGCAGAGAACAAGGGGTCGCTCCGTGCGGCATTAGCCGGTGGTAAATTTAGAATAAATGAACACTTTCCACAAGATGTAGCTTTCACCTGTTGGATTCACAGCTGCAGAAGGCCACTGAATCAATTCCCCTGACAGGATTTTAAAGGGGACTGGGTGACTTCATGAGGAATAACAGTTGAGGCTGCTCGGGCTGGCTGTCTTCTGTTTGGGGTCATGAACTGATTGTCTGAAAGCTAGAAGGAAGCAAGGCCAGAAGTCAGGTTCTGTCCGTGATAAAACTGAATTACACAGGGCATGAGAAGATCACAGCTTCCTTCCTCTAAAACATACCCAATCATCAAGAAACCTAACAGGACACACTTACCTCTGAATTTGGAAGGCCTCATTCTATATACTGCTGTACTTTGGATGATGGTGTCCTCAGTTTAAGCACATGACTGAAAAACCACCTTCTGTAGCTTGGCAAGTTTAATTCTCTGATCCCAATCCTATGACAGATACTGCCTGAAGTGAAGAGTATTCGTAGGAAAAGCCATCTTCTCTCCTGTCTTAGCATTTCGTGTTCATCTTTATTTGAACACGTGATGAGGAAACACCTGCCACGAATGTAGCATGTTGTGTGTATTGTGTAGCATGTAGCTGTGTGTGTACATGTTCGTGTATATGATGGAAAGTAGGACTGTGAATAAGCCTAACCAGTGTGAAGCCTGATTCTTAACTATCTATCTCCATAGCTTCTGTTCCTGCTTCCGTCCATAGACTTCCATTTCCCTCACAGGCAATGTCCTAACGTTGAGCATAAAGCTCCCTCTACCAAGTCACTCTGTGTGGATCCTGCCTACTTTAATCTTCCACATTTTCCTAAATGTTGCCAGTGGTTCTTGTAAGTTTGTGTCCTATCCATAAATCCACCAAGGGAACATGTTCTCACCCAGGTCCTCTGAAATGATGGTCTTTAAACCATCACAAGCTTAATACGATTTGTCAAATCTACAATCCTCCTTTTGATCCTGCTCAAGTAGAGCAGAGCATTTCAATATGATAAATCTTCTTGTCAGATTCTTTTTTCCATTATGTTTCTAGACTATTTATTCTAGTAGATGCACATTAAGCTTCCACTCTTTGCTAACAACTGTAATTTCTTTTCTTTTTATAGGCTAGGACCTTCCTCTAAGCTACCTACGTAACTGCCACACTCCTGACTCAGCCTCCTAAGTGCTAAAATTAGATGTTGCATCACCATGCCCATCTCTGAAATGTGTTTGAGTCTATACACTTGTCTTTGGTTAATAAAACACATTCCTCCCCCCGGCTTTTAAAGATGATTTATTTGCATTGAGATAAAATAGTAGTGAATGAATTGATATACTATAGTAGGTAAATAAAATATTGCTGTGAAAGGAATGTCATTAAATAAGGACAGGACATGATCGTAGGATTAAGACTCAGGGAAGACATCAATCAGAAACAAATAACAACTGAGCTGAGTTTAAGAGTTTGAAAAAAAATTAACAGTGCAGGACTTAAATGTAGACAGGACCAGGCCTTCTTGTCAACTTCCTTCCTA
This sequence comes from Psammomys obesus, assembly GCF_907164565.1. Classification (NCBI taxonomy): domain Eukaryota; kingdom Metazoa; phylum Chordata; class Mammalia; order Rodentia; family Muridae; genus Psammomys; species Psammomys obesus. The sequence continues at coordinate 19,995,293 of NW_026596064.1, forward strand.
CTCAGTTCTGTTTTTGCCACATAGCTTTAGGAAGACGGACTGAAAATTCACAGCCGCATATCACAACACTAATTTTTCTAGGGTTCTGATAAAAACCCTAGAAATCCTAGTTTTCTAATAAAAACTTCCAGGAAGCTGTCTAACAACCTAGTACAAAAATCTCTCAATTTTCTTCTCTAACCACATATCTAAGCAACACCTCTATTAAAAAGTTATTTGTATCAGGCTTCTTGGCCTTAACTAGTAGCAAACTCTCGTTTAATCACTGATACCTAAAGCCACGCAGTGGTCTAAAGTTCTTATTCCCTCTCAACCTGGTCACCACCTTCTGGAGATTATCGAGTTGCTGTCTCCCAAGGGAACAACATCTATTTTACGTTTCTTCTGTCTCCACAGGCACAAATGAACAGAAGCATTCTGTGTTTGTACTTCATGAACTTTGTCTAACTGAAATGCTTGTTTAGGAGGTCTGTATATTTTTAGCTTTGCATTAACCTCTTTATAATCAGCATCTATCCTCAATTCCTTTATTTCTACCCTATACTTCATCCACCCTGGATGACTCCTGCTTACCTGAACAGAGCATTTTTCTTTGTGTCGCTGTGCCATTTCAACATGTTTCTTATGAGCAGTAACCACTCTCCCCTATTTGGACTGGAGAGATTAAATTTATCCTTTGTGCCTCCATTTAATTGACATATAAGTCTGTATTTGTATGTGCATATGCTTAGTATGATGTAGTTTGCTTTGGGTTTGTTCTCCTGATTGATTATCTAGCTTCACAAGATGTAAACTGATCCTAGTGGCATTCCGGCTTCCAGTTTCCCAGTGTTCTTCCAAAAACAGAAGCAATCCTCACGTTTGCAAAGTGTCTGAAAAAGTTGGTGTGATATTAAAATAAAGGAATTAAACTTATGAGCAATTGGGATACAAAAGCCGGCTATCCTGCTCAGAGAGTGTGATTGGGAAGATGGCTTAGACCTGGCACTGGCACAGCTCTCAGCAGTCCCTAACATAATATGCTGAGTTTGCTGACTTGGACCGTATCTGATACAGCTGAGTAAGGTGCGTTTGTACACTTCAAGCTAGTTTGTAAGCTATGATTGCCTGGCACCAGAGTTGTAGAAAAATGATGTTGTCTGCATCTTGAAGCAGCTGGCTCTGTTTGAGTTTTGGAGGTGAGAAGTGTCAAAGGAAAAGTGACAAGGACAAAGTTATAAACTCTGTGCCTAGTCTGCATTTATGCAGTTCTCTTGCCTCCCTCCCGAGCCTATCCAGAGAAGACAGAGGACAGAGAGAAGGGTGGCAACAGGGAGTGGATGATGGATCCTGAACTGAGTGTAGATGTGTTTGGTGAGGTGTGAGGTGTGGGTCTGGCAGGGAGGTGACTCTGTTTTAGGACTGGCATTTGACTCCAGTTCAACAGAAATCGCTGTCCTAAAGTATTTGACATTTAGAAGACACACTTAGTCTGGGCTTCAGTTTTTCTTTTCCTTTAATGGACCACTTGGAAAGTTCACATGGTATGGCCCTAAGGCCAGGACAAGAGCGGAGTGTGAGCAGGGGAAATGCAATGGCTGTTTTCAGAAAACCCAGAGCAGGACTCTGCCCAGGGAGAGTCTAGTCTGCACTTTCAAAGGAGGACATGAGATGTTCAGTAAGACTGTGTCTCATAGTGGGTGGTTGAAGGAGAAAGCTTCTAAAAGGAGCAAAAACGGAAAAGGAAACAAGGTTAGGCCAAGTTTTATCCACAATAAACAGGAGTTTAGCATTTTCATGGCACATATGAAGGCAGTTCTCTCAACAGAAAACACATTTCCTGCTACTTTTTTTTCCTGAGTTTTTTTCCTCTCTCCTCCTCCCTACATACTTTTCATAAAAAAATAATAATTTTTTTCTAAACTCCAAATAGCTCAAATAAATATCCCTTGAAACAAAAAACTATAGTTTAATTCTTTATTGGAAATAAATAAAATCAATATGTTCCTTATCATGATCTACTTGAAACAGGGTACTCAAATGTTTCCATCTGATTGCTGATAAATTTGCATGAAATGATGGGTTTGGCAGAATTCTCATCAAGTCAATTGTTGTCAATAAATATATATTAGGCATTCTGTTAGATTCTGCATATAAAGAGATGAATGAGATAATTAATACTATTTACAGAGGACTCACCAGAGGCTAGTTGCTAGATGATGAAGCTTAAATCTCGTATTATCAATGTAAGCTTTGAAATTGCTCCCCTTGAGCAATTCTTAGTAATTTCAGTCAAAATCTTACCAAAACCAAGGATCCCTTGAGATGAAAAAAACATTACTGAAGATTCCTCGCAGTCTTGGAATGTCTTTTTTGGGGATTGGGGAGAGGGAACTCATCTTTCTGGTTCTGTCATGTTCCAAATCTAAAACACTTCTTGGGTCCACTATTCTTAATGACTGATGGTGTTCTAGGTTCCTATTTAGTACAACGGCCCTCAAAACTTGATGCACATAAAATAATAGAGTGTGTTTAGAAAACAGAGTCTTGAAAACAACATCCCAGAGACTGTAATTAAGCAGATCTAGATTTAAAAATGAGCTCCAGTTTAACGAGCAGCCCAAGTGGTTTTGACACAATTCATCCACAATACTACTTGGAGAACCACTGCTTCACAGAAGTTTTTCTTAAAACTGTCAAGCTTTCTTTATTTTTGATCATATTCTCCCCCATACTTCGTCCTAAAAGTGCTCCCCATCCAATTTCATGTTTTCTCAAAACAATAAGCAAACAAACATATAGAAAAACCACCCATTTTTCTAAAATGTCTTGCTCCCGGAGTATTTTTCAAAGTTCATTGATTTATTTTAGAGGTTCCCTCTTCTCTGAGAGATAAATAGGCACCTAAGATGGTACATTATTTCAACCATCTTCCTGTGAATTTATTTAGCAACTTGCTCATATTCCAGACGGGAGCTATTTTGGTAAATTATATGCAGATGTTGCTGTATTGTCACATCGATTTTGGAAGAAATTTAATAAAACTATTTAGAGACAGTAGATTGTATGTACTGGCTACTAATTATATTTGTGGTATATTGATTAGTATTAATGTAACAAATGTTTAACCATAAATACTTAACCGGATTTAAATACTAAAAGCCCTGAAAAAAAAAATTAAAAACTCACTCAGAATTTTAAAGGAAATGGAAAAACAAAAACAATTTATTAAACAGGGTATTTTAAGAAGCTAATCCTGTCAGAGGGCATGGAGCCAGCTCAGTGAAGAGCTTCAGCAGGAGAGAGTGTGGGAGGGGCCAGGTAGTTGGAGCAGGAAACAATCTGCCTAACTGGTCACCTTCCTACGACAGAGATGGCGATCATCAGAGAAAAATTCACTAAACCCACTAGCCCTTTTCTGGATGCCTAATCTTAAGGAAGTGCTCCTTGTTAAATGAATCCAGCTTGTGGTGGAGAAGCTGGGAGAGAAACCAGTTCCAGTCTACTCTGCCGGATGTGGGAAGAAATGGGAGGAAGAAATCAGGCCTTAGAGTAATGGGTCAAGGGCCAGAAATGCATATCCAATCGGAACTATTTAGTGATCTCCCTAAGTTACTTTAATATTGAAAACTAAACCCTCCGGTATCCTTCACAACAACCTTTGCATCACCCCAAACTTGTATGTTGAGAAATAACTACAATCATTTTGAAACCTAAGGTGAGGCCTGGAGAGGATGAGGCCTTTTAAGAATGTCCTTCATTAGTGCTGCACTTTGGGATCCACGAGGGAAGGGGGGGGGGAATGGCTCTTCTATGTCTGCCTCTTCCACAGCCCTCGATTGTACTATGCTGTTTTTTTGTTGTTGTTGTTGTTGTTGTTGTTGTTGTTTTGCATTTTCTTGTAGGCCACATGTCTACCTGTTCACATTTTGCCATCTCCAGTTTTGCTCTATCCCAGTGATGAGCTTCAGCTAGAGAGAGCATGGGAGGGACCAGGGTAGTTGGACCTTCTATTCATTCCCCAGTGCATATTACTTTCTCTTCTTTGACATCTCTTCCTTTCCCACTTGAGCCTCACATGTCATGCATTACCTAGCTTTCTTCTGTCCCCTTTGTTTGTTTGTTTGTTTGTTTTAGTGGTTAAATTCTTTTTTCATTAATTTTTTTATTTTTTATATTAATTACAGTTCATTTACTTTGTATCCCAGCTGTAGCACCCTCCCTCATTCCCTCCCAATCCCACCCCCCTTCCCTTATCTCCTCCCCGCCCCTTTCTAAGTCCTCTGATAGGGGAGGTCCTCCTCCCCTTCCATTTGACCCTAGCTTATCAGGTCTCACCAAGACAGGCTGCAATGTCCTCCTCTGTGGCCTAGCTAAGCTGCTTCTCCCATGGGGGGTAGGGGGGTGTCAAAGAGCTAGCCACTGAGTTCATGCCAGAGACAGTCCCTGTTTCCCTTACTAGGGAAGCCACTTGGATACTGAGCTGATATGGGCAACATTGGAGCAGGGATTCTAGGTCATATCCATGCATGGTCCCTGGTTGGAGAATCAGTCTCAGACAAGCCCCTGTGCCCAGATATATTTGGTCCTGTTCTCTCCAGGTCTTACTCTCTCTTCTTTCATATGATTCCCTGCACTCTGCCCAAAGTTTGGCCATGAGTCTCAGCATCTGCTTTGATATTCTGCTAGGTAGAGTCTTTCAATCACCCTCTATGATAGGCTGCTATGCTGCTTCTAGTTTTCTCCTACTTCCAATGTCCATCCCATTTGTCTTTCTAAGTAAAGATTGATCTTCTTACCCCGGGTCCTCCTTCTTCTTTAGCTTCTTTAAGTGTACAGATATGCTCAAGTACAAAACAAGAACATTTGCTCAACCATGTTTGTAGCAGCTTTATTTGTAATAGTCAGAACCTGGAAACAACCCAGATGTCCATCAACGAAGGAATGGATACAGAAATTGTGGTACATTTACACAATGGAATACTACTCAGCAATTAAAAACAAGGAAATCATGAAATTTGCAGGCAAATGGTGGGTCCTAGAAAAGATCATCCTGAGTGAGGTATTCCAGAAGCATAAAGACACATGGTATATACTCACTCATAAGTGAATATTAGACCTATAAGATAGGATAAACATACTAAAATTTGCCCCCTTTGTTTTAACTCCATAAATTTTAGAATAATCTCTTCCACTTAACCCTGTCTCTGGCTGAAAAAGGTCAGCCTCTTCTTGAAACTGCATGATTTAGCAATTTTGCATGATTCCTAAATCTGGAATTTAGGACTGGGATTGAACAGGACAACGAAGAGAATGGGGCTCCATAGTGCCCCATGTCTGTGGCACTTCATTCTTTTTCTAAGGTAAATTCACCTCATTACTGTGCTTGCTTAGATAGTATGGGAGCAGGAGTAAGAAGGGTTGGGTATCTTTTTCTATATTCTAGAGCAAGCTTTTCCGTTTTCTCCAGCTTCAGTTTTCAATATATATTTTTTTACTTTCAAAAAATTTTTTCTGTATTATTATTATTATTATTTATTACAAATTATTCACTTTATGTCCTGATTGTAGCTCCCTCTCTCATTTCTTCCTGGTCTCACCCTCCCTCCCTTCCTCCCTGCTCCATGTCCCTCATCTAGTCCACTGACAAGGGAGGTCCTCCTCCTCTACTATCTGACCCTAGCCTATTAGGTCTCATCACGACTAGATCCTTTTCCTCTGTGGCCACCGCGCCAGCCAGAGGGAGGTGATCAAAGAGAAGGCAACTGAGTTCATGCCAGAGACGGCCTCTGCTTCCTAAACCCCAGCTGAGTGAAATTGCTGTCTAGTACAGTAGCTGGCTTACAAGCAGACACTGTAGTTTTGCTTGTTTGTAAATATTCTTTTGTTGCCAGGTCCACCATGTCTTTAAATTGGCAACGTTTCATTTGAATTTAAGAAATTACAAAACAAACAATCAAAAACTATTTCCATATTTTTTTCTAAAATAAATGACTTAATAAATAGCTCCACCAGGAATCAGTGCTGAGGTTTATGTGTCATGTCTGTTGTGCCATGTAACTCTACAGACGAGAACTTTGACGAAAAGCTTCCCAAATTTCAAATGAAGAGACTGAGGCAATCAGAAACTATTCTATTTTACTTTTTTTTTCAGAGAAACAGAAGACTGTCTTACTGTCTCTGTTTAACCTTGAACAAAACTAATAATTGCAAATTCAGAGCTCTTGTTTGAAAAATGTGAGAAACAAATTAGTCTATTTACCTTACGGTTTTAGGGAGGACTTAATGAGTTTGTATGTGCAAAAGCACTTCCTAAACAATGAAACACTACACGAATAAAGAACATGATGACCCTAGTCCTTCATTTATAATTGCATAACAAACTCATCGTCTGTCATGTGATTGCTCTGTCCCGGTGCAGTGTTTAGCATAGCACAGGAAAGCTATCTAATTAAATGGGAGCTGAAACACCTTTGGTACCAGTGTAATCCAATTACATTTACCAAGTAAAGGACTGTCTCCTGGGGAATGTACTCTCCAGCTTGGACAGCTCCCTGTTCATGATCCAGCCTTGCAGAGATGAAAAAGTCCTCAGAGATCATCTATTCCAGGACCCTGATTGCTTCATAACAAAAATCGTTGGAAGCCAGGAGAGGATCTTATAGCACTGACTACCACTAAGGAGCACAGCAAAAATGAACTAGAGGACTTCCCAAAAGATTCATTCGCTTACAGTGGTTGACTCATCTCTCCTAGTACTTTCCTCAATTTTCTTTCTTTTCCTAGGTGTCATTGTCATTTAACAATAATATTTTCATAGGACTTCTCTTCTTCCAACTCACTGATCTCATTCCTCCATCCTTATGAGACATGGTGGGAGGAAGGAAAACATTTTTTTTTTAAAAGTAAATGCTTGGGCAATGAGAAAGAAAGAAAAGGAAAGGCTGGCTTGCTGAGCAGGTAGAGAGATGTAGGGACCAAAGCAGATAGAGAGTTGGGGTGTAGAGCTGTTGGCTCATCATCTTGTAAATGTGCTTTTGCTCAGCTTCTCTCCGAACTTTGTGTTTACTCTGATGGCACTTGCATACAGCATGGAGTGATTCTCAAGCCATTCTTGGGAAGAGGAACAACTAAAACCTGAATGTAAGCTCTCATCGGCCTCCTGAATCACTGTATTAATTTTCAGCACAATGACATGTACTCACATGGATTTAACAATCACCAGGACATGCTAATGCTTTCTTTACAAAAAAAAAAAAAAAAAAAACAAACAGTACCTTGCTATCACAGATTTTTAAGTACTTTTGAGATTTGCTCATGCCATGTTATTTCTCTTGCTTATAGTTCTTAAATTTAGGCAGGTATTTTTGTTCTTAAAAAGATGATAGAGAAACTGAGGCCTTTGGCTGCTATGTAATTTGCTGGTGAGCAAACATCAGATTAATGATGTATATGAAAGTAACACTGAAGTTAAATATAGGCCTTGACCCCAATAATAAGGATATGGATGAAAAAAAGTTGTGGGATGTTATTTTTATATGATTTGCATTCATTATTCAATCATTATAAAATTTTTAATGTTCAGAAAGGATAATGAGTTAGAAAACCTATTTTCATTTTATTTTTGTTCACGAGTTAAATGTGAGTATTAATATGTTACAGGGTGGTATTTCTAAATGTGCATGCAATATGGAATGATCAAATCTAGCCTCCCATTATAAAAACTACTCTTACCTCTAGTAAGTCACTATTTACATCCTGGTCAACATTTTTTTTAATCTACAGGTAGGAGTGATAACATTCAATATTCATTATGCCAGTATGTCTTACATTACTTACTTACTTAAAAAATATATCCTCAGGTTCCATCCATTTCACTGCAAATGACAACATTCAACATTATCCATATGGATAATATTCATTGTATATATTTGACTCCTCTTGATTAATATGCAGATAGGCATTCAGGTTGGTTGATTGTGCAACTGACCCTCATGAATAGTACCACAAAGAACGTGCATGTGTTGATGTGTCTTCTGTTTGCTGACTTTTTTTCCCACTTCATTATAAACCAAGTTGGCATTACCCAGTAAGGTTCTAGATCAACTGAACTTCTGAGAAGCCACTGTATTATTCCTTGCTATGGCTCACTTTAAGATCTTAACATAAGTCATTGGTTAATTGCAGAAAGAATAAAAAACAGATTAAAGTTCAGGAATCCATGCCAGGAAATCAACAAATTTGATTCCGATTTCCCAGGCTACATTGCTGAACTGACACAAAGGCCATAGACCCAAATGCTGAGTAGAGTCCCTCCACTCTCACCTGAGAATCCCAAGAAACATGTTCAATCATACCAACTCATGCAATGAATGCTTCATTCAATATCAGACATTCATTGACTGACTTCCTAACCTGCTTCTGCAGATCCCTTATCACTGTTTCTCAATAAGAGACCCCTTGGTCCACTTCATCAGCAGCTCCTGTGCTGATTGCAAATTCATCTTTCAAAACTTTTTATCTTGTTATTTATTATTTATTTGTATGTGTGTGTACATGTATATCTTCACATGCCACAGCAGGCATCTGGAGGTCAGAGGACAATTTGAAAGAGTCTCCTTCGACCATGTGCATCCTGAGATTGCGCTTAGGTTACCGGGCACAGAAGCAAATTTTTCTTGCCCTGTCTCAAACAAGGAACAGTCTCTGTGCATGGATGCTTTGGACTTGCATTTTAAGTAAATATATCTAATTCTTAGATGGACCAGCATTTTAGGTCTTTTTATTTTGTTGTTGTTGTTTGGTTTGGTTTGTTTCAAAAACTTATCTCAGATAGGAGACCATGAAACTTACATACCGCCAATCTCATATCCGGTTGGTACATCTTTTTTTTTTTTTTTTTTTGGCCTTATTTGAAAGACTTTTTTAAACTTCTAAGAAGTCCTGTCAACAAAATCATATAATCCCATTATTGCAAGCCTCCACCCGGAGGAGTGGAAAACATTCCTTTTCTTGAGTTGTCTGCTACCCATGCTGCCTTCCATTTTCACTGTATCCCACCGGCTAGGAAACAAGAAATGAGTGCAATAAAGAGTGAATGAGCCAGTCATGTTTATTTCCATTAAAAAGCAGGTACACACTGTTTGTTTATCTCTCCCTGGGATCGAGCTGGGAAACTTAGTGTTGGAGAAAATAATAATCAAAAGTCTTGAGTGTTGCCGCTACATTTCTAGGGCTTGATGAGTCTGTCAGAGGCTAACGCTCCATCACTTGGCACAGCGGGGTGTAATTACTTATAACTTGAATGCTTTATCTCAGGGCCACCTCCAATAAGAAGGGGGGAAGGGAAGGTGTATCTCTCTTTCCCTAGATGTATAGATTCACAATGAAGTACCAAACATACTAGTTGAGCCTCTTGTGTGCCCGCTGTACATCCCAGAACATGGAGTTGAAATGAGGAGATCAGCATCAGATTTATAAGGAACTACCAGTACAGGGATTCATTATATATCTCTATGTATTTTTTTTTTCAGTATTTTGCTAAGGCTCATCCTGATGTCTGTTTTTTTGTCTTAGTTTTTTTTTTAATATTACCTTTTATATAGACAGATAAAACTATTTGTTTGATAAACGTATTTTCACACTCATGTGTATGCATACACATTACATATATGTAAATATATGTATATATATATATGGAAAAATCAAATTGGTGTCTTATTCTCATACTACTTATTGAAAATTAAGAATATCCCACAATAAACAAGAAAAGAACCAATAAAAGAAAACACGTGCAAACAAACCGATATGAGACCAAAGGCCTACAAAAATATCGAGTTCATTTTGCATTGGCCATCTGCCACTGGGCATGGAGCCTGCCCTTAAGTTAATATACCCAGTGAGACTCCATTGGAGAACACTAATTTTTCCTTTCCAAGTTGATGCCAGTCAGAGATAGCTTTTTGGTTTTGGGTGGGAGCTTGTGTCTTCTTGCCCTCTCAGTACAGGGACTCCTCTCTGGCTTGAACCTGTGCCGGCCCTATGCATACTGCTACAGTCTCTCTCTGTCTCTGTCTGTCTGTCTGACTCTCTCTCTCTCTGTCTCTCTGTTTCTGTGTGTATTGTGCTCTTTATTTTATTTTGGTTTATTTAGGTTTTCTTTGTTGTTCACCTGCTTGTTTTCTAGAGAGAAAAATAAGGTGTGGAGGCGGAGTGGATGAGCGGTAAGCTGGGAGATGGAGTAATCATGATCACAGTATATTGCACATTGTACTAAAATATTTTATTTAAAAACATTCCTCAGTATTTTCAAAGTCTGTAATCATTTCAGCTTTCTGTCTACTTTCTCTTTGTTATCTGTCTGTATAGGTCAGGTTGTCTTTACTTAGCATGTATTCACAGTACATTCAGCACTCAAAGTAGCAAACAGAAGCTGGAGTTGTGCGTCGATTAGAAAATAGGGTCCCTACTCTCTTCAAAACAATTTACAGCATTAAAAACCTGGTACCGAAATGCATGTCCTTTAAGTGCACTACCCTGCTCAAGGCCCACAGAGCTTCTAAAGTTCCTGGGCACTGCAGTCAGAAAGCTGTGTGACTCTCCATTCTCTATTTTTTGTTGAAGATCTTCTCTGGAACTAAGGCAGCTTCGGTTTTAGAGGCCTGAGAGACAGCTTTTTTCTCTGGTGTGTGTGGCATTGTTCAGACACGATTTCCTGAATGTCATCCAGATTCAGGAAAGAAACCTTAGCTTATAGCTTCTGCCAATTTCCATGGCGTAAATACTCCCACTGTGGCTAATTGAGAGGCTTGATTATGTCTACACAGCAGATCCTTAAAATAACAATATATTCTCATCTAGGAAATGATTCCTCTGTTCCTCTGTATGCTGGGAAAATTCTTCATTTGGGCTACCTGTTACCTTACTTCATTTAGGCCTCCACCAAAATGCCATCTTCACAGAAACACCTTGCTTTGGCTATGCATTATCCTCATCCATTTTGTTCACAGTACTTGCCATGATCTCTAACTATGTTTTTCTGCTTATTGTGTATTTTGAAATTAGAATAGAAGCCAAAGGCTTTGTTAGTGGTGATTTCCCATATCCTGCGGCTAAGATAAAATTGACACATGGTAGGCATAAGCACTTGGAAACAGTCATTGAATTAATGAATAAAATATACAATTAATCAATGACCATGAAAAGAAGAATTCAAAAAATGTTATCCAAGTCTGGAAAAAAAATTAAGCTTCAAATATTACAAGAATTTCAGGGACTTATACCCTTTGCACCCTGTACTCACTGTTCTATTATAACATCTGCTGAATATATACATTTTTTTCCATTTGAATAGAAATCTCTAAAGAGAAGGCATTGTTCCCATTTACAGTTTAATTCATACACATAGAATATACTAGAAGCTCACTTGGGAGTTGCCTGCTGACTAGTGAACTCATCATGGTTTCCTATTTTGTAACCCCATGTTTCCCAAGAAGATTTGCAACATAACCTTAATATGTTATGGTTGGAATATATGCAACTATCAGAGCTAAAAAAAAAAAAAAAAAGTTTGGGAACCAATAAAGAGTCTGTATTTCGGGCCACAGACAAACTAGAGACAGAATTTTAGTCAGTGGATAAAGAAGGTTTGGCAGCTGCTGTGAAAATCAGTTTAAATCCCTGGGGTGTTTTAAGCCAAGGAAAGAAAAGCATTGAGAATTATCAGAGCAATGGCTCCCCTGGGGCTTCTTGAAAGCACACAGATTCTCAGCATCCCCAGATATGTTGTTGTGTATAATATTAGACCGCTAATCAATTGAGATGTTCATGATAGTTCCCTATCTAATTGTTCTTGGAGAGTTTGCCAGGAAGTGCATAAACCTGACAGGTAGGCAGTCCTTTGGACTCAAGAGCTTTTCCATGTCTTCTCTTCATCATACAAAAAAAAAAAAAAAAAAAAAAAAAAAAAAAAGTCACAGCAAAATGAGGCAAAGAAGTCCTACTCACTAGCTCTCCGGGAGAGGGGCAGTTAAGGACATGAAGCTATTATCCTTGATTGAGGCCAGCAAGGAATGCCAAGAAACTTTTTTTTTATGGCATGGTGATTTGCAGGGAAAATGAATGCCAAGTTATGAGTATGCCTTTGAGAACTATGTCAAATCATCTGGCTAGCTACCATGTACTCTCTGTGCGGGCATTAGGAAGGACTGTGTACCAGGAAGGGAAAGATGCTGTGGACAAGTTAGAGCAAGCAGTTTGACAGTTGAATGTGTAATGCCCACGAAGGAAGTTTTTCTCACTGAAGGTAAGGAATGGGGGGAATACAAGTCAGTCATGTCCCTGGAGGTTTTGATAAGTTGAAAACTGCACTGGCAACATTTTAAACTACAGAAAGATGACTGTAATGAAGAGCCATGGGAAGTATATTCCAGGCAAAGGAGGAAGGAAAGGGTCCTGTTTGTTTCATTTGTTTGTTATGTTTTGTTTGTTCCCTTTTCTTTCCCTACTTCCTTAAACAGGCGATTTCAAAGTCACCGGATCTAGAATCATCATAATTTCTAATTCTCTATCTGTAGTCAACTTGAAGTTGCAGAGGCAGATACTGTCAGCTAGGGCTTGAGTCCCAGAGATTTGTGGCTTCCTGTTCATCCAGCGTAACTTGCTTTGTATTCTACTAAGATGCTCAAGCAAACTAGCTTCTTACTACGTCCATACCAACTGCACAGTGGAAAGGTAAAGTGGGTAAAGCAGTTGATATAGACATACAGGGCAAAACAAACAAACAACAACAAACCATACAGGCAACTGAGGAAAGACATAAACAGAAGAGATGTCATAGAAAGAAACATGATAAACCCTCTGCTATGGGTTCGGTTATTCCAGAAGATCTATTCATTGTTATTTACACCTCATGTTTTTCTTATTTCCCTTCATCTGTCACTAGTAGAAGTGTTCTTGTAGATAATTCGATACTGTTCAAAGCCATTGATATATATACTCTGACATACACGCAGCCAAGACACACTCTGCTGGCTCAATACTTTTTACAGACAGAGGGATGAGCTGAAATGACAAGGAAAGGGAAGCATAAAGTGGAGATGGTAATTTAGTTCTTGTGTAAGTAAAGGGAGAGATTATATAGTGCAAGAAGCAAAGTGGAAAATGGATCGCAGGCCTCTAATTTCATTGAACTAATTGTGAGTCCTTGAATCTTACTCTCCTCATTATAAAATGAGGGATTTGTCATGTTGCCCTAATGGTGCCAATGTGAGGTAATTAAGTCTATTCAAGAAATAATCCTTATCTTGATTGGGTAAATAGGAGTTGATTAATTCTACTCTGATTAACCACTGCTTCTCAAAATGTCCTAGAGACTTCTACCAACTCTACCCAGCAATATCCCATATTTTATTTCACAGCAGAAAGTAAAAATGTCCTGTGTCTCTCAAGACAGAGATCAAGCCGAGATCCAAATGCCCTAAAACATAAAACATTTCTGCAGATGGTTGTGGTAAGTGAGATGGCATTGGCTAGGACAGGATGATGGAGTAAAAGGGGAGGGGGCATAAAAGGGAGGTTTCTTTGAAACATCAAAAAGACTTTATACATCTTTTTTACCCTTTTATAAAGACTTCATCTGGCAGCCAGATTGCCTTAATGGCCTACCTAAAAAGGCCCACCCTGGCCTGACATAGCCAGACATACACTCCCTAGCTTTGCTTGGCTTCTTTGATGCTGTCACATGTCCTTCGTTTTTCACATTTCATTCATTCCTTGCCTTTAAGCTACAAGGATAAAAGTGCCTGGCATTAAAAAAATCAGCTTCCATTTTTTAAAGGGGTAGACATTTCATGCAGCCTTTGATTTCCTTCCAGGAGAAAAATCATTACCTTTTTAAAAGGAGAAACTAGACAGTTTCTTCTTCTTCTTCTTCTTCTTCTTCTTCTTCTTCTTCTTCTTCTTCTTCTTCTTCTTCTTCTTCTTTTTCTTTTCCTCTCTTTTTTTTCTTCACCCCATCTCCCCCATATTTCAACAGTATGTGATAGCATTTGGTAGGAAGTAAAAAAATGACTAGAAAGTAATTGTTTCTTAGACTACTTCTTCTGCCACTACAGTGCATAAAAACGCTTGAACATTCATTTACTGCTAAACAATGACAACAGATAATTAGAATGCTTTAAAGCACTGCACAGCATTCAACATCTGTTAAGCATTGGTTGAAATAGCTGTTCTTAAAACTAGGTGGTATTAAGGAGGAAAGGCACTAGATAGAGTGTAATTTGTACAACATGCAGAATACATAAACATGCAGAAGAGAGATTTAAAGCTTGGGATATGATGAGTATAAGTGAAAACAGAGTGAACAACTCAGAAAACATAGAAATCCCTCTACGTGTGTGTGTGTGTGTGTGTGTGTGTGTGCGCGCGCGCGAATGTTCACATAACAAAATGTGGCCTTGGGGACACAATTTACATCACTTCTCCAGAGCAATGACTTGCTATTGAAATATGAAAGAACATAGAGCATCTTTGTGACTAAAGGACAATGTCCTCCCTGAATAAAGTATCTAAAAAACAAAATAAGGAGAGAAAAAAAAAAGAGCCATGAAATTTGCAGAGAGGACTAGTGGCTATGTTCAACAGCAGGTGTTTAGCACTAAAGTGAAAAGGAAATGTCTGGAAGGAATCCTTGGGTTCAAACCACAGTCGATGCGGGAGCTACCTGTAAATGTGTTAGAAAAAACATAAAGTCACAGAATTCACAAGAAGGGGGCGGGAAGGAAGTGAGGACACCTTTTACCCACAGAGTGAACTCCAGGAAAGGAAATTGTGCCAAAACACGAGACTTGGGAAAAATTAAAAGGAAAATATATGAAGTTAAATAAATGACAAAAATTCTGGGAACATTTAAAATATGTCCTTTGGAAATTCAGGAGAAACGTTTTCTGAGAATGACACATAGTAAAAAATGATGGAAGGAAAGCAAAACTGTCTAAACACACCTCAGAGTCAAGGGATCTTTTGTTGGAAAGATAGAAAAATATTAGTCAACCCGGCGTAGCCCCAGCCAAGTGAAAGTCCTGGGAAGTCTCCAAACAGCAGGAACTCATAAGTGGTTCTCAAATGTACTGCTGGGCATGCTTCTCAATGAGGGAGTTCAGTCTGTCAGGATCTAACTGAAGCCTCACATATCAAGGGACAAAATTCTGTAGTAAATTTAAGGAATCCTTTGATAGACAGTGTGTTTAGGAAGAAAATTAAAAAAAATAACAGAGGTAAGTAAGTGCTGATTTCCTTCATTGCAGAAATTATAAATATCAGAGCTGCAATGTCACACTCAAAGAATTGAAATAACAGATGCCAAAGCCACTGGCCACCCACATGCATATTGGCAATAATGTCCGTATAAATAATGAGGGGATTCTACAACAATTTACAAACCTCTTCTGGGTTGAAAAGCAACAGTACATCAGCTATAGGGGAATAATTTATTATAAACTATTTAGGATTCCTCCATATTTACTACAGTCTAGACTGACCTGATAGTCCAGGCCCATATTACCCACAGCTCATGGTATTGAAGAAGTTGAAGCATTTTGGGGCTGAAAAGTAGGTTAACACCTTATATGAGAAACTTAAGGAGACCCTGTCTTGAACTAGATTTGATTCTATTTATGCTAAATTAGTGCATCTAAAACATTCTGTTTTTTTTTAATCTCTGGAAAATGAGACTGATCAATATTTTAATTTTTAATTATAAAAACCATTGTTAAAATAGGAAAGAAAACACAGTGGTGGCAACCACAAAAAGACCGGCTAAATGCAAATGTTTATGCTTTGTGCTCTTAGTGTTGGAGAAAAAAAATCTAAAAGCGAGAACCAATAAAAATCTCTCAGTGTTGTCATCATTCTCTGGGCCATGGACCAAGAGCTCAGTGGGACTCAATGGAGGAAGCAGTCAAAAGCAAGTTATCACTGCTAGTGAAGGGACAGGCAAAAACCAATGTGAGTAAATTTAAGGGATCAGCACGGGTATTAAAGGGTACCAGGAAGTTATTAAATATCATTTCCAAGGGTTAGTAACCGAGTTTGATTTCAGTAGAGTGTCAGTACATTGGATAGTCACAGAGGAGCTGAACAGTAAACATGAGGGTAGTTCAGCTCCTGTTTACATGAACAAACTTGAGCTTCAGAAAGCAGATAATAATATCAAGAAGGGCACAAGCCTTTCCAATCACACCCTGGAAAGCACGACACTCTTATTTGAGCAGAGGAAAGTTGAGCAGGGAGCCAACCATGATGGACATACTTATCTGATACACTGCTTGCTTTTTTGTTTGTTTGCTTGTTTTGTTTTGTTTTGTTTTGTTTTTTGAGACATGGTTTCTCTGTGTGGCTTTGGCTGTTCTGGACTCACTTTGTAAAACAGGATGGCCTTGAATTCACAGAAATCCACGTGCTTCTGCCTCCCCGAGTGCTGGGATTACAGGCGTGGTGTGTCACTGTGCCCAGTGGTACACTTGTTCAGAGGGAATCATGCAGAGCATTTTGAGGCACCTCAGGAAGTTTAAAAAACATGATGTTTTTGGGCAGAATTTAAAGTGTCCACTTTGTGTGGCAGATTTTAAATTCGTAGTGCTTCTAAATATAAATGTAGAAGGTTTAAAATATATGACCATCATAAAACAATATGTATGTGTGTCTGAAGAAGTTGTTTAGTGGGAAGTAGAAAGACATACGGATCCTCAAACTTTAGTGAGGCGTTGACTATCATGCCTCTCACATTTGATTCTCTGGCTCAGGATTTCACTTTTGTTGCTATGAAGACGTGAATTCCCTTTACCCACTGAACCATCATGCTGGTCCCATGTTTGGTATTTTTAAAAGGACACGAATTTGTATCTGGATTATTATTGACCGCTTCTTTTCTTTTTCTTTTTTTTTTTTAACTCTGTCTAGCTGCATAGTGATAGTATTTCTACCCTGAAACAACAGCTTTCTACTTTCTGCTGAGACATGATACAGTTTAGCACAGGTCTCAAGAATGAAAATCTTGTGGTTATCTGTCAGAGGACATATCCTTGCCTTCCATTCAATTAGATCTATCACTTTACTAATTTCTTTGTGAGTTGGTGTTCTGAACTGTGAGTTGAAAGAAATGGTAGTAAGATATTTTGGTAAAGTTTAAGTTACTTGAAAGACATTCAATGAATGTGGCTGCTCTTACTCCTGATGATAGCATTAGGATAATAATTTTTAGAGACAAGAAGTTTTCAGAGTCTGCAAAACCAAGTTTCATAATGTCTAACAGACTTGGCTTCACGTTTTTTGTTTGTTGCCAAAATGACATCCTAAAACTGTATACAGAATCTCCCCCGCTCGCGCACTAAACGAATATTGAATATCTATGAAGATCAGAGGTCGTGTTATTGCCTAGAATACTCAGAGACCTCAGTTCTCAATACTGAGGAGGAGTCACTTGCAGGCCTCGGTGACAGTTGTCTCATCAGCCCAGACACTACAACTGGCCTTTTCTTATTTTCCTCTCCAATGGAGATGTGTCCCTACTTGATCTGCATCAAATGTGCCCTAGATGTCACTATTTATTTTACTTATGGTTGTTTTTATTACGGTGATGTTTTCCCTGTAGTCACCGTCAATCCCTTCTAGGTCATCTGTGCAGAAATGTTGGCTGTTCTCTAAAATATAAAGATAGTGCCAATTAAATACTATAGTTGCTGCCACCTTTGTTATTTGAATGATGACAGTATACCAATATCACAAAAAAAAAGAAGAAAAGAAAAAGGAAAAGAAAGAAACTTAGATTCTAACATCCCCAAACAGAAATTTGGGGCTGACACACAGATTCAAGTCTGTTTCATTACTGACCCTGTATGTGCCCACTCACCAACCTGCTCTTCTGCCCTCCCACCTTTTCATGTATTTAGTTTTCTTTCAAATATTCTCCTCTGTTCCCACAATTTAAAATTTTCTTCAGGGTCACTCATCATTTTACCTAAATATACGTTACAAAACCTCAAGCTGTGCTTCCAAACACTAAGCGTGTAGTCATCTGAACTGAACAGACTTTCTGCCAAAAGTTGCTCCCAAAAATGTGTGATGTAACCATATTTTGCTTCTTCACTCTTAAATTTGGGGCATCTCCTTAAAGATGGACTCTTTCTATCTTTTAATTTATTGTTGCAGCTTAAATATCCTATTAATAGAAGTCGCGTAGTTTCCTTATGTCAATTGCCAATGCCTATTAAGATCATAGCCACAGCTGCCTCAGAATAATTTGGATGCTCAAAGGAAATACTGATCTAAATACATGTTACAGTTTATGCATCTATAGATATGCAGAAACTAATAGGTAGATCTGTAGTTTGGCCCTACCACATGAGTTCTGCTTACAGACATCTCTTACTGTGGTCTGCAGTGGTCACTGTGATGGGAAAGTCTGAAGCTGTTCTTTCTGAATTATCAATAGACTATACTGTCCATAGTGTAAAACATAAACCCATGAAAAGCAATTTGTTGTTAAAGCACACAAGCTAGACATCAATAGGCCAATAGGTCTGTTGTGAAACTCATGCATTTCTACTACAAGAGATAACTAACAGCAAAAGAAAGCCGCGTCACTCTTGTTTTATTCTCATTCTGTTAAAAAAAAAAAAGGCATTGCATTCAGGAACAGAGACCCTTATTTATAATAATGTTAGCCACTCAGGGAGCCGGGGCAGGAGGATAACTTGACTCTGGGGGTTTAAGACTAACTTGGACAGTCTGATAAGTTCCCATTTCAAAATTTAAAAATAAATAAGTAAAAACCAGAAAGATGATATACATACATACATACATACGTAGATCATAGATAGATGAAAGATAGCTAAGAGAAATATTTTCTCCGCTCTTCTAATATGCTTGAACATCTATTCTACTCCTTTTCATGCACATACAAAGCAACCTACTGTAATCAAATATCCTTCATCAGCGTTTCCCTAAGATCTCAGCATATTATTTGATGATACTTCATTTCATGAAGGCTAGTATCTTTCTGCTTTGTTCAGTATCTGATTATTTGTGCTTGCCTAACACAATCAGAGTCCAGCATCTTTAATAAAGTGGAATGTTCTAATAATCGAAAGAATGAAATATTTAATTTCTAGAATTGAATCTCTGCTTGCCCACAGAGAATATTTTAGGAAGAAAGCCAGGACAGTAAGTGGAGCAGTGCCACACAGCACCGGCATTGGACGCATTGTTTTTTACTTGGGTTTCATGAATGGTCTTAGACTCAGTTATTTCCATGGAAGGCTGATTTCTAGTTCCTTTAATTTAAAATAACTTTTCAAACATAACACTTTAGGGGTTTACCTGCACAGATCAGGGCTAGTAATCCCCAGTGAAGCTGAAACACAACATGTTCTATTCATTTTTAATAAAACATATCTTTTCATCTCTAAATTTGCTTTCAGGACTGCTCCACAACAGTGCTTTCTAAATGCAATCATCTGTAGATTGAAACACAGTCACTTGGGGGAACTTACAAAAACACAGGTTCCCAGATCCCAAAGAAGGAGATATATGAGACAAGTTTTTATTCAAAAAGTCTGTGGTAGGATCATAAATCTAAACTTTAAAATCCCTTTCTCAGGAAACCAGATACACTTCTGTCAGTTGAGGACTGACGGTCTAGGAAGTCAAGTATTAGAATGTGGATGTTTTAGAATGTCAGAATATGCAGTTTTCTCTAGTGTACTGTCAAGATTATAAAAATAATATATCCTGTTACTGCATTAGGAAGACAAAGAGCCAATAGATGCTGAGTTGGAGGGTCTCCGTTTTCACACTGCCATATAAGTTGTACAGATGTACATCAGTTGCACCAGTGATTCCATCACACAAAGATTTCTAATGCTCAAATGAAGGGCACACTTGGGGGAACTCAAGTGTCTTTGGGAATCTTAACTCATCAAAGACATCAGTTTTCAAGAAGATGTGAAACAGATATTTTTTTTTAAAAAAAAATAATTATAGGTGCCATGGCTTGGGCTCTTGGTTGCTTTCTTTGGAGAATTACATGATGCCTTCCAGTACCATGGAAGTTAGTAACCAGGGAGGGAGATTCAGGGCAGTTCCAGCTCAGGGGTCTGGGCTCTGTTTCTGAAGCATGTGGTGTCTTCAGCAATAAGGACTCACCTTCCACCTCTCAGAGACAACCAAGGACAACTGCAATAAGTTGTAAGTTTTGGTAATCTTTTGGACATCCTGGGCCAACAATTCAGAAAAGGACTGCTCATATCTGCTTTAGGGTTTTTGTTCAATGGATTTTGACTTTTGCTGGTAACACTGTCAGCCAAGATGATAAAAGTTAGTAAAAAAAAAAAAAAAAAGAAAGAAAGAAAAAGAAAAAATGTATATGGCATTACATGTACTGTAAGGCTGGTTTTGTTTTGTTTTGCTTTTAGGTGTTCAAAGCAGAGCAGCAGCATCCATCTGGAGCTGAGTACTAGGGGTCATGTATCAAATATCCTGTTCATATGGACGTGGGATCTATATTTGTTACAGCAATAGCACAATTGAGGCAAAATAAGGGTCAAAAAATGCTTACATAATTATGGCTCAAACCAGGGCATTTGAACTATCATTGAGTACCTTTTATTGATAAGTTATAACTTGACAAAGCAGAGTAATTAGAAGATGTTTACACCAACAGGCAGCATGAAGAACAAGAGAGGAGGAAGCTGGGAAGAAAAGAGAAGGAATAATATAGAGGGAAAGGAAAATAGGAGAGATAAGTAGCCTGAGGTATATTTGCAAATGTCATATGCAATTACATTATGTTCATTTACAGCTGTGAGTCTGTATATGTACACACTCACACACACACACACATTGTTGCATTACTTAGGGTGACAATGGTTGAATTGTCGTTGGACAGAAAAGTCTGAAAATACATCGCCTGTGGCCATGGCTGTTTCTGGCCTATCAGAAATTGATGGTAAGACTGTATTTCTAAAGACACCACATTCTTGGAACAAAAGACTTGGAGGAATCAATTTGAAACTTCCCTGGAAGCCTACTCCATGCAGATAAGCTTTCATAGTACCAGGACTTATGCAAGCTACCAAGGAAAAAACCACCAATAATCATAACCAACTGTAACCACAACAATGAGTGGAAAGGCAAGATATTTCAATATGTAAAATAATGACACTGATATCTTGAGGGTAATCACAACTATCTAATTGGACTTAAGTTCCTCTCAGTAAGAAGGAATTCAAACTCATGATTTTCCTGCCTCTGCTTCCTTCAGCAAATTCTACTCACTCATAAGTGGATACTAGACATATAATATAGGACAAACATACTAAAATATGTACACCTAAGGAAGCTAATCAGGAAAAAGGACTCTGGCTAAGATGCTCAATTCCCATTCAGAAAGCCAAAGAGGATAGATATCAGAGGAAGGAGAAAACAGGGAACAGGACAGGAGTCTACCACAGAGAGCCTGTAAAAGGCTCTACGCTGCAGGGTATCGAGGTAGATGTTGAGACTCATAGCCAGGCTTTGGGCAGAGTACAGAGAAACTTATGAAAGAAGTGGGAGATGATAAGACCTGGAGAGGACAGGTGTTCTACAAGGACAGGAACAGATCCTAAAAGTCTGGGCACAGGGGTCTTTTCTGAGACTGATACTCCAGCCAAGGACCACTCATGCAGATGGCCTGGAACTTCTGCACAGAGGTAGCCTATGGCAGTTCAGTATCCAAGTGGCCTCCGTGGTAATGGGAACAGGGACTGTCTCTGACATGAACTGATTGGTCTGCTCTTTGATCACCTCCCCCTGAAGGGGGAGCAGCCTTACCAGGCCATAGAAGAAGACAATGCAGCCACTCCTGATGAGACCTGATAGACTAGGATTAGAGGGAAGGGGAGAAGGACCTCTCTTTTCAGTGGACTGGGAGAGGGACACAGGTGGGGAAGAGGGAGGGTGGGATTGGGAGGGGAGTAGGGAGGAAGGTACAGGGAGGATACAAAGTGAATAAACTGTGATTAATAAAAATAAAAAAATTAAAAAGTATGTAAAAAAAAGAAGGAATTCAAGACTGAAAAACTAAATCTAGCCTATTAGTGTAGCTGATGAGACCAAAGTTCCTCAAGAAAAACCTACTACTGTAAGTTCCCTGAGCCAGTACCATTTTAAACTTCATTCCAAATAGGTATTCGAGTGCCCACAAATTAAGTACAACTTTTTTCCTCCATCATAGAAGCTTGCTTTTGTAGCAGACAGAGACCAGTAGAGAAAGAGGACGACTGACTGTGAGGTGCCCATCCGCAATTGAAACATTTCTACATCATGGTCCCAGAGGTTCAAGGAAAACTGAAGAAAAGAGAACAGAAAAATTACAAGAACCGGAGGACCAGGGCATTCGCTGCAAGACTGTATTCTCTATAAATGATGAGGAAGCTACCCTCATGAAATCTCAACAGTTTGTTTGTGAGGACAAGACACGAAAATGGCAACATCAGTGGACACACCAGCATGAACAGGGCAAATCTCACATAGCCCCATCTGTAGACAAGGAGCTCCATAGATAATTAACAGGTGCTGAGAGGCAAAAATCAATGTTCTAAGAACTAGCCTGCCGACAAGTGATCCAGTCCTAAATTCAGCTCTACAAACACACACACACACACACACACACACACACACACACAGACACACAGAACATTAAATTGACTCAGAAGATTGTATACACAATCATATATATATATATATATATATATATATATATATATACACACACACACACACATACATGTCGGTTCAACAATGATAATTAAAGTCTAAGAGACACTTGAAAAGGAATAGGGAAGGACACATTGGGGAATTTGAAGGAGGCAAAGTAGGGCTAATGATGTACAGTGTTCATATAGGAAAAATTTCAAACATTAAATAAAATAATAAAGATAAAATATTGGGAAATGTAGTTATTAGAAGAATCACCTAGAATACAAAACTCTGTGAGTATTATTCTGGATACTTAACAGTGCTCAAGTGGTGACTCGTATGAGCAAATCTTGCCATTGTCTATGAAGTATATCTGCAGTACTTTGTGTGTCTTGAGGAAGCAACTATTTGGGGGCACAATGTAATAGCTGTAAATTGGAAAATTTTATGAACAGCCTTGATAGTCATACTGAAACTATCATTCTCTTTTCAAAATTTTAGAGGAATTTTATAATAATAGCAGTTACAAAGCTGTGCCTTTAATTATGCTAGTTGTTTGTATTATTTATAGACTAAAAACATGAATCAGAAAAACTGTAGCTTTTATGTGTACAAAATAACTACCCCATAAAACTATCGGTTGCCAAATGTGCTCATATCTCTACTGTGATGATGAGGAACTTAATGTATCATAAAGTGATCCATGTAAACTTTTCTCATCCTTTATTATTTTCACTAGGGTTTTATTTTTTTCTTTTAATTTTGGAACTAGTAGATAAATATTATGTATTTTCATGGGTACCATATTTCTGGTAAATATATACATGTAGAATAGTTAAATATAGCAAATGAATAAATTCCTCACTTATTTGTCATTGTGTAAAACGCTTACTAACCCTTTCTTAGTATATATATATATTTTTTTCAGGGTAAAATAAACCATTACTAGCTGTAGTTATTATGCTATGGAATAAAATTTTTAACTTACTCATCCTAAATATAATTTGGTGTTCTGACAGCAGCCTACTCTCTGTCTACTTCCTCCAAATCCCACAGTCTCTTTTATCTACCATTCTACTGTTTGCTTCTGTAAAACAATCTTCGGGATTTCACATATCAGCAATACCATGTTATTATACTTTTGGGGTTTATAGCTTATTCACTTAACACAATGTCCCCTGGGCTGGTCCATGTTGTCAAAAATGACAAGATTTTATTTTTTTTCTTAATGTCTAAACAGTATTCCTCTAAGTATTTATATCACATGTCCTTGTTCATTTATCAGTCAGGTTAATTTCATATCTTAGTTTTAATGAACAGTGAGGATATTAAACTAGGATTGCAAATCTTTTTGACATACAGATTTTATTTAATTTTAAAATTATTTGGATTATAATATTCCTTTATCCTCTGGAAATACATACATGTATTCAATGAAATATCACATCTACAAACTCATTAATGGTGTCCAAGTTTCCATGCCTTGGAACATGTCTTCCTCCCGATTCCATGACCTTTCTTTTTTTTTTCTGAAAACTCTAATTTTACTTATATGTGAATGGGTTTGTAGCTAGCTATTCACTTTAGTATGGGAAACTTGCCAGTTAGAACACCATCAAAAAACAATTGTCCTCCCCGGGGAAGCTATCAACTGCCAATAGTTCCTCCATAAGACGTAAGGCTTAAGGAATGTCTATGCTCTAGTATTTAAGCTTGCTGGATTCCATGTAAATAACTATGGGAGCTGTGAGATCATAAGGGAAATAGCCATGTCATGTCCAGGAAACTGAGTTCCATAGGCTCCCTTCCCATTCTTCAGCTTTTCCATCTTTCTGCCAACTCTTCTGAGATGGTTCCTTGAGACCTGGAAATGGGGGCAGGCATTGAAAAGATGTGTTTGTTGTATAGTACTGGGCATTTGATCTCTTATTCTAGCAGTTTGGCTGATTAGGCGTCTCTGCATTGACTGCTGTCCACTGCAAAAAGAACCACCTCTGACCAAGGCCAAGAGTAGCCCAATCTGTAGGTGTAAACAAATATTTAGAAGGCAGTTTGACAACATAACCATTGACTAAAATAACAACAGCAGATTCCCTCCTAAGGCCTGTGCCCTCCATAACCATGGGCAAAATTGTTCCAAGAACAAAATTTCCTCCTGCTAAGCAGGCCTGAAATTCAGCCAGAGAATAGATACTCCACAGCAGTTGTGCCATTACTACACAAGCATGCACATCTTGCCTGACAGGTTGGTATTGTAGTGTGCAAGGATCATCCCTGAGTAAAACCATTCGTGGGTTTTTTTTGTTGTTGTTGTTTGTTTTTTTTTCTACCCTGAAAGCCTGCATAGCACCCTTCGGCGCTATGAAAGCTATCCAGAAGGGAGGATGTTTCCAGGTCAATTTGATATTAATTTCTCCAATTTTACTGTATTTGAACATAATGCATCCTGGAGTCTTAGGTGGTTGAATTTAACTTCTTGAAGAATCTTTTACAATTTTCCATAATTTGAGTAATAACATATTTTTATCAAGAGTGTACAAAACTTTCTTGCCCCCCCCATTCTCTATAATATTTGTTACCATTGGTAATTTAGATGATATTTGAAAGGATATGGGTAATACAAAAGCCTTTTGTGGTCTTCACTGGCATGGCCTTGGTGATTTGTGATATTCAGAATTTTTCATTTATCTTTTAGTCATTTCTGTGCCTTCCTTTAATAACTCTCATTCAAGACCTTTGCCTATTTTTATTCAGTTATTTGCATTATTGCTACCGAGTTGTTTGAGTTCCAAACATATTTTGGATGTCAATCTTTTTCAGATGTTTTCTTTCATCTATAGGTTGTCTGTTTATGTTACTCTTTCCTTTGTAGCACAGAAGCATTTTAAGTTGATAGCATCTTATTTGTCAGTGTTTCTTTGACTGCCTATATTTTTGAGGTCAAATGGAAATAAATCTTTCGTCTGTAACCAAAAGCAGCTTGAAATTTATTGCCCTTATTCTTTACCTTTTCTGAAATATTTTGTATGGAGGAGCTCTTTTCTTAACTGTAATATGTTTTTAAACTGTTCAACAGATATTTCAACTTGAAAATTATTTAGTTAATTATTTATGTATTTTTCTATGAGTTTATGAGTTCTCTGAGTGTGTGTGTGCCCGCATGCCAGCAACAAGCATCAGATCCTATCACAGATGGTTGTGAGCCACCATGTGGTTGCTGTGGATTGAACTCAGGACCTCTAGAGGAAGTGCAGTTAGCCACTGAGACATCCCTCCAGCCTCCTTAGTTTTCCAGCTTTTAAGAGGAAACAATAATCATGTGCAAATGTTAGAGAAGAAACTGAATCCTTTAGATCTTTATACTCAATATCTGGAAATATACCTTCACTTGTCTTGTATTTTGCCTGTCCTTGCTCTATGCTTGTAATCATCTGTTCATTTGAGCTCTCATTTGTATGAGGACTATTCCCCAGTAACTCCTGACTTCCCTAAGGACAGGGCCACATCCACCTCGTGTTTAACAAAACATGTCATCACCCTACACATCATCATGGTGCACACCTCCTCAGATATCCTGAAGATTGAGGATGTTCATTTCATCATAAGACTTTTGAAGCTAAGATTGACTGAAATTTAACAGGCATCCACAGATCAAATTACTGCAATGATATTGCAAATGTGTACTAGTTTCCTAATATAGATTTTACGTCTTTGTCCAAGAACAAGCCTTCTACATAAATGAAGAAAATTAATAAAGCATCTGGGAGACAAAAAAATCTTCTCATAGTAATTGATTAAGTACAACTTCATAATATTTTCCTTATATTAAAATTCTTGCTGCCAACATGCTCACCTAATCAAAATTTCTCTCTTTAACCACTCTCTTCCACCCAAATATGTCTTCGCATGCTTAGATTGTAAGCACAGAGTTTCCATAGGGGAGTGCTTCTGAGAAGTGTTTGGCTTAATATATTTGTTTGCTATGCAGAAGATTTTAAGGAAATGGTGGTTGAAAACCTTTCCCAGGAGTGTCTGCAAAGGTTTTAAGGTTTGCGGGGATTAAAGCAAGAGCAAGGAACAGAATGAGCAGAAGAAAAAAGGCTTCCACTGGAAGTTCATCTTTCCAGCTCTCGTTGATTGGCCTGCTGAATGTGTTTAAGCTGAGACATGCTCTGGACTCATTCGACAGGAAATAAGAGGTCCCCGCTGTCTGTCCTCAAGTTTCAAGCATGACTTAAGTAATAAATGTTGTACTATAATGCCTCTTAGAGAAATGTTCTGGGAAGGAACATCTCATAATATAGTAGGTGGTTAAAGGCCTTTTGGCCTCAAACCTAGGGAGTTACATGAGCCAGCCACATGCTCTGGCATTGAGCTATATCTCAAAAAAAAAAATTTAAAAAAAAGAAATATATATATATATATATATATATATATATATATATATATATATCAACCTGTAGTTGTAAGTTGTGACATCAAACCTTACAATTTATCTAACCTAAAGTGTATTTATTTTTTTATATCTATTTTGAAAGTCAGGATAGAGAAACTCATGAGAAAATGCTTTTGCTTGCCTTGTGCTCCCAAGTAACAAAAAGGTGTTTCCCACTTAATGAAATCTTCAGTAGTACTTTGAATGAGAATGTTTCCAAAATGGCCTACGTATTTGAATATTTGTTTCCCATTAGGTGGGGCTTTTTAGGAAGCATCAAGAGGTGTGGCCTTGTGAGACAAGGAGTATTAGTGGGGCTTTTGAGTGACACTTTCTTTCTGCAACGTGCAGATCAATGTGAGCTCTTAGCTACTTTTTCATTACCATGCCTGCTGACCTGCCACCATGTTCCACCCTGAGAGGGTCATAGACTAATCCTCTGAAACTATCAGCAAGACCTCTTTAAATGGCTCCTTCTAAAATTTGCCTTGATCACAGCCTATCTTCACAGGAATCAATCAGTAACTGAGACATTTCTATCACCTACCTGCCTCATCTCTTTTCCCACCTTTTCACTTAGTTTCCTTTCTCTGATCCACCTTGTCTTATTTACTTTTTTCTAGTACTGCTCTGGTTTAGAAGATTAGTCCTAAATTATATTGCCCATCTGTTGTACCTGCTTTAAGTTGCTTCCATCTCTGCATGCATATATAAAGAATGTTCATACTTAATGCACATTTTAACAAACCTGAACACTTATACTTGTCTACAAACACATACACATGCATATAAAAAGGACTATCACAATGATCACCCTCAAAGAAAAAACCATGTATTTCTTTTGAATTCAGTGCTGTCTAAGTTTCTCATGTAAACTCTAAACTTTTCTTCCAACCTTCAAGACTGCCATTGGTTTAACTGCAGCATCTCTGGCAGAACTCAACACAATCTGCTATATATTCTCAAACATAGTTATAAAACTGTGTGAACCAATATTTTACTAAGTAACTTATTCTTCAAATAATTAGAGTACAGTTCATAATGTAGCAGTTACTAATTAAGGACTCACTAAGTAAATTAGAACTTTTAATATTTTAACTTCAGTCTTATCTAGAGAGTTCTAGTTTTAAAAATCTTGTTCTGCTATCCATACTAAAATGACTGTATTTTAAAACAAAACAAAACAAAAACACTTTCCAGAAGGTTTGTATACTTCTTATCTCTGGGTAATTCAATGGGATCTTGTTTTTATTTTGTTTTATATTTTTGCTCTCTCATGTCTCATTCATACCATAGTACAACACATTTTAAAATGCAGAAAAACACCCTGTTGGCTACAATAGAGAACGACCAGACATATTTTGGATTTACTGAATTTCAAGAAGCCTGTCTCATGCTTGCCTTCTGGGAGATTTCTCAGATGGAGAATTCAGAACTCTTCGTGTGTAAACCTCATGGACCAAATTCTCTTCCATCAGAGGCACATAACTCTCCCTTGGCTTAGGCCTTCCTTCTGTTCTTTGTACACTATAGGACCCAAATACATGCTATTCTAAATCATTTTTAAAGTCCTTAAATGTACAACTTTGGGCTTACTCTTTCTTTTCCTAGTAAATGTTTTATGCAAAGCCTCAACATGAGAATCCAAACAGCGTATCCTGCACACTACACCTGAGACCTGTAACACTTATTGACCCTCTTAGAATGATGGTTTTGAAATCGTGACTCAAGAGCTATAGGATCTTATGGGGATTCATAAAATGTTTCCTGAGAAAATAAATAAACCTTATAACTTTAGTTAACTTTTCTGTTCTCTACTTCATAAAACTTGGCCTGAAAGTAAGATTTTAAATGTGAAAATACTCACAACAGCAAAACTTCTAAGACATTTTTTAGTAGCGAAGTCATATAGATCATAGTTTTAATCATATGGAAATCTGATACTAGCTTTAAATTACAAAGGGATTTTCAAATTTTTATTACTTATTTTTGGTTTTTCTTAGTACCCATATTATCTTAAAGTGCATTATGGATAGAAAATGATAGCTTTCTGTTCCTAGGATCATAAGTATACTGATTTATCCTTTAAAAATAGCATTAACAATAAAAGAAAAAGAGGCTATAAATTTGAAAATAGGAAATGTTGGAGAAATTGAAGGGATGGACCCTGGAAAGGGCTGGACACGAGTGACATTTCATTAAGTTACAAAATAAAATGAACTCTTAAATTTTACAAAAAAAAAATGGACCTGGAAGTTATTACATTAAATGGAATACATAAGACTCAAAAAGACAAACACCTATATTTTCTTTCATGTTGGTCCATACTTTTAATTTTTATCTATGTATATACATACACATATATGAGGAACAGGTAGCTGTAGAATATGAACTAGAGAAGGTACTTCAAGAGGACTAGAAAAGGTCATTGGAGAAGGAAAAAAGAGAAGGTAATAGAATATATTCAACATGAAAGGGTCTAAGAGTGGGAGGGAGGGTGTTTGTGGTGGGGGAGGACAAGGGAGAGTATTACGGCAAGAGAAGTAAGAAAAAATATGTGTGAAATGGCATAATGAAACCTGTTATGCTGTATGTTAATTAAAATAACTGGTAATGATTTTCTTAAATAAGGTTAAAAGTGGGGAAGAGTAACACACAGTCAACCTCAAAGCAAAAAATGGAAATTGATGTTAGATAAATAAGGTCGTGAGAGGATGGTTTTGAAAAGACACTGGTATTGTTTATGATTTGAGAACCACTGCTTATGACATGGGTTGAGTAAGCACTGCTTTCAGCTGCACATAAGTGACTACAGTTCAGGAATACAGAGTCAAGTGTCATACCTTAAAAACCTTGTGATGTTACATCTTACTTGTTGGTAACTCTAGGCATGGAATAGGGAGGGTATGTCATACGACTGAACGCGATATCTTATAGCTATGGAGGCTAATTCTTTGTGTGCTTTGTAGTAAATCGGATGTGTTTTTCTATGCTAGATAATGCATGTGGTTCACAAGGAGGAAGAAAAATGAGCTCAATGAAATAAAAATGATTAAAACTACTACTACTGTAACGTCTCTTTTGAAGTTTGGAGAATTGTGGGATTTTAGTGACATTTAAGTGGGGCCAAGATTACGTTAAATAGCTATTGCTCTTTACTCCTAGGATGAAGTGACATCTAAGGACATGGCGTGTAGAGTCTTTTGGCTCATACCAAATAAAAGATGTCATATCAAAGCAAGGCATCATAACGTATAGTGATAATAGTGTTGGTTGTTATGTCCTGGATTATTTTAGGAAAAAACAGCTCATACTTTTGAGTCTCAATAGGAAAAGTGTTTCAAGTGTCCAAAGCTAAAGGGTCTTTGGAAGGAAATGAGACTTCTTTGATTATCACCTGTGACAATGTAAAAATCTTGCATCTTCTGATTTGGAAAAGTTCTAAGTCTTGAACTTAAACTGTTGGAGTTGAAAAGTATGGGAGTGGGGCAAGGCAAGATGCCACATGCTTTTAATCCCAGCACGCAGGGAGGCAGAGGCAGGTGGACCTCTGTGAGTTCAAGGCCAGCGTGGTCTACAAAGCAAGCTCAGGACAGTCAAGATGAAACCTTGTCTCAAAAAAAAAAAAAGTGTGAGAATGTGAGGACCAAGGTATTTAATCAAAATCCCAGAGTGTTTTTTCAAAGGAGGTGGAAAATAAGTGGTCCAATAACAAGAGGAAGGCAGTAGGGGAGCAGAAGGTCATACCCAGTTGAAGTCTAGAAAAAAAAGAAGACATCTATCTCTTTCTCCCCTCCCTCTCCCTCTCCCTGCTCTGTGCTTCTTTTCCCTCCTCCCCTTCCCCATCAACTTTATATTTATTCACTTTACATCCCAGTTGTCCTCGCCCTTCTTTCCTTGCAGTCCCACCCTTCCTTTTCCCCAGAAAAGGGAAGCCCCCCCAACCAACCCACAGCAGTACATCAAGTCACATCAGGACTGAGCTCATCCTCATCCACTGAAGCCAGCCAAGTCAGCTTCTCTAGGGGGAAATGACTGAAAGCAGAAAAGAGTACAGGTCAGAGACACCACCAGTTTCGTTTACTAGTCCCCCATGTGAAGATGAAGCTGCCCATCAGTTACATATGTTAGGGGCCCTCTGTTCAGTCTATGCATGCTCTTTGGTTAGTGCTTCGATCTTTGTAGGCTCCGTGTATCTAAGTTAGTTGACTCTGTTGTTCTTCTTATTGGGTTCTTGTCTTCTCTGATGTCTTCTATCCTTCCCCCGACCTTTCTACAGGACTCTTGGAACATTTGTCTCTCTTGATTTCATCCACTCTGACAGACATAACATCCACTGTTAATCTGTGTCTCTTCTTTCAATTGAAGGACCTGTCTTGAAATCCTCTACACACCACAGAATCAGCTTTCTAGGATTTCAAAAACCTTTCCATCTAAGAATATACATCAAATTATTCTAGCATGTGTTGGTGGATATCCATCAATGGGTTGTCTCTCCTTGAGCTTAACCAGCCCTGTCTCTGATACCACAAACTGTGGGAACAAAATTTTAACAGCAATACCCAGTCTTTCACTTTCTAATACCAGCGGATATTTGGCACTGGGCTGTCAATTCTAGCTGATGCTTTTCTAATCTAACTTTGTGATCAATAGTGAAAGCTGATGCACTGAAGCAGGCCTTGGTGTATATGATACTGTGATGTACTAAAGTTTGGGATGAACAATTAGCATAAAGATAGCATATTTTTTTCCAATTTTCTTCTGTTGCAAGAGATCCAATCTTGTGGCACAAATGGCCAAACTGGCTCTCTCTTTGTTTTTGTCTGTTTTTCTGGGTTTCTTTTATTCTTCAACTATTTACATATTACCTTTTCTTTATCCAACCTTATTTCTCTTCTAGGATTATATACTGAGATATTCTTCTTTAATCTATTTATTTATTATTAATTACAGTTTATTCACTTTGTATCCCAGCGGTAGCCCCCTCCCACATCCCCTCCCAATCCTACCCTCCCTCCATCATCTCCTCCCATGCCCCACCCTAAGTCCACTGATAGGGGAGGTCCTCCTCCCCTTCCCTCTGACCCTAGCCTTTATTCTTAAACTGTCAAGTCTTATCATGTAACTGAGAGCCTTAACCTGGCATTTGAGGCCACCTAAGATTGGAATCTCAAGATATGACAAATTTGTGGGCACTCTCACACTTTGTTTAATTTTGTTGTTGCTGGGTTTTGTTTGTTTGTTTGTTTGTTTGTTTTTGAGTTATCTTCTTTTCTGTCCTTGCCCATTTCTTTCACAGCTTCTCAGTGGACACAGTGGATGTGGAAACTTTGTTCTGTTTCCTGCCTAGAAAAGGGCCAAGAAACACTTCACTCCACCGTGTTGACAAGAGAAAACTGATCCTATCTCTACTGAGTCTATTGAGCAAAGCCAGAATCATGACATGAGACACTGATAGCACTAATGACTCTGGGAGAAGGCCTTCTTGAGAGAATCATTGAGAGCAACCAGGTGCTTGCAGAGCCCCAGATCCTCTCCACAGGATTGCTAGCTTCTTCATGAGATGCTTTCAAACGCTCCTTCGCTTAGACTTGAAGTTGCCTTTATCCTTATTGCATTTTCTTTCTCTATCTCAGGTTAAACACACACACACACAAAATGTCAGTTGTTTGGGAAGTCACAGTAACAAATTTCAGATACATTTATATTCAGTTCCTGTGGATATGTTTACATCTAGGAGATGTCAGAGACATTGGTGGTTGATCAATTCCAAGAAGCAAAACTTTTAACTGGATAACGAAATAAAATTGGAAAGCCTTTAAGTAGTAACAATTCATAAACACCTATTTCACTTTTGGCAACTCTCCTGGATATATTTTTAATCTTAATCTGTCAAATTATGGAAGATTGTGAACTTACTGACATTCAGCTCTAATGACTATATGGAGAGTAAGACACGCCTTCATTACCCACAACCCTGCACCTAAGCATTTGACCCATAACTGACTTGTAGCATCTCAAGTGATACTCGCTGAATAAAATTGAGAAAAAAAAATGTGACAAAATAATTTATCTCCATTGCATTGTTGGCTATGCAGAAGTCAAAACTAATGGGACTGGGTAGTAAAACAGTTAATTTTATTATCAGTTTTTGTGCATTCCCATTGCTTCTATCCTTTACAAATCAGTCCAATTTTTGAAGAACTACATGTACTGTGTTGAACTCTGGGCAAACACTGATAAAACCATTATATACAGAATTTTTTTTTCTTTCGCTTTTAACTGTTCCATATAGTCCTATCTAACATAGTGCCTTTTTTTGCCACCTTTCCTTATTAAATACCCACAGGAAATGGTTCCTTAAAGGATAGAAGAGCCCAGAGGTGGTACCCTGTGGGTCATAGTTGACTCTGAAAGAAAATGAAAGTCCTGTTTCATTGACATCGAGGGTCACAAGCAGATGCACAATAATAATAGTAATATTAGCACTTGCTGACAAAATTATTTTTCTATCCAAACTCATAAATAAGGAATAAAAGCATCAGACAAGGCTCATCTACTGCTCCACCAATTGACATTCATTTGTGGGGAAAGTGATGATGTGCTGCTGCTAACATAAGAGAAATAATATTGGAGTTCCGTGATCAGACCCATGTATCTACTTAACCCAACAGTTTTCTTCTAAATGTGTAGCTTCTCCCACTGGTCAATTAAATGTGATCCACATCTGGTTGATACAGTCTGATCAATATAAATCAAGGCAATTTAGAGCTGGTATTTTTATATTTCTGCTCCATTTTTTTCTTGTTTTTGATACAGACTGGAAATTTTTCTAAATTAAATTTTACTTAGTTATACTTATGTTTAAGTACACAGCAGCTTCTGTTGTATTGTTTTACTAATTCTTAGTGTTTTCAACATCTTAATACTACAGCAAAATGCACAGATAGAACAAGTGAATTAAAATTACCAGGAGAGCCAGCCTTGTGACTGTGGTTTCTCATAGATGAGATTTAATCACCTTAATCATCAGTAACTGTGAGTGGGGCTTTACTGTAGAATTGTCAATGTTCATAGCCCAAGACAAGAGATGCAAGCCTTTCTTATACTCACATAATTTGTTTTGAAACTTCCCTGATGGTTGATATTAAAAATAGATGAGTGCAGTTTTACAAAAACCCACTGTCAGTAATCAATGATTTGCATGAGGAGAAAAAGAAATTAGATTTGTTTTAACTCTTTTCGGCTGAAAACTTCAGTGATCCTACTAGTCCTACAGAAAATGAAACTGCTTTAAGGCAGTAAGAGTTGTTTGGGGGTTGTGAAAAGCTTATAAAAATGAGT
Source organism: Psammomys obesus (assembly GCF_907164565.1). Lineage (NCBI taxonomy): Eukaryota > Metazoa > Chordata > Mammalia > Rodentia > Muridae > Psammomys > Psammomys obesus. Next base: position 20,029,788 of record NW_026596064.1, read on the forward strand.
TTAATTTTTGGAAGGCCTTCCTTGTAAACATCAATGGCCTTCTTCAGGAATGAGGATTATTCTCTTGGCATTATGAAGGCCCATGATTTCTGGGCATAGTCATAAGAGCTGAGGTGTTCATTAACCCATCTTTCATCCTAGAAGGAAGGAAAAGAGGATGCGAAGGGAAGGAAACATACTTTTAATACTTATTCTAGGTTAGCACAAGTGTTCAGCCTTTGCCAAATCTTATCCCTCTTATCTTGTCTGGTCAGAATACAAACTGAAAAAATGAAACAGGTCTTTAATATTATAGTTTCGTGGCTACATTCACTAGAGACAGTTTAGGAAATGATGGTGAGTTCAGGTTTTAGTGTACCGTGCCTTTTTTTTCTTTTTGCCCATCCTTATTCTAAATCTTATACTCAATAAGTATAAGAAATAATACAATTACTCAGTGAATTAGCTTAAAGTTTCACTCCCTGAGCTCTCAAACTCTGTCCACTTTTATAAAAAAAATAACAAGTAGATTGTACAGTTACCCTTAGTGTGTAAAAGTTCTTAATGGATCACCATCTTCTTTGACATAATTATATTGATAGACTGTACCTACTAATGTCTTATCTAATCTACAGTGGCTCTTTTATCTCCCCTAAGTATTAGTCACTAATGTTGGAATCATAGACATTCACAAGGGAGATGACCAGGTCACTGAAGCTGCCCTGGCCCTGTCAACACACACCAGAGCAAGGACATGGTGCAAAGCCCAGGGGTATTGCAATCAATTGGTGCCAGAACTCAATACCTTCAATGCTCCAGGATCAGATGTGTGCAGAGAACAGCAGAAGGAAATGTTTGTTTGTTTGTTTGTTTGTTTGTTTGTTTTTCTCTCCACAAGACTTTGGGGGGAGGGGGAACATTCTTAGAGGTTGTAAACATCAAGATAATCTCATTAAAATTTTTCGTCTTATCTCTGCAATGAATTTCTACCAAAGGGCATCTTGGCAGTGATGGTGAGGGGGTGGACTGATTGGAACATAACTGACAATGAAATGATGGTGTTTTTCCCTCTCCTCGTTTCAAATGTAAATGAAGGCTCTTTGATTCTCAGGAAATGCAGCCACATTTCTGCCTCCCACCATGGCACTGGGAGATGATCCTCTGGGAATACTGCCTCATGCCTGGCAGACTCATGGGCCAATAAAAAATAAAAATAAAAGATTTTGGGGAATATCCTCCAAAACAAACACGGCAGTGATGAGCTGCTACAGGAGTTCTTTGTAGTTCTTTGAAAAAGGAGCAATCAGAACAGATTATGGCAGACAAGGTATGTGAAATACCTTTTGAAAGGGTGCAGGTGATAGTCCTTCATCTCCTAGGAATGTGGTCTCAGCATCCTGGGGCGACTGAGGCAATACTGTTACTCCTTGCATATTTACCTCCTCAGTTGCCACGCTTCCATTTGCTAGCTCCATGTTTGTTTCCCTTCCTCTCACTCATCCACCACCCACAGCCTAATGTTCCTTGTCTGGTGGCTGTGTGTATTCTCCTGCTCTGTATTTGGCCTTTGCATTCATTCATAGATGCCTCTCTCTCATTGTTAGGAATTGACCTTGTCTAAAAGCTTCATATGCAGAGATAAGGGCTAGTGAATGCTAAGTACAGAACACGCCAGGGTACATTTCTATAGGAGCAATGCACAGAATCTGTCTGGGCCAGTGAGTATATTCTCTACTTATTTCACCTCAACAGTGTTGCCCCAAGGCAGAATGTCGATGGATGGATAAACGGTTAGATGAGGAAATCGATGCATAGACAAAAGTGAAAACTGCACACTCCTTGAGATCCTAGTTTCTTCTCACATCTGTTTACCTTCGTATATTTAAATGGACACACAGGTTTTTTTTTTCTCTATTCCTTCTTAATAGTAGATTCACCTAATAACATTTTAGTCTAAATAAGTTATGAAGAACTATGTCTGTACTCATGGACAGTGTGGTTCCATAAACTGCTCAAGTTCTGGGACTGGCTAAATGGCTGAGCAGTTACAAACATTTGCTGCTCTTGCAAAGGGCTAATATTTGGTTCACAACCTTCTGGAAATGCAGTTCCAGGAAATCCAAAAGCCTCTTCTGGCACGCATACATGTAGTCAAACATTCATACACATGCAATAAAAACAAATTAATGAAACTTTAAAAAAAAATTGCCAATCTCTGTACTCAATAACTTTAGGGTACAGAGCTCTGATGATGGACTCCTAATATAATCAGTAGTTTGGTTTGTTTGTTTGTTTGTTTTCTCTGTTTGTTTTTCTGGAATTTTTAGAGCTCTGGGTCCAGCACAATTACACAGTTCATTTGTGCACACACATGCACACATACATACACACACACACTCACACATGCACACACAGAGGGCACAGTTGTGATATCATATCTTCCTCTGTGGCCTGGTAATGCTGTTTCCCCCTCAGGGGAGGTGATCAAAGAACAGGCCAATCAGTAAATGTCAGAGACAGTCCATGTTCTCATTACTATGGAACCCACTTGGACACTGAGCTGCCATGGGCTACATCTGTGCAGGGGTCTTAGGTTATCTCCATGCATGGTACTTGGTTGGAGTATCAGTTTCAGAAAAGACTCCTGTGCCCAGCTTTATGGGTTCTGTTGCTCTGCTTGTGGAGCTCCTATCCTCTCCAGATCTTACTATTTCCCACTTCTTTCATAAGGTTCCCTGCACTCTGCCTAAAGGTTAGCCATAAGTCTCAGCATCTGCTCTGATACTCTGTAAGGTAGAACCTTTCAGAGGCCCTCTGTGACAGGCTCCTGTCCTGTTCCCTGTTTTCCCCTTCTTCTGATGTCCATACTGTTTGCCTTTCTGAATGGGGATTGAACATTTTCACTAGAGTCCTCCTTCTTGCTTAGCTTCTTTAGGTGTACAGATTTTAGTATGTTTATGTTATATTATATGTCTAATATCCACTTATGAGTGAGTATATACTCCTTGTGTCTTTCTGCTTCTGGGATAGCTCACTCAGGATGATCTTTTCCAGTCCCCACCATTTACCTGCAAATTTCATGATTTCCTTGTGTTTTATTGCTGAGTAATATTCCATTGTGTAGATGTATCACAATTTCTGTATCCATTCCTCAGTTGAGGGGCATCTGGGTTGTTTCCAGCTTCTGCATATTACAAATAAAGCTGCTACAAATGTGGTTGAGCAAATGTCCTTGTTGTGTACGTAAGCATCTTTTGGGTATATACCTAGGAGTGGTATAGCTGGATCTTGAGGAAGCACTATTTCTAATTGTCTGAGAAAGCACCAGATTGATTTCCAGAGTGGTTGTACAAGTTTACATTCCCACCAGCAGTGGAGGAGGGTTCCCTTTTCTTCACATCCTCTCCAGCATGTGTTGTCACTTGAGTTTTTGATCTTAGCCATTCTGATGGGTGTATTTTTGTTGAATATCTTCAGCTGTTCATGGACAATCCTCTGAGTTGTGTCACCATTGGCTGTTTGCTGAGAGCACAGGCTAGATGGAGCTAGAGTGTCAGGTCTAATACATAGTTCTACATTTTTAATTTTGTAAACATGGAAATTTACTCAATGTCATTGTACCTTTGTTCCTTCATCTACAAAGTATGGATAACGTCAGTGTTCGATTCCTAAATATTTGAAGAGTTAAAGTATGTCAGGATGCCTACGCTGAGAAAAGGTCTTAGAGTGTAGCAAGTTCTATGTGGAGAACAGCTATGACAACATAAATTGGAGTATTTTTCCAGCAGCATAGGTTGCTGAATGTTCATTTGTTTGACCCTGAGGGCTTAGTACCAGCTCAATACAGCATTCTCTCATTCACTCATTTAACATGCCATTAAGCAATGACACGTGATACTCTATGGAGCCAGACAGAGTCTAAAGGTGACTTCCTGCCTTCACCAAACTTTCAATGGGGAATAATAAGTAATAAACAAGAAAATGTATATGTATACAGATAGACCACACATACAAATACATACTCACAAAATGTCTTCAGGTGATAATAGAAGCTGAAGAATTTAAATAACAGAGCTTTACGGGGAAAGACAGGCTGGTTCAGTTAATAAGGGAGTTGAACACTCAAAAAATTAAAAGAAGCCAGCCATGCTCAGGGCATGGAAAAGATACTCCGTGGATTAGTAATGCAAGCTCCTAGTGACAAAAAACTTGGCATATTCATAATATAAGAGCAAGGGGAAGGAAGACAGCAGATGAGATTCCTGGGGTATGATAACACCAGAAAACCGAGACCAGCCTGTGATGTTCATATTCCCTTTAAAATTAAACACAACCTATCTAAACGTCTCATAATTTGCTAAGCACCTATAAAGACCCCCTTTTTCAATTATCATCTCTTCTTTAGCCTATTTCTGGAAGAATAATGTATGTATATAAAAGGCATCTGGCTTTCTTCAGTTGAGCTTCTGATTAATCCAGTTTTAATCCATCTATCTAATTCTGCTTTGCTATTTTCTTTCTTTATCCTTCAATTGCTCCACTGGGTGGGGGGTCTGGAGGGCAAACACATTCATTATGTTGCCAGAAAACAAGATAGGAATTGCACTGCAGGGGACAAAATTAAATTTACAGCTTTCCCTTGTACATGTCATAAACTATTGATTTAACACACGGAGTGCAAGCTGTAATGATGGGGCCCAACTGCAATGCTGAGCAGAGCTCTAGCTGGGGAGAGGCCAGGAGTGAATGCAGATGAACATGGCCAGCAGCTGAGACTAGCACCTGCCCTAGCCAGAGGGAGAAGGAGGCTGGACCTGGTTTCCCTACTATGTGTTCAGAGTCTCACACACGTACCATCACCTGCTAGGACATGCCGATGTTGATGTTGTTCCTAAATGAACCGTTGCATGATCAATGTATGGCGTAGAAGGTAGATTCTGTGAGAGTTTGCATATTACGTTCCAAAGAACACGACCATACATGGGATCTTTTACAAAGTGACAAGAGAAAAATCAGGCTTTTAAAGGTAACAGGATGGGTTGAATTCTCTGACACTCAGGCCGCTGTGGCTGCCGTGTGGTCCTCTGGCACTGTGTTCTTGGCGCAATTCCTTTTTTTTTTTTGTGGTTATCACTCTCACCGAAACAGGCTTGCCTTGGACACATAAACTTCTTCAAGTTCACTCAAGTTTCAGAAGTGGCGAGGAGAAAGGTGTGACACGAAGAGATGTTCCGGGTGCAGTTTATGAATAGGTGATCCCCGTAGCAATTTCAAGAAAGATGGTATTACTTACAAAAATATCTTCTCCACATGGAAGCCTTAATATTCAAGCTTGTTATTGGTCATCAATGGTATCTTCATCCTTTGCAAGAATGAATGAGAGGGAATGAAGGGAGCGGGTGATCAAAGGAAAGGAGACTAGATGAGAATTTTGAAGGCAGAAGGAACACTCTGTTGTTCCATCCATGAGGATAGAGCATCAGTGAGTGTTACATAACCTGACTCTGGAAACCAGATGCAACCCATTGACCACATTTCCAGTAAGTAAACATTATAGATATTTAAGAAGTATGGGCCAGAAACACAATTACCTAAATTTCCTGCAAATATTGGCACAACCCTCATTCAAAATATATAGCTAAATATAACAGTTTTAGCAAGCACAATCTTGAAATATGAAACAAAACTTGAAACCCCTCTCCAACAAACTTTAACCTCAGCTATAAATCTATCTAGCTCTCAGAAACATGGATGCCAAGTGTGTGAGTCTCTCCAGACGTGCATGTTTAACTGTCTTTAGGCCTTACCTTTCATTTTTCCTGCCCTTCTCAAAGATCCGTCTGTTTTCAACATTGCTTTTCCTTCAGAAACACAAAAGCTACTAGTTATCTATTGCTTTTAAATAGTCCGGAGAACCCAGGGATAGGAAAAAATGTAGGGTCCACAGCAGTCCTAGTTGATCCTGTTCAGAGAGCACCAGCAAGTCACTAAGCCTTGAATTTCTATTAGAATCAGAGGTCATGTGGCTTTATCAGAGGTGGCACATCCAGTAAAATTACAGCCTAGGAATGATAGATATGCCCTTGTGAGAGCACATGCAGAGGCAGAAAGATGAAGCTGCATGTGCAGAAGCAGCCACACAGAAGTCAGAAGATGCCAATCATTCTATTTCTTTTGAATTAAGTTGGGAAATCCCTCTTAAGAAGTCCTCCACAAACAGGGCATTAAGATTTTGAGTGGTGTGGCACTGTCAAGTGTGCCTGTGATTAGGCAATAGAAAAGCCAGGATTTTAATCCCACATATCTCACTGATATCTTATAAGACTTCAGGTATACACGCTCCCAATTTTTAATCAAGAAAATTGTGCCAATCTAAAACTTGGAGCTTACAAAGGTTTATAAGCTGAAGAATGTTGCATAGATGATCCCTTTATGGAACTACCAAATAAGGAATGGTTTTACAACTCGGATTACAAAGCAAGTTTTAAAGAACAAGGTTATGAGCCGAATGATCCAGCTCTATTCCTTCCGTAACGTCAGGGAAAGATTTAAAGTTGTTGACTTCAGAATGCCCCCATCTTGTTTTGTAGCCAGCACCGGTGTTCTGGGGAGGTTCTCCCAGGACATAGGCAGTTCCAAGCTGCACAGGTCATGGAGCAGCGCCAGTACCAAGCCATGCACAAGACATGTGCACAGCCAACCATAGAATGTCGAAAACAATTCTCTAAGACCACTCATTACCGGCCACATGAGGTTGTCTAAGATGTTAGTTAGGAGAGCTGTAATTTATTGTAGACTGCACTTGAATTCATTTTCATATGCCAAAATGCTAATGCGAATGTGCAGAGAGAACCTTTGTCTCTACAGGCAAAGGAGGCGGCAGATCCATTAACGTTTTTTTTTTTTCTGCCCTACTTCCCCTTCATTTTCCTTTCTGACATGGTTATGCACTCTTACTCCTCTATCCAAATCCACAATTCCCAAACTTCTCCTGCCAATCTCCATCTATTTAGTCTGTCTAGATTTGTGCGTGTGCTCACTTTCTATTTTTGTCATCTAAATGGTTCTCAAAACAGGTCCAACAGAAGTAAGACTTCACATCCCTGTTCACTCTGACCATGGGAATCCTACTATGTTCTGAAAAGGATCTGCTGTGTCATGTCTTTTTGATGAATGGACACTCCATGTTTTTGTGTTTTGACTTAGGAACATTATTATTATTATTATTAGTTTTTGTCACTAACTCTAACTATGAGACAATTTGAAAACTCATTTTCTTCTGTTCTGAGTTCTTGGCAGTCAGCATTTGTTTACTAAATGGAAACATTCTGCAGAAAATGTTTCCTGCTATTCTGATTGAGATTACTACAGTAGCCCTTCTTTCTTCATTATAATGGAGCAGCCCAAAAGCAAACAGTGGCTTTCTCCTTCACACCACCCCGAGAGTACAGTCTTCAGTCAACACTTTAATATGACAGGCATTAGCCATATGTAACAATTCAGGCTTAAAATATTTGAAATGAAATTGCTAACTCAATTCCTCATTTGATGGTGTTGTTTTTCAAGAACTCCACAGTCAAATGTGGTTAGTGACTACCATATTGAGTAGAGCTATACATAACACTTCTGTAGGCCCAGAACATGCGCTGCTGTAAAGAACAGGGAAGATATATTTTTCCATTATAGTTGTAGATTTGGTCCTTCTTGTTAAGTAAGTATGTAGATTTCTGGACTCACTTGAGACCTGCTAAATTGGAATCTCCGGGGTGTGGCCTTCAAATATGCATGATAACAAATCTCTAACATGTTCTTTTTGTGCAATGAAGCTTGAGGATATCTCATGGAGAGCATGTTTGCATCCATTACTCATTCACACACCAATCACCAAACTGTGGTCACATGTATTTTACTTATGACGCTTCTTCCCTTGTTCATTTCATTGTTATATTTTTTTTCCTTTTTTAATCTTCTCAGACATGTTTTGAGTGTGAATTAATCTAATTATTATTTAACAACTCTGTGGTTTGATTGACGTGACTAGGAAGAAATCTTATGTCTCATTGCTCAGAGTGGCAGCAACGGTAGCAAACCGCAGGGAATACAGTACGTAACCCGGGAGCACCTGAGGAAATAGGTTTCACTGTTGATTGTATGTATCAATAAAATTTCCAATAAAAATCTCATAAATCATGAAGCCCTTCAAATCTTCAGTGAAGCCCTTTGGTTCTTTTACTATTATTGCTACTCTAAGTTATAAGGAAAGGTAGGCTTATGCTTACAGGGGTGAAGAGAGACTTGGAACTCAACTTCTCCTTCCTGTACACATTTGCCCCATACTACAGAATGATCAGTTACCACTGTGCTTTCACAACTTGCCCTATGGCAGAACTGTCTTGGCACTTGTGTCTGAGCATAGAGAGTTTTCCAAGTGATTCTGGTAAACAGAAAGACTCAGAAATCACTATTCTGGGTATGATTGAGATCCCTCAGTGATTGACATTTCCCCTTCTGTGAGTCTGCCTTGTGCAGTCACCAGAGACTGGAGAACCCTGCTTTTTTTTGTTTTTTTTTTTTTTTTTTTACCTAGTGTTCCTTCTACCTGGAGCATCTATTCTAGGCACAGGTTCAGTGCTGTTCCTAAAGGCTTCTCAGGATGCCTAAATTCTCCTTCTGGTGGTCTTTCACGCAGCACACCTTCCTTTTCCTAGGTTACATCCTTATTATGGCTTGCTTTGAGGATAGTCTTTTTTTTTTTTAATCATGTTAATCATACTAGTCTTCCATTCAAAAAAGTCTAGTTTGCTTATATCACTTTGAAATTTACCACCATGTGTGATTTGTTTTACATCACTAAATCCGGCCTTAATTTGTAACCTTTGGTCGCAATATTGTTGCTAAGCAATCATGCACACTGGCCCCATCACCCAGGCAGCCCCCTGTGTGTGCTGTTGATCACAATGGCAGCCTTCCTGGATCTCCAATGTACTTCTTACAACTTCACTACTGATTTTATCAGTAAGTTTCAAACAGGGATACTCAGTACCCCTTCCTCCAACCCCACCTCAAATTCAAAGTTTTTTTTTTTTTTTCTGTCAGTTTCTACACTCTATTATTCAGCTTTCAAGATTTTAGCAATGACAGCTGTTCCTTTCCATGACAGGTTCTACACATTGAACCGATCGGCTCAAAAACAACTCAGTTACGAAGGCCTCTTTCCCCTTCTTAAATGTTCTTTCCTGTGGTGTGGGATTATAGCTTTGCCATCCCCTGCCTTAGGATTCTGAATGAGACCTAAGGAGAACAAGAATTTCCACCAGTGTCCTAAATCACTATTATTAAGTCCAAAGAGCACATCCTGTACTAGAAAATTGCAGTAGCATATGGGCAGCCCTCTGTACTTCATATGTTACCCATCACATTATGGAGCTCTGCCACATGCTCCTGAAGCGACCAGGGAAGGACTTGGCTCGGTGCTTGCTGAGTAGGGCCTCTTAATCTGTTTTACAGCAAACAGTTTTGCAAGTACTTTGGGCATCATGGGCTCAGCTGATGCTTGAGCACTGTCCTGACAAGTCTGTAGCAAAAGGACATATGACACAAAGATAGTCGACAAACAATCAATGGACGAGGAGCTGGAAAAATGAGTTTATTGGGCGAAAATATGCAGGTCTCTATTTAGAGAGGTTTTTATCTTAAGTTGTATGTGTGTGTGTGTGTGTTTCAAAAGATTAGATACACACATATACACTTCTATAGTAATTAAATATTTATCAAGAATTTATTATAAGTTAGGCAGCTTGCTAGACATTATGAGGAAAGGAGTGATAAAAATAGCATTTCAATGTCTGTCCTCATGAGAGCCAAGTGATTATGAATATGTCAGTCAAAGAGCTTCAGACATAAATGTAAGATTATAACTTCCATAATGCCTCACAGAACTGTAGGGTACTCTGAGGTTCAACAGCGTGCTTTTGTCTTCATCTGGTTGATAAAGACAGATGTTTATAAAGAAGCACTGTTAAGCTGAAATTGGAGGCAGAGTGGCCTGCAAACCTTTCTGTATAACAGATGCTAACGATGCATATATTTGTATATAAATTGGGTGCATATACTCATACTGAAGATATTTCAATATTTTCTAAAGCATGATCTACTTTGAAGTTCAGATAATGTAAGCAGAAATCAAAGCGCTCTTCTCCCTTTTTGTCCCCCCCTTCGCATTCCTTAAGGACAGTCTTGCATTTCTGATAGGGGTACACTTTAGTACTTTGAAGAATGTGTTGAAGATGTGGGTAGCTAAGTAAAAAGAATGGGGAGGGGGAAAGATATGTGCCAATCCCTTGTGCAGGAGGCAATAAAGTATGTTTAAAAATAAGTGAACCTATATGGGCTGAGAATAGTTCCGAGTGAGGACAAGCAGTATGGGAGAACAACTTAAGCCCCAGAACAGTCGAAATATTGTGAATCTTAGTACTTCCATTAACCTCAACCAATGGGAAGCTATGAGAAGTCTAAATAGTGAAAACATTCTCTCTGACTTCTGATAGGATACATTTTAAGTAAAATTGTTGGAGAACAGGTGTTGAAAATATGTACTAAAAATCATGCAACTGATTTCAACAATGAATAGTTTGCTTATAATAAAAAGAATTATTATTTTTAATTAACTTTTTATTTTTTATGTTGATTACAGTTTATTCACTTTGTATCCCAGCTGTAGCCCCTCCCTCATCCCCTCTCTTCCCTCATCTCCTCCCTGCCCCTCTCCAAGTCCACTGATAGAAGAGGTCCTCCTCCCCTTCCTTCTGATCTAGTCTATCAGATCTCATCAGGACTGGCTGCATTGTGCTCCTCTGTGGACTGGCAAGGTTGTTCCCCCACTAGGGGGAGATGGTCAAAGAGGTAGCCACTGAGTTCATGTCAGAGACAGCCCCTGTTCCCCTTACTAGGGTACCCACTTGGAGACTGAGCTGCCATGGGCTACATCTATACAGGGGTTCTGGGTCATATCAATGAATGGTCCTTGCTTGGAGTATCAGTCTCAGAGAAGACTCCTGTGCCCAGATATTTTGGTTCTGTACCTCTCCTTTTGTAGCTCTTGTCCTCTCCAGGCCTTACTATCTCCCCCTTCTTTCCTAAGATTCCCTGCATTCTGCCCAAAGTTTGTTTATGAGTCTCAAGCTTCTGCTTTGACACACTGCTGGGTAGAGTCTTTCAGAGGCCCTCTGTGGTAAGAATTATTTTTTTATATTCCAATCATTGCTATTAAAATGCATTTCTAATTAGACAAGATACAGTGTATCACATAGCATAACGGGCATGATTGAATCTTCAAGGTAAGCCAGTGCAGGGTTGTGATTGACAGTTACCCTGACAGAGCCCATCATTGTCATCATTCTGAATCCTTGCTTTTGCATACTGCTTTATTAAGACTAACTTGTAATAATTCACTACCTCCTTTAATCCCTTTTGTTACAGGTATCATGTGAGGCATGCTGGCACAAGTAAACTCATAAGCTGCTTATATTGTAGCCTATTGTTACAAGTTATTTTACTTGAGGTATTTTTGATAATTTACTATTTTTGTGTATAAGTAAATATTGACTCACAATGCTTAGTCCAGTAGAGTGCTAATTGCTTGGTTAGGTTTAATGATATTTTAAACCCAAGTTTTATAACAACTTAATTTTTTTTTCTCATATATTCTTTCTTTTCCCTGTTCACTTAGCAAACATACCAGATATCATTAGATAAGCTAATGTTTTCTGTAAGTTGCTAACTGTTGTGGATATTGTCATTTATGTTTGCTTTAAGAAACAAAGAGTTAAAACTAATGCTTAAAAGTATTTCATATGGCTAAATTAAGAAGTTTTTAGATGACAAGCTCTTTTGCTGCTGAAACAAGTCATCAGTGCCATGTAAATAGTGGAAGATAATCAAACAGAGCCACTTCTGATCTTCTTTTAAATAATACAATGGCACAAGCAGTTTTCTGTAAGTTGCTCTCCTATAAAAGTGCTATTATTCTGAATTAACTCCACCACCAGGTTTGTACACAACCTTAAGTTGATGCAAAACTCATGAACTAAGAGCTTACTCTCCTGCACTGAAGTTGAAAATGCACTCTAGTGTTCAGGGAAATTGGACAATTGGGGATTCCAGGTTGATCTAATTTTTTTTTTTTTCCTATAATCACCAGAGCCACTCCTGGGGATGTGCATGTCCTTTTCTGGCACCAAAGCTATTTTCATCTTTGTTGCATTTTTCTGCCTAGTCAATTTAGTGGAGATAGCACAGTTTGATAAGTCATCTTTTCTGAGAAAAAAGCAAGCTCTCCATAGCATGTGGCATAATTTAGAACCATTATTCTGGGTAACCCCTGCGGTGTTGCACTCCTCAGAATGGAATCTCTCTCATTTTCTTATGGCTGGATTGAGTCATTAGCTAAGTCATGTAGGCATGATGCGAGCAGCACTAAGATAGGTTAGAGTGGCTGCAAGTTAACAGAGGGCCTTCAGCTTTGGAGGGACTTGAGCAGAGCAAAAAGGCAAATTCCAAAGATTTTTAAATGGCACTCCAAAAGCTTGGTTCCATACCTTGACATTTTGTTTTGTTCATTCTAATTAATTAAGTAATGGTCGATGACCACCATCCAGGCATGATAGGCAAATCTCATTCCCATACCCTTGTTTAGGTTTGGACAGAATAATTATTATTTTTTTTTTTACTTCAGACTTTTGCTTCTGCTCACTAATGCATTATTAATGTAGATGCTTTGTAAAGAGAAAAGACAGTTTAAAAATTATCAATATTATTAAGTTTTGCTTTTTGACTGACATATGTGTAGCTTTGGATAAGTTGCATATAAAATTTGTAAAATAAATTTATAAAATGAATTTTGTTTTGGTGACTCCTTTTCTTGTTTGTTAATGAGTATATTAACTTTGATGAACTCCTACTCTTCCATCAGTTTTAATGACCACATAAGACCATCAACCCCATGATTATTCTCCCTGTGTATGCAGAAACCAAAACTAATAAGCCTGAGATATAGACATTAAATATTTGTTGCTCATAGTCTCAATGAAAGGCCTATGAAATGACTCTGTCTACAGCCTTTCCAAATTGGTAGAATTAGAACTGGAGCATAATATAGCAAAGTGGTTGAATCAATCTAGTGCCAAGATAAACAGACTAGAGTGAAGCCAGAGTACTGCTGGAGATGTGTCCAAGCTCCAGCAGTTATCAGCTACACGAATTTCTGCACACATTATTTAGCTTTAAAACAGTTAATATATATATATATATATATATATATATATATATATATATATATAGAGAGAGAGAGAGAGAGAGAGAGAGAGAGAGAGAGAAAATGAGCAGCAATTTCAGATAATCCATAAGGTGTTAGGACTATTTATGCATAGAAATCATCTTGAAGGGTGTCTGGTACCCAGTAAGCTCTCAAATTGTACGTCCTGCTCTTCAAAGTATGCTGTGGGTCTAGAACATGAGAGTACTGCCCAAATGACTAGGCATTTAGAATTCTACTCATTGCAAAGTTAAACAACTTTTTGCCCCAAGTGTCTGTGTTAGACCAGATCTAAGGATAGGGTTGAATGCTTGGTGAAAAATGAACTAATGGAAATGGTGTTCTAGATTGTACAGGATAGGCCTGAAGTCATATCATACAGGTCAGATAAATTGAAAGGAAAGAAGAAAATAATGAATGCAGAATATAACTAAGTTTTTATTATTTTATTCACCATAAATTAATTGATAACATTATTTGGATAGTGTCACGGGCCATTTTTTAGTGATTAACTTATAAAGGAAGATTCACCTATCCAGCCCTCCCCACGTATTTGGTAGCAAATAGCAAGCCACATGTGGTTGAGAAAGCAAATGCAGCTCTGTGTCTTGCATTCAATTGATGATAATAATGGAAAGTTGAGAGACCTTCCTTTTCCCCGACACTTGATTGTTTGATCTTCGCTGGGGAATTCTGGGACATGTCAAGTATTATGTGTTCCATAAAAAGCTCAAATTTACTTATCTCGTTCTCGTTCTCACCCCTCTCCAAATTGAATCAACTTCAGGGAAAGAGAGTTAATACACAGATTGAGCATAATAAATAGTTTTGTATTGAAGAAGCATTTAAAGAGGCTAGTAAGTAGGCTTCCCTGTTTAGCTTTGTAATGAATAATGTGTGTTTCCTTACTACAACAATTTCTCTGAGCTCTCTAGGCCTCGAGATATATTACAATGTTATCCTGAAATGTCATCAATTCCTACACATTTATGAAAACCGAGTTTTTCTTTTGCTCAGCTCAAACACCTCTGGAAACTCCTGCCCACTCTTCTTTCCCATCTACTCATATGGAGATAAATAACCCCGCTCCTTTGTAACCACAGCAGCTGCTGATAGTCTAATGTGATGTAAATTCTACCCCACTAAACTATAAAATGTTTTTATGGTAATGATTTTGAATTTCAGCTCTGTATTCTTGGAGCCTAACTTTGCTTAATGTAAGAGAGGATTTGGGAGTCATAGGGCTGAAAATGGACTGTGGTAAGTCTTTCTAGAAACAGTATTTAAAGGCAGAAAATAGGCACCGGCTAAGCCCCCTTCATGCTTGAGATTCTTACCCTATCCTTTAAACAGATCCAGTTGGATTCTACTAGCCTGTATGCTACTGGCCCAAGGTGGTTTGCTTTTCATATGCCTGAAAAGTGAAATTACATTTCTTTATATACTTTGTAATTTAGATTTTTAACTATTCAGCAAGTTTATTTTATCCTCAAATGAGTTTTCATTGTTCCATTATAAATTTTTTCTTTTCTGCCTTGAAACTTGACTCAACCATTCTTGGGTCAAATTTAATTTGCCTCTCTGAGGGTACTATTTCCCAGCCCTTTAGCTAGAGAACTGTATATCTTGTTCCTTCTTATTCCTAGTACTTCTGAGTTCTTTTATTGTCCATCACATATTACCAAACTCCTTTCCATAGCTCTTAGTGCAGAAAGTATTTAACTCCTTTTCTCCATCTGTAGACATTCTTTAGCCAATATTTATTTATTGGTAATAGAAACACAATCTTCAAGTTCCATTCTGTTACTATGTATTTTCTGTTTGAGGGGTTTCATCTAAAAAGCTCATTTATACTGAACATGTTCTATTACTCATTGCCTTTCTACTCTGAAGCTCTAGAATGATTTGTTAAACCAAATGTCCAGGGATGTTTAAATCAACAGGTGCAAACATTAGAGTCAAGAATTTAACAATGGTTAGGATCTATTATAGAAAAAAAGTGATTAACTATTATATGAATTAGAGATCTGTTTATACTTTGGGAATTAAAGCAAAAAATAAAATGAGTTGTTTACCTCAATAAACTGGAAGCCTTGATTTCTTGTGTTAGTTTAAATGAAAACGATGTGTAAACTCAGGCCCCTGCTGTGAAAAGCGAATGTGTGAAATTCTCACACACTCATGAGGTCAGAAGAGTGTCATTTACTAATTAGAACATACTAAATAAATGGCTTTGATGAAGTCTGTATACTGTTGAGTCAGCCTTGGACATTTCCAGTATTTTATCAGTCTAATAATTATCCACGTTAATTGCAATCAAGATAATAAATGTCATGGTTGCTTTTTACTTAGCTAATAAATAATCAGTGCTAGAGTTGGGAAGGTATTTGCCATTACAACATAGACACACATGCTCATGTATGTATATGTATACATCCATATGTATGTATAGAGAGAGAGATGTGGTTGTGTCCACACATCTCTCAGCTGTTCAGGCCTGTACATGCAGAGGAAATGCTTCCAGTCACTGAGAGAACTTTTTCTTGAGGACATCAGTTCAAGAGTCCCATCAGAAAAGAAGTGCATCACCATCAGAACAAAGCCTCCCTCCTGAGATCTTGCCAAGGAACAGTGCATATTCAGATAAATGACCCATCCAGTAGTGCCTTCTGCAACAGCAACAGCTGGCGCCTCTCAGATAACGCTGAGCTGCTCAGGCCCCCTCCCCCAGAGCAGAAAACAGGCAATAACTAAGTAGAATTTTTGTAGATCAGAAATCTGCTGAATACCCATTGAAAGAGAGCAAAATGTGCATTAGGCCTCTGCCCGAGTTTCAATCTCAAATGTTCTTTCAGTCCAAAAAAAAAAAAGGAGCGAAAGGGAAGGGATTATCTCCATCCTCAAATTTTCAGCGTGGTCAAAGGGACTGTAAAATCCTTCTGGTGAGCAAGCCAGGTTTAATGGCCGGGAACAAATGCTTCTGTAGTCACAGGGCAAGCCTTCTGGATTTGTTGTAATTTCCTGTTAAGGACAGCAAAGGCAGAAGGCGGGCTTCGCTCCTAACCTACTCTGCTTTCCAGTTCCCTTTCCGCTTGCTGTTTTCTCTTCTTTTCTTTCCTCTGAAAATCAGACTAAGGATCTCCTGGAATCTGCACACAGAGATCATGAGGCTCGCGCTGGGATGTGTTCGCCACAGCCCCGCACACGGGCCCACTCTCTAAACCAACAAACAGTACCCAAACTGCTAGCTGTACGTGTAATTGGTGCCTAGTGGAAGGCTGGGCTGAGCGCACCACCAACAGCTCCTTAAGGGCTGAATAGATGATCTTATGTAATCGCTTGCTCCGTGGCTATGCTCCAGCGTGGCAGGGGGACCCTCATTATAACTAGTCTTTTCATAGCTGTGCCATTTTCTCTATTGACTGCTGAGATCGCAGATAGCAGAGTAGGTGCAGTTGTCCAAAATCAGTAGTTTGCTGTACATTCTTTAGAAACATAGAGGGAACTATTGTCCAATGCTGTTAATCGGGTTTTTTCTTTTCTTTTTTTCTGAATCTGGAATAGACCCCTCTCTGTTTACCAAGCACATGCTAAATTGCTCTGACAGATGCATTCTTTAAAAGGCGAGTAAATTTAGTCTTTGAGATTGAATGGAACAATGATGTTGGATGGCTTGCCGTTTGCTTCTGGTGTCATTAGCTCTCTGGGACTTAGATACCCAAGAATATCCCACAGTGATAGAAACTGACTAAAGTTTATCAAGCCCTCAGTATCTGTTTGTCTGATCACTGGTTTGTATCTACAAACAACTACTTTAATTTGGAGTTGGACGTTGGATGTAGTCACTGAGGTAATATGACCAATGACCAAATGTAGCAACGTGTAGGATTTTGCATACACAACCGAAGAAGACAGAACATTGTTTTTTTGTTTGTTTGTTTGTTTGTTTTTGTTTTTGTTTTTTTTTGTTTTTTTTGTTTTTTTTTTTTTTTTCTATCAGCACTCTTGACCGTTTTGTTAGTGGCCATGATCCATAGAAAGTTAATACAAGACAGGGCTGGAAAGGCAGCTCATTTGCTGAGCAATTATGGGGGCTGGAGTTCAGCAAAGACGGGAATTCCAGAGCAAACTGGTTAGTTTAAGAAACTGAAAGGGTGAGTTCTGGGTTCAAATATATCAACCTGGCTCACAGGATAAGGTGGAGAGAAAGACCAAAGCTATTCAACAACATCCTCTGGACTTTAAGTACGTAGTGATGCGCTCACATGCCTACATACAAACATGGTCCCACATATTTGTAAACATACTTACATACATACGCTTACTGTATATACATGTACATGCAAAAACATTGATATTTACCAAAAATGTGATTTTCTGTTCCACTCAAAAAGACATGAATGATTTGTGTAAAACACTCAGTGAATCAAACACAATTTTATTACTGCTTAAAAAAAAAAAAGATCAGAAAGGAAAGATTTACTGTATATTATCCTTAATAAATAAAGGAGGCATGCATGTTATATAGAGAAAAGAAATCTAGAATTAGATATGATAAAATAAATATGCTTAAAAATAGCAGGATACTCTAGAATAAAATTTTGAAAATTTGAAAACCAGAATTAGATAAGCTCTGGATTTTTTTTCCCCTAAGAATACAAAGTTATATATTGACTAGTCACTTAAGTTAGATAAAAAATGAGGAAGACCCAGACAGAAAGAAGGGCTAGAAATGCCTTTCTCTGAATTTGAAATGATTACTGGGGCAAATAAAAATATTCTGGATGGAAAATACATAAGAATAGTGAAACACCTCTATCTTTTGTGAATTCAGTTATCCATGGCCAAGAGAAATATGCCTCAGAAACTATTAAAAAATATATGGACCCATACAATATGCTTGAAAACTCAAGATTAATTGATTAGACTACTTAAGATGGGGAGAATGAGGATTTTTTTTTTTAAAGAGTAAGGAAAGAAACACCTCGTCACATAATATTGAACCTGCAAATAATTTCTGAAAATTATATGGACAGAAATTGCTAAATTATCAAAAGAGAAAATTATGATTATTGTAACTTGACTCAGAGCCTCAAGAAATTTAGACAGTTTAGACTGAACTCATGCTCCTCTGCATACTACCAAGCTATTGACTGGAAAAATCAAGTGTATCCAGTGTTCTAAGTTTGTGAAAAAGTAATTATGATTTTTTAAAAATATTTTTATATGACTATAGTTCTGCTGTACATAATTATTGCATGATTTTTTTATTTCAGGTACGCTTGCTAATAATGACTTATTACTTTATAATTTATTTTATAGTATAGAAATTATTTTAGACAAATGTCAGATTCAAGCAATTTTCTTCTTAAAGCTCAAAATGGGTGGTTAAGGAGTGGAGAAAACTTCCAACAGCAACAGCATGTTCCAAGTACACTGGTTTAAAGCCCCTGGTCAGAAACCACACTTCTAATGTACAGACCTAACTGATGGATAAAGAAGCCTTGAGGAGACCTGATAAACCAGGGTCAGATAGAAGGGGAGGAGGACCTGCCCTATCAGGGAACTAAGGAAGGGCATAGGGGGAGAAGTAGGAGGGTGGATGGTACTGGGAGGAGATAAGGGAGGGGCTTCAGTTGAGATACAAAGTGAATAAATTGTAATAAATAAATATATAAACAAAATTAAATTAAAAAATAAAAAAGAACCTATAGAAATAAAATAACTTTTTTTTAAAATCTTAAGAAGAAGAAGAAGAAGAAGAAGAAGAAGAAGAAGAAGAAGAAGAAGAAGAAGAAGAAGAAGCAGAAGCAGAAGCAGCAGCAGCTCTGGATAATATGATACCATTGGTAATAGATTAGAAATAAATATCCCAGCTCAGTTGTAGCCTATAGAATCAGTATCCAAGTGGGTTCCCTAGTAAGGAGAGCAGGGGCTTTCTTTGGCATGAACTCGGTGGCAGGCTCTCTGATCACCTACTCCTGGTGGGTGCAGCCTTGCCAGGCCACAGAGAAAGACAATGAAGCCAGTCCAGATGAGACCTGATAGGCTAGGGTCAGATGGAAGGGGAGGAGAACCTCCTCTACCAGTGGACTAGAAGAAGGGCATAGGGGAAGAAGAAAGAGGAAATGTGGGATTAGGAGGCAACTAGGGAGGGAGCCACAGCTGGGATACAAATTGAATAAATGGTAATAAATGATATTAATAAAAACAATTTTTAAAAAGTTAAGCTGAACATACATTTTTTCCAGTCTTGTGTGTATCTCTGCTCTCAGCATACATATGGGTACATCCCGAATCTGCATGTCACCCAAACACATATGTTCACACAGGCAAAAACAAAGAAAAAATGTTCTAGATCCCACCATTTGCCTACAAATTTCATGGTTTCCTTGTTTTTAGTTGCTGAGTAGTATTCCATTGTGTAAATATACCACAATTTCTGTATCCATTCCTCCATTGAGGGAAATCTAGGTTGTTTCCAGGTTCTGGCTATTATGAATGAAGCTGCTACAAACATGGTTGAGCAGATGTCCTTGTGTACTTGAGCATATTTTGCTTATATGCCTAGGAGTGGTATAGCTGGATCTTGAGGAAGCGCTATTCTTAATTGTCTGAGAAAGATCCAGATTGATTTCCAAAGTGGTTGTACAAGTTTACATTCCCACCAACAATGGAGGAGGGTTCACCTTTCTCCACATCCTCTCCAGCATGTATTGTCACTTGAGTTTTTAAAGTACTTGCAAAAAAAATATATCGAGTGGACACATTTCCCACTCACGTCAATATCCCAACAATATTATATTTATATTTAATTTAAAACAAGATAGCTTATGTTAAAATTGAGTACGATGTTGATCAAATATTGCCCTTATAAACAATAAAATTCAAGAATCTTGTTTGGTAAGGCCTGAAAGATGAATCATATGTGAACATTTCTATATTGGACTTCTGGAACATAAGGCCAACAACACTTCCAATATGCAGTGTTTCAGGTGTTTGATTATCTCAGGAACAGGCAACTCCATTGTTTTTGTAATGAAAAATGTACAAAATAACTTATTTTCATTCTTTTAAAGATTAATTATTTCATTTTACATGTATGAACATTTTGTTCACATGGATGTCCAGGTATATCATCTTTGTCTGGTGCCCACGGAGGTCAGAAGAGGTCAGATCCCCTGGAACTGGAGTTTCACATGTCTGTGAACTGCCATATGTATGCTGAGAATCACACTCATGTCCTCTACAAGAACAATGAGTGTGCCTCACCATTGAGCAATTTCTTCAGCCCTCAAAAGTCTTCTTTCAGGACAAAATACACTTGTCTATAACTTTTACTAAATGTGTATGATCCTGCTCATTGACTCATAAACAAAAATTCTATTCCATCTTCCATTGTTCAACATTTTTGGTATCTGGAAACTGCTTTCATTAGCCTCATCAGATTATATTGTCCTGAGAAATAAACACTATTATGTCAATAGATTTTTCATTGTTTATGTTTATACAATTCAAAGTTCTAATTAAGATACCAGATTGGTACTAGCAATAAAAGCATAACTTCTCTGTGCTCAAGGACCCACTTCTTTCAAAAGGAAAAACAAATGTTTATTGACTTATACTAGATTTTATTTCAACTAAAATTCCAAATCCCTTGGGAGTGTGTGTGTGTGTGTGTGTGTGTGTGTATGTATGTATGTATGTATGTATATATGTGTGGTGGGGGGTAGTTTCCCAGTCTTGTTACATCTATTTTACCCATGCAAATAGTTAAGTCTTGGGCTTATTTTATAGTAATTAAATGGCTAAATCAAATAAAAGAGAGAGGGAAAGAGAGGGAGGGAGGGAGGGAGGGGGAGAGAGAGAGAAAAAGAGAGAGAGAAAGGAGGAAAGGAAGGAAGGAAGGAAGGAAGGAAGGAAGGAAGGAAGAAAGGAAGAAAGAAAGAAAGAAAGAAAGAAAGAAAGAAAGAAAGAAAGAAAGAAAGAAAGAAAGATAGATATTTTCTGTGTGCATGGGCCAGGGTCCCTTCATTCTTCCATGCTGCCCATTTAGGTTTTTTCTGCTAGCCCATCTCCACTCCTTTATGGCACTGAAGAACCACTCTCTACCAAGGACCCCCAGTGGTTAGACTGGGCTGGGACTCAAATCAGTGCCCTGTTCAAGAAGAAAGGCTTCTTCTTGCACAAATGGGCATTAACGCAGAAACCCATGAGATGTTCAGAGAGGGAAAGACACTTTGGAGAACTCAGACCTAAAAGGGATATATTCAGAAAGCCCTTCTGCTCAGGGCTCTGGGATCTATACAGAAGAGGAAGCAGAAAGATTGAAAGAGACAGGGATTATGGGTAAACTCAAGGAAACAGTGTCTTCCAGACACAACAGGGGAGAGGCACATAGAAACTCACAATGACTATGGCAACACACACAAGACCTGCTGAGATTCAAATCAAAAGATGTCCCAGTACTGACAGGCAGAAATGGACAACAGAGTCCCACACTTAGTCAAGAAGCTAATTGCAATTAATACATGGTAGCAAATGTAAGTTTTCTCCAGTGGTATCTCACTTGGTATGTCAACCACAGATACTCCAGAGCAAAGTCCATAGGTGGTTTGGCACCGCAAAGTAAACTTCATGGCTTTATTTGTTTGTTCATTTTTGGGAAGCAGGATTTTTGTTTTATTAGTGACTTTTTTCCTTTTGTGTTTTATGGGTGTTGATAGTGTGTGTGTGTTTGTGTGTGTGTGTGAGAGAGAGAGAGAGAGCACAGAGACACAGAGACAGGAAGAAGGAGAAGGGGAAAGAGAGAGAGAGACAGAGAACAAAAAGTTGAGTGGGTAGTGAGAGAAGGTTCTGAGAATAATCGAGTGAGATAAAAAAACATGATAAAATATATTGTATGAAAAACACTTTTTAAAGAAAAAAATCTGAATCTTCTTGTGAGAGAATTAAGAGGGCCCTCAAATTTTGAGAATAAGTTGAGCTGAGGCCATGATATGACAAGGTAGACCTGATGAAGTTTAGAGACTTTGCAGGTTCTTTTATAAATGAGGGCTTCATAGGATGATCCAGAGCAGGAAGAAAGAAGAGTCATGAGTGGAAAAGCTAGGATTCAGTTTGCTGCCTATAAAAATTACTCTGCTTAACCAGGTTAAAAATAATCATAACACCTCAGGGGAATACAATATTTACTTTGTGAAAATTTGAACCAAAAGGCAGACCAAATTAAATTGATAGCAAAAAATCTGAGACAATGTAGCAAGCAATAAGAATATTTAATTTTGGTGGTTATGATGACACAAGAGACATTCAAATGACAATGAAAGAAAAGGTGTTTCAGAAACTAGTTATTACGTTTGCTTAAAATAAAAAGGTAACATATTTTTAAAAGGCAACGCATAGAGTAAATTATAACTTAGAAAGTAAGTTGAAGGTAGAAATAATGAACTCGAATGTATATATGAGAAGATCAGCCAAAATTCAGCAAACAAAATCAATATGCTGTGTGTTAAATGTTGATTACTTACTAGTTTAATGCATTTTTATATATGTTATAAAAGAGAAAACCTGTGACTGCTGATTTTATGATCTCCACAATGGACAGAATCTATGATTGTTGGTTTTATGGTATCAATTTGGCTAAGCTATTATATCCAACTTCTTTATTAAGTGAGTATTCTGTGTTAAGATGTTTTTCAGATATAATCAACATCAAAACCACTAGATATTACAAAGACAAATTGCCTTCAAGGTTGTGTTTGGGGCTCCTAGGTCCTTAAGGCTTCCTAGGCCTGAAGAAAATTGAAGGAGTTAACTAGCCCAAAGATGAAGGAGTTCTACTTTTTCCTCTAGTTTGCTTTTGGACTCATGGTTGAATTCTTATTGGAATTGCTATCTAGTGATCTGTTCTGCAAACTTCATCCTTAACAGGACCATCATGAATGTGAACAAGGTTTAAGAACCTCCTGATCTCCCACACTGCGTGTGCATGTGTGTGTATGTGTGTATCTGTACATGTCCTGTCCCCATCTTCTTCTTTTCAATGGAGAATCTTGACTAACACAAACCAAAGAATCCCAAAGCTAATCGAATAGGAGTTTCAGCACCACCCCAACAAAATAAAAAATAAAAAAATAAAATAAAAAAAGAGGAAAAGGAGAGAAAAATAAAATTTCTAAGGAATAACAGACAAGAACGTCTTCACACTGGAATAGCTGAAGTCCATGCAGATCAGTAAAAGTAAGATCGTGCAAGCTACATGGTGCTGAAGCTGAAGCATATGCAAGGAAAGATCATTACCCAAAAGCAACTAGTCAAAAGAACAAAACACTTAATAAGAAATGTCAGTGTAATGGGAGAAGACATACCAGCAGCAGTATGGAATAAAGGACACTGACATACTACCTGCAAACTGATGACAACATAACTACTTCCTTTACTTATGTACTGAACTACACTATTGTCACACAAAATTAGTTCCACTAGACTTGCGAATTTTAGCGTATGGATAAGATATAGGTATTCTTTAACAACTTAAATGTGGTATAAAAATTTGAAAACAAAACAACGAAAGATAATCGCCAAATGCAAACATGGTTGGGTATTTAATATATATTCCCTTAATCCTTTTATTTTGAAAAAGCACAAAGACTGATGATGTACAGACTAAAAATAGCATCACCAGCTGAAGAATGGGCATGCATGGAGCCCCACATAGAAAAACTGAGAAATGAACATACTCATTTGAAGCATGAAAAATGTGTTAAATACTGACTGGGCATATACTAAGCATCAAACATAGCCCTGATAACAATGTAGTGACTTCTCCATTTTCAAATCTGATATTCAAGGTAGCTAGAAAGCATATTATTGAATAAATAATGCAGCAGAGCAGAAAGAGTTTATAACACACATCCCAGTAATTTCGAACTTCAGGAGAACACTATGCACAGAATGTTTTAAGATTCAGCTAGAGTGATTTTTATAAAATGTTGCCACATTATATGAATATATATGCTTTAAGGGAGTGGGAGTGAAAATTGATGAGCTACGTATTAAATTCTGAAAGTTGTGCATGGAGGAACCATGTTAATTCATCAGCTTCACAGAATGAACGAGGAAGTTATAGACAAGACCATCAAAGTCCAAAGGCAGTTATTTTCAAAAGCTAATAAAATAAAAAAAAACCCAGGCAGTTATTAATCAACTAAAAAAGATATAGAAAAAGAAAAAAAAACAGAAAAAAAAGATAACCCTGAAAAATAAGAAAAGAGCAACCAGTAAAACAAAGTAAAAAGCTAAAACTATAAGAAGATGAAATACATAATTTTATTTCAATGCACCTAAAAACTGACATAAGAAAAAAATGAGAAATTTATTTTAGACAAATGAGGAATTATTTATATATTCAAGTATACATATATAAATATATACATATATGTATGTATACTCATAGATAGATAGATAGAGATATAGATATATATTCAGGTAAGAGCCATGCCTGCTCAGAGTTCACAGAGTATTGAAGAAGAAACAATGACTACTTGGTGCGTAAGCATGCTCTCTAGTCTCCATGCTTAAATGCCATTCACAGTGTACAAGCAATAAATGGGCCTTATGGACTATAATGATATAATGATAAATTTTGGAACTAGATGAAGTGATTGCCTCATCAGCTAACTCTTCTCCACGGATAATTTATGAATGGTGGGATGGAGAACACACGCCATGATATTATAGACTGCTCATCATGATGTTGCAGCCCAGAAGTTGTGTTGCCTTCAAGTTGCTTTGATAAAAGAACATCTGACAGAATTCAATAAAAATGCAGATCTCTAGCACATACATACATGTATGTATATATATATTTACATACACATATGCATATAAAGACCCTTTAACCAAGAGACCAAGAACTGAATATCCTACCTTTGGCCTGGTGCTGTGGTCAGGAGACACCAGCTGTATGGGGACATGGGACAAGCAGTACTAAGCCAGTCCAGCATTATGGAATTCTGCTAGAGTAAAAAATAAGCGGATACTATTGGTATTCCTTGAAGACATGGTGGTTAATCTTGGCAGTGTGTTCTGACTAAGCATTCCTTCTTTGGGGGCCATGGGAGATAGGCCCAGTACCTGAAAGTGACTTTGGAAACTGAATAAAGAACCCTTGAAGGGGGACCAAAAATAAAACAAAACAACAACAAAACATCTGAATTGGATGCCATTTAACTGATGGTTTTGTTTTGTTTGCATCACTTTTTAACGTGACCCTTGTCAGACTGTATATATGCTGAGAGGAGTAATTCACCTCTATGATAAGCATGGAGTCTAGCAACCTACTCTACCAGGACACAGAGGTACATAGCATAGACTGGTGTCATTTAGGCTGTGACAGAGAGAACAGGAGTGTCAGAACAAAGGCCCAGCAAAATGTTCTTTTTGCGAACCTAAAGTCTACAACTAGTTTCTGAGTCTGCCAAAGCAGAACCTTTCTGGGATGGTATTTACTCATTGCTAATTATGATTTGCATAAATATATATATATATATATATATATATATATATATATATATATATATATATATAAAGTAAATTGTTAGCTTCATGCTGAGATCAGCAGTGTTTTGATTCTTGGAATGGATATAAGGGCTCCTATAATTGTCAATATCGATGCTCTGAGTATTTAAGTTCCAAAACTAAATCAGCCACTTCTACCAAAGCAGTGAAGGGATTTGCCTTGCTAAGCATATGCAGGTCACAGTATTGGGTGTTATAAAGGACTGCCCCTTCCTTTCAGAATGAAATACACATCCCTTGGATCTTAAGAATATTGATGACTTTTGTCTTTCAACTAATTCCTTCTCTGAAAATTACTTTCCACAATAAGTCTATTGTCAAGTTATAAGTCACTTGTCAAGTTATAGCGTTTCCCTTGGCACAGTCTCCTTGCAAGGACAGGTGAGAAAGCGTGAAGCGTGAAGTGTCCTTTGCCTACAGGATGTACAATTCAGAAAGGCCACTGCAACTTTAGATCTTTTACAAGCAAATCTTATTGTCTCAGGCACTGTGTCCAGGAGAAAAGGACAGAAGAAGCACAGTGATGGAGGTCTTGAGGGTCCCATATAAACTAGGTTGACCTCTATGATCATAGGATGACTCCCAGGTGTCATGGTGGTGATGCTGCAGTCATTCAGTGGTACTAGAACTCTCCTTTCTTCAACTTGTGATCTGAGGTACCATAGCAAAGAAGAGTAACTGATGTGACAAAAGAGGGGGAGAGGGAGAGTAATGAAAACAGAAGGCTGAGACTAAGTTACTTCCTTTTCTGGCTTTAATTACACTGTCCCCTTTATTTACTAATGCTCACTTTCTTCTCTCTCTATCTCTATCTCTCTCTCTCTCTCTCTGTGTGTGTGTGTGTGTTAGCACCTTTCCCCTTACCCTCTTCTAAGCATCTATCTTTCATCTGCCCCAATATAGAGGTAACAGAACAGAGTAGAAATGTGTGTAATGGGAACAGCTCTGATTATAATCAGGGGATCTGAATTTCAGCTCTGCTGCTGACTCTAAATAGCTTTTCATATAATATAATATAATAAAGTATCTGTCACCTTGGCAGTCAATAAAGATGAGATACTTTGAATGGAAATGAATGGGACTTAAGCCATCTCATGACAGCTCCATCGAGGCCCTGGTAACTTCCATTTACCCATCAAAGCCGAAGCCGATGGAGAAACCACTGATCCTGTTTTCTTTGCCATGTCCTTGGCTTCTAACTCTTTTTTAAAAATAACCAGAATTTCCCTAGAGTTGAACACTTTCCCTTCCTCGTTTAGCTTGACTAAATTTGAGAGCCCTTCAGCGATTGAGTCTCAGCTCCTCATACCAGCTGTATTATTTAATGTATGTCCTTAAGTTCTGCTAAGATTTAAATCAAACTCCAAAGTTGCTTCTTGCTGTGATCTTATAACAATAGTTATTGTGTTTCCACCTCACACTGATTTTCTGATACAGAATTTCAGAGGGGTTTCTAACAAAATGCTTAGGTACTTTCTTATGATGGTCTGCAAAGTAAATCTTGCTAATTCAGAGCGTGATTAAACGTGATCTCATCACTTTGGGATAATTGTAATCATGGGAGGGAATTGAACTAATCGCTTGATTTACTGCTTAACAGCAATCATATGATTGTCCTTTCACCTCTCTGTGAAAATGTGGTCCCAGATACAAAAACAAGTCTTGTAGAACCAGGTTAATTTTAGAAACACTGTCACCTGGTGGTAAGTTAGAGTTATTGCACGTGGCTTTTCCTCCGGTTGATTGCAGTCTGTCAGGTCAATCAATCTCCAAGAGATTAAAGAGCACACATTTATTTACCAGTTGTAGCTAAGGAGGAGAACTGCACAAGCTCGTTAGGTTATCCCGCTAGATTTTAAGATTTTGTGACTTAAGATCAATTCTCATTCCAAGAATTCCAACCAGGTGCTCACAGACCCATTGTCTCCCATCCCCCCGTCGTTCTTTCTTTCTCTTTCTTTCTTTCTTTCTTTCTTTCTTTCTTTCTTTCTTTCTTTCTTTCTTTCTTTCTTTCTTTCTTTCTTCTTTCTTTCTTTTCTTTCTTTCTTTCTTTTTCTTTCTTCCTTCCTTCCTTCCTTTCTTTTCTTTCTTTCTTTCTCTCTCTTTCTCCCTTTCTTCTTCTTTCCTTCCTTTCCTCCTTCCCTTCCTTCCTTCCTTCCTTCTTTCCTTCCTTTCTTTCTTTTCTTTATTTCTTTCTTTCTCTCTCTTTCTCTCTTTCTTCTTCCTTCCTTTCCTTCTTTCTTTCTTCCTTCCTTCCTTCCTTCCTTCCTTTCTTTCTTTCTTTCTTTCTTTCTTCTTCTTTTTTTCTTCTTTATTAATTACAGTTTATTCATTCTTTGTCCCAGCTGGAGCCCCCTCCCTTTCTCTTCTCCGCCCATACCCCTCCCCCAATCCACTGATAGTGGAGGTCCTCCTCCGCTTCCTTCTGAACCTAGCCTATCAGGTCTCATCAGGACAGGCTTCATTTGTCTTCCGCTGAGGCCGGGTAAGGCTGCTTCCCCCTGGGGGAGGTGATCAAAGAGCCAGCCACTGAGTTCAAGTTAGAGACAGCCCCTGTTCCCCTTACTATGAAACACACTTGGAGATTGAGCTGCAATGGGCTACAACTTTGCAGCGTTTCTAGGTTATGTCCACACATGGTCCTTGGTTGGAGTATTAGTCTCAGAAAAGATCCCTGTGCTCATTTTTTGTTTGTTTGTTTGTTTGTTTGTTTGTTTGTTGCTGTTGTTTTCCTTGTGGAACTCCTGTCCCTTCCAGGTCTTTTATCTCCCCCTTCTCTCATAAGATCCCCTGCACTTTGCCCAAAGTTTGGCTATGAGTCTCAGCCTCTGCTTTTAATACCCTGCTGGGTAGAATCTTTCAGAGGCCCTCTGTGTTAGGCTCCTGTCCTGTTGCCTGTTTTCTTCCTCTTCCTGTGTCCATCTGTTTGCCTTTCTGAGTGAGGATTGATCATCTTACCCAGGGTCCTTCTTTTTGCTTAGCTTCGTTAGGTGTACAGATTTTATTATGTTCTTTCTTTTCTTCACATGCACTTGCAACTGGTAGGAACTTGAAGAAATCTTGATGATATTTTAGACTGATGAAAACATCTCTCTGCTACTATTGTGCCCTTTTTTGTGTGAAAAAGGACATTAGAAAAACTACAGACAAGATGTTGTATTCACATAGAAACTGTCTTTAGAGATGATGTGCCCCTATCCATAGTTTAATGAGTCAGAGAAGGCTGGACTAGAGGAACAGAATGCATTTTTGTTGCCTCTTGCTCTGTCTTTTCCATTCTCCAAGACAGGAAC
Source organism: Psammomys obesus (assembly GCF_907164565.1). Taxonomy (NCBI): domain Eukaryota; kingdom Metazoa; phylum Chordata; class Mammalia; order Rodentia; family Muridae; genus Psammomys; species Psammomys obesus. The sequence goes on from NW_026596064.1 coordinate 20,058,954, forward strand.
CATGAGAAGCATTGTGGGTCTAAATATAGGTCCCATATGCACTGCAATTTATTGATTCTAATATCCTTTAGCAAAAAAACACAAAGGCCTGTGCAATGGTGGTGATGAATCACTTCAGTGAGACAGTTGTGTATTTAAATCCTGCAACATCTGTTTGGCAACCAGCTAGCTAATTTGATCATTGATGATATAGCAAATCCAAACATCTCAGCATACAGTCTGCTTTGGGAGTAAAGAGATACACTTGAGACTATGAAAACAGGACCTAGTCTTTATGCTGTGAGATTTAGTTGTGGCACTAATAGCCATTTTTGTTGGTTTTATAAAATAAAGACTTCACCTGTGCTGTCCTCAGAACCCTCAGTCTTGTAATTAGTTGGTAAATATTTATGTCTAGTACCAGCTTGGATAATTTGTGGTCTTATATGCTTCTGATCAAGTAAGTTTGGAGGTGATCCTATTTAAAACTTTTAATTAATCTTAGAGAGCCTGCTTGTCATGGTACATAATTGTAGCTCTTTTGTGAGAATTTACTGGGGAAAAGTAATTTTAGCTCAAAACAACAACAACAAAATACTTTTTATCTTCAGGTCTGAAAAACATCAGGAAGCCATTGCTATCATCCAAATTGTTCTCAGCACTTTAAAGAGTCTCCCAATAATGTATATTATATATATATATAATATTTAACATGCTTTTCTAGCAACTGCAAACATCTGGATCACTGTCATAATAATCAGCGCAGTCTCCAGCAGAATCTCATTGAAAATGACTCAGCAACTATCATGAATAAATTATCTTGGCTACCATCTGCCTTGGAATTTCTCACTTTTAACCCAAGCCTAAATGAAAGAATATGATTGAGGGAAGGATGAAAAAGAGGTGCAAAAGAAAGAGAGAGAGGAGAAACAGGAGGGTAAAGGAATAAGTCAAATTTCAGCATTTAAAGTCATTATTCCAGAAAAATTCCATAGCAATGCATGATATTAAATAAATTAAATAGCATAAGCCTATAGATTTTTCTATAAATCAAATATGTTTCTTGGGAGTGTTTTGCTTTCCTTTCATGAGCAAACTTAGCCTATCACTCCATCTATTGAACATCAAGATGATGCTCTGATTGTTGGCCCCTATATCCTAGCAAGACTTGAACTGAGAGAATGAGTCCTGGAAAAGAATGGCCCTCTGCCTGCTGAGAGTTTCCACTGTACCATCCGTTTATTTAAAAAAAAAAAGTAAATGCAGAATGACTTTTTTCCTGTTTTTAAATATTAACTCTTTCCTGTTTATAAAACATGGTATTAAAACGATTTTCCAAATACTGTTTGAAATGGAAGATTGATGCTTAATGCTATAACAGTAACAAATCCACAAGTGACTGAGAGAAACTTGGAGGATGCCTGTGTTTGTATTTGCAGCTACAAGTGGTACAGTAGGAGCTCAGTGAATGTTGAATAGCTAAAAGCCATGAAATCTTTAACCTGTCTGACTTAATCATTATTTTCCAGTCCTGCTGATCCTCTACACTTTTGCTACTCAAAGTGTGGTCCTTGTCATCACTTGAAGGCTTGTTAAAGTTACGGCATCTCAGGACCTACTACTGAACTACTGCAGTGAATCTGCTTTTTAACAAGATCCCTGGGCAATTCCTGTGCAAGGAACTTCCACTACAGCCAATTCCTTTATTAGAATGGTCAGGCTCTGTTTTCTAAAGCTCTTGCTCTGAGAATATTTTTTTTCCGAGTTTTCATCTTGGTTCCTTTAAGATCCTTATTTGAAAAGGGCTGAGAGGATTTATTTATATTCACAGCAACAGGCAAAAAAAAAAAAAAAAAAAATGTAGACCCCTGCTTATGTGGGTTTCCATTATTATTGATAATGGCATTCTCATCTAGGGTAACGTCAGCTTGATCATCCCTAGCATGAAGGGCAATGGTGGAATATAGACTATTTTATGTTTATTCGGGCTTTTAATTCACATTCTAGCAATATCAATCAATAACTTTACAATAAATTGATTAGCTAAGGCTGCCACCAAGACTACTTTAAAACTTGCTTTGTGTTTTTTTTTCTCAGCATAGAATATGATTTTGACTATTTCTCGATGACTTCTTGTATCATATGTAATGTAACTAATTTGGAAAGGATAATTCCTATCATATATAGCATTTTGTAACTAACTAGCTGAAGACTTGAGTTTTGATACTTATAGTGTCAGTATCACTATACTGTTTTTTTTTTTTAAAGAATAGCATCAATATATTTAAGTTGATCACATTGAACTTCTATAAATAGGTATAATGATTTGATAACAACTCCCCTCTCCTCCCCCAAAAGAAATCAACTACCTGGATTCGCAGAATTTAACCTTTTCAAGAAACATTTTGATTCTCCTATAATTAACATAGGGATCTCAAGAAAAAATTCTTTTTATTAGGGAGGGGCCTAAATACAAGTTTCCTTAAGATACAGACAATAATATTAGTAGGAAGAAGAAAGGGGGTGGGATTCAAGGAAAAGAACAGGCAGGTTTTGGAGGAACACATCTATCAGGAACTGAGGGAACACCAACCGTTATCAGCTATGGTTAGAATCTGGAAGAGATAGCAGAAAGTTCTTCCTTAGGACATTTAGAGCCTTGACAATAACTTTAATCTTGGATCTCTGTCATCAAGATCTTTGGGGAAAATTCTGTTGATTATACAAACAAGTTTGTAGTCATTTATTACAAATGCCAAGAAACTTGCGAGCTAAGTAAATCTGTTTCTTGATCATAAAACCCTGATTTTACTTCAAACACAATCATCTAGTCCTCTTTCTGTGAATACAGAGGCATAGGAAGGACATATACAGACACACAGGCACACACATACACACATAAACACACACATGCATACATACACGCACACACAGAGATTGAAAACACCATCGAAAGCAGATAAGTGAACAGCAAAAGATTACCCACATAAAACTGAAAAAAAAAAGTTGTCAGGAGAAAAGAAATAAATGCAAAGTAAGATATTGCGGCAACTTTTGCAACTGCAAGGGCATAAGTTGAAGAGAATCAAAGTACTACAACAGCTGTGCTTCTACAGTGCCATGACCTTTGATTTATGGCATTTTCAATACTCAGAAGTGATAAGTTTAGTTCCATAGTCACAATCTAACCCAGAGTCTTTTCAGTATTGGAGTTCTAACACTTGGTTATCTCACTTGAAAACAAACTCTTACCTTCTAATAAGAATTTCTACTCTTCTGCTACAGCCAAAGGGAAGGTAAGGAAATGCTCATAGGTCTGGTTGGATCAGAGATTGTAAATTGTTCTCCACATGCCCCATTCCCTTGCCAGAACTTCATGTCCAGAGGTCGAAAAATTTTTGATCTATTAGGTGTGTGAAGGAAATGGGTAGTTCTAAAATGGGTTTTTTTTTTATCTGTGTCATTAATGTAGTTCTTGCCATCATGTAACCCCACAAATCAGCACCCAAATTCAATGACAAACTTTTTCAAAAAACATAACTCATTAAGCTTTAGTGCTCCTCAAGACAAGGACCTTGCTTGTGTAAGGCCATCAAACACCAATATTGACTCTCTAGGACATTTTTAAGGCTATTTATATCACAATAAAGGCACTTTATTAGTCTCATCAATCAAGAGAGTGCAAATTTCACCCTGAAATCAGTCTGCCTGGGCTTGTGGAACAGGGAAGGATGAGAAATTATAGGATACATTATCTCCAATCTCATTTGAAACTTCCTAAATGAAACACCAGACAAGCACAGTTTATTGCTTATAAAATAAATGAAGGAGGTGCTGCTAATGTAATAATAAAAGACTGGGCTTCTGGTTGTTTTTCCTCTTTTGACAGAGAGTTGGTGGTCAGCCAGCACAGTGATTCCTGGTTTCCATAGTTAAAGACACAATACGTTTGTCATTTGACCAAAATGAATGTACTGGCTTTTCAGGAGGACTGCACCCAGCTTGTAGCAGAGCCCAGGACTGCTGCTTTCTGTCATCTATGACATGTCATGTGACCCCATCATTCACTGGGTGAGGGAAATACCATCCACGGTCATTAAAAAGTTCAACTCCAAGTCAGACCAAGTTAGGTGCAAATTCCACCCTCCTTCTCTGAGCTAAGATTTCTTATCTGAACAACAAAAGACCACTATCTTTGCACTGATTTGAAAAATTAGCACAGACAGTGCATTATGTTCAATACACACTCAGTGACTGCTCTCTTAAGGATATCGTTGCTAATGAGTTTTCACTTCTAGCTGCATGTATATGACTGGCCGATATAAAAAGTTAAGCAGATGGGGAAGCCTGTCAGGTTGAGTACATTGATTGTAGCTTTGGTTAGATTGGAATCCTCCCTCAGCCACTAAAGAACTCAGTTATAATGAATTTAGTTTCTCTGATTTTTAGTTCCCTAAGCTATAAACGGTTATTAACATAAAAACATCACCCCTCAAAGTTGTTATGTAGACCAAATGTAAAATTTACATTTGTAATGTATATGCTAAGTGCTTTCCATATGGCTATAATGCCTCATAACTATTAACAGTATATCAATAGTACTCTTACACAGTTATTGAGAAGCAAGCCAATTTTTAGCAATAAACATCAAAGGGTATGCCCAGAAAATTACTAATTTCATAGAGCTTGTACATTAACTCAGCAGATATCTATTGAGAGCCTCTCCTGGCATTCCTAAGGATGGAGTGAAGAACAGAGACAACAAGTCCCCTGTTCAATCATCTTAGGAACAAGATGTGCCTACCTTGTGTTTTCTAATGATGAAAGAACTAAAACTGGACAATATTGGAGTGATTATGGATAAACAAGTGTCTGATATAGTTTGAACTAAGAGGTGCAAATAGGGTGGATTTCAAACCTTTATAGCAAAGGGATCTGCTGTGTCAAATCTCAGAGAAAGGCAGTAGCCCCATACTGGGAGACATGGCAAGAGTGTCATGTCTGGGAGCTGACAGAATATGATGTTTAAGAATCAGTCAGAGACAACACCATGCAAAGATTTAATGGATGGTGTTAAGAACTTGGATTCCATAGTAAATACATTATATAGTCCTTTGATGATGTTCAGACTTGGTAGGTATGGGGTTATTACGGCCTGATTTTCTTTTGCTAAACAATGATTTTTGACCTTTGGATAGGAAGAGCTAGTAATAGATTATAGTGAGTTATAGAAATATATATATACTAGGGCATGAGAGATGAGAGCAATGAATGGGGATGGAATATATTTTGAAACAGTATGCTGATGGGTCTTTCAAAAAGAACTAAAATAAGAGAAAAATCAAGGCTGTCTTGAAATAGTTTATTTAACAAATACTAGCCTTAGGCAATGCAATCTTACCTTCAAGTTCCGGAAGGCAACGAAGGGCAATGGAAACAGCCTATATTATTTTGGGAGTCAGACTCATCTGGCCAACAACTCAAAGGGGGGGATCATGTCTGTCACTTGGGCTTTTGTTAAATAATAATCTATGACTCTTGGGTGAGCATCATCACCCATATGGCATAAATCTATTTCAACTCTGTCTATCTAACTGTGCATGTATACTCACGTGTAGTTTTGAATAGGCTTATAAAATAATGTTTCCCTATGTTTTTTTAAAACATATCCTTAGCGTTATTTCTCTCTCTTTCTTCCATCTTGCTCTCTATTAACATCCCTAAAATGACAATACTATCTGGAAGCTTCCTTACTGAAAACTAGGTCTCATGGTACTGGAATGTATTATGCAAGCTGGCAATGGAGAAAAGCAATCAATAGTCCTACATAATATAGACCACAATATAACCACTATAATGACCAGACCAACAAGATATCCCCAATGGTGCAATGGTGGCACTTTTACCTTGGAGGTAACCAATAACTTCCTAATTGGACATAAGCCCTGCTCAATAAGAGGTAATTCATGCCTGATACTGTAAACTTTGCCAACTATCTGTCCCTGGAGAAGTCGTGGACTCTAGAGGAGAAGTGTTTTTTTCTTTTTTGTTTTTTGTTTTTTTTGAGACAGGGTTTTTCTGTGTAGCCTTGGCTGCCATGGAATCAGTTTGTAGACAAGACTGGCCTCTAACTGACAGAGATTCCCCTGACTCTGCCTCCCTGAATGTTGAGATTAAAGGCATATGACACCACACCTGGCTTCTAGAGAAGAACTTGATACTGCTAATTTTCTAAACCAATATACTTCCTGTCTTCTAAATACTTATCCTTATACCCACAGTGAACTTTTACTACTCATCAAAGAAGCTTCTTTTCATAGAAGCTGCCAAGTATAACAGTACTACCATGTGAATCAAAATATAGAGAATAAGTAACTATGTCATGCCCCAAACCAATTGCTATGCCTATGATTTAACCCCTATAACTCAGGCTCAGGGAAAATAACTGGCAAAGGAGAGGAGCAGAATAATTGTAGGAGTCAGAAGCTCAGAGCATCTTATGTGAGAGAATGTCTTATAGCTATGAAAGCTAAGAAAGATGGAGACACATTTGACAAAACATATTAATTCCTTTTTTATTTAGCTTGAAATCAAACTACTGAAATTAACCCCTGTATTTTATGGTAGGTGGTGTTTTGCCTTGTTTAGACTATGTTCTGGATCATTTCAAAGCTTTGTCACCCTTATCAACATTTTTCAAAAACTGCTAAGAATCATGAACTAGATAGGAATGCCCTAATTGGACAGAAAGTTCACATGGATATCATGTGTTGGACTTTACCATTTGCTAGAAACAGGCTCTGAGTTCATTTAACAGTGTTATAAAGTAAAATCCAAATTCCATGGAAAATAGGTTTGTGACTATTCTAATCAAAGTATATAATGGACCCCTAAAATAATTTTAGCTGTTTTTTTTTAAACATATTCTCAATTAGTAGGTAGGCATGGTTACCTGAATTTGAATGAGGGACCAGTTTCACTGAGTTTGAGCCAGCTGTTCAATTAATAGGTAGGTGTAGTTTCCTGAATTTGAATGAGGAACCATTCTCGCTGAGTTTGAGCCAGCTGCTCAGTCTAATACAATGATTCTCAACTTTCTTAAAGCTGCAACCTTTTCATACAGCTCCTCATGTTGTGGTGACCACCCACTAAATCATACTAAAACACCAATAGTTTGTTGAATTTGTTTTAGTATGTTCTGGATAGTTTCATTTGATACACGATTGGGTCATCTGGAAGAAGAAAGCTCGATTGAGAAAACGTGCTCATCATATTGGCCTATGGGAAAGCATTTGGGACATTTTCTTGATTAATGATTGATGTGGCAGGGTCCAGCCCAGTGTGGGTAGTACTACCCTTGGGCATGTAGTTCTGGGTTTTATAAGAAAGATAGCAGGCTGAACAAGCCAGTGAGCAGTGTTCCTCCATGGCTTCTGCTTCAGTTCCTGGCTCCAGGTTTCTGCCTTGAGTTCCTGCCCTGTCTTTCTTCATGATGGACTATAAGCTATAAGATGAAATTAAACTCATTCCTCCCCAAGATGCCTTTGCCAAAGCAATATATATATATATATATATATATATATATATATATATATATATTTGATATATATCTGATATATATATATATATCAGATAAGTTGTAATAAAACAGTTAAACAAAAATGAAAGGACTCAATGACCATAGAAGGTTTGAAAGATAAAACAAAAAGGAAATAACAAAAAAGGGACATTTGTAGAGAAAAATGCACACTGACTCCCATTTTCTCACCTCCTGACATTGAAGGATTTTCGTTCATCAGTAGTTCATGAGAAGCATAGCATGTGCTTGAAGATCATGTCCTTTATTTGTGTTGAGGTCCTGAGAGTCTTTTCTTTCTAAGGGAAAGATGAACAACCATATTGTACTTTAAGTAGTCCATCATAATGTTGAGCATGGAGGTAAAAGCAAGCCAATACATTACATTGCCTTTATCACAGTCTTTCTTCCCAAACAGTGCTGGTTGAGGCTTACAACAGCTGTGAGTGCCCTGTGAGAAAGCATACGTTCCCTGGTTAAAGATGCTTACCTTCAAAGACCTCAAGGAATATTGGTTTAGAGCCCATTGCAATCATCTTTTTTTTTTTTTTTTTTTTTTTTGTATTGGAAAATTAGGAAGTTTATTGGTTCATATTAGTGAAGAATACAGTGGACAGGGCATGTTCAATAGGAAGGTGACACCTTTATTCACATTTATTGCTTTCCTATTGACTCTTGATCCCTGGATATTCTTCATATACACATATCCCCTATACATCACTTAAGATTGTGAGATAGCCGCTGTAGCATCAGGCTGTGCATATGCTGGTATTTTGATCACTTTGGGGGAAGAAAAAAGCATTCTTTTCTCAGAAGTCAAGACAAGCTCAAATCATCCTGCGTTTACTTCAATATTTCTGATTGGGTTTTCTGTTTGTCTCTGAATACACACAACATGCACTGCTTCACTTTGCTCTGGGACTGATTCTTGCAGTCAAGGTGTGATTGCTATCAGTCCGAAAAGCCTGGGAGTGCAGAGGAACAGAGCTAACATAGACTAATGAATCCAAAAGGGCTGACAAGTAATGAGTAACACATTGAACACATGACTGAATTTAATGAAGGAGAGGATTTGAAGAATTTTAGAGATGGAAACCATGAAGGAAGAGGGAAAGAATGTATATATGCAAGTATAACATCATATGATGTTTTACTGCTAATATGGGAAGAATTCGAACTATAAATAAAACTACTTTGTGTAATTCATTAAAATTATATTAATAAGATTCTTTGAAAGAACAGCAAGAATAACATTGAAGACTTCATACAAATTACTTTTGAGTCCCAAAATTATTACCAAAGAGATGACTGACTATTCAATTTATGTTTTAACATTCTCACTAACTGAAGAAACATCACAGGACTTTTTCAATGTGTCTCAGTGTGCCTTCAAAATGATGCCATTTCTGGTCTGGGGTTTTATATCGAATGTTCATGTACGATATTTTATCAACTCAAGCTTTCATTGATGTGTTTACCAGCTTGGCCCTGGTGTCCTATGTCCTCTATCAGCCCACTACCAGTCCACTGAGACTCTTGATGAGTCATGTGACCTTACAAATGATTCCTGAGAATATATAAAGAAGAAAAGTAATGATGGATATGGGAAAGCAGTGGCAGATATATGAAGTGAAGGAAGAGAGAAACTTAGCTAGGTAGAGCAGCCATTAAATGGGCCAGAAAGCAGTTTTCAGCACAATTACCCAGAGCACTTGTCTCCTTAAAATATTGTCCTTGAAATGGCTGAATATGTTCCCTGTATGTTTGGAAAGCCTGTGGTCTTTATGTTTGGATGCTGTTATAAAAGAATATTTAGTTGGGGTTTGTGGAATTGGCATATAGAATACAATTAATATTGAAAGTAGGATTGTTAACGGAGTCTCTCTAGTCATCCTCCGGAGAAACAAACAGAATGTATAGTTTACTGCATTCTCTAAAACTTCAGTCCCTCCTAGCTGACCTCTGGAAATAGATGACGCATCCCAAGAGGGTTGAAAATATCGCAAGGTCATCCAGCTGAGATAAATAGCATTTCCATGGAAATATTTTGTTCACTCCTGTGTGCACATACCCAGCTGACATTCATCTTTCCAAGAAGCATGCAAAAGAATGTAACTTATGTATGGCGGCTGGAAGCAGGCTCCAGCTCCATTTCACCAACATCCTGCTAACAGGATTAAAGGGAAAGAGATGCTGTTTTCCTTTGGGAAGATTGCTTTTCTACTGGGTCCCTGCCAAAGGTCACGCTGACAATGCTTTGCAGTAATCTGGGCCAAACCCTTCACATAGTGCTGTGTGTTTTGTGACCAGAGTTCCTTTTTTGTAAATAAAATCTAATATAGCAAAGACCTACTTACTTACCTTGGGAGAGGAGGATGCTATTTACCTAAGGTAGGGAATTGGCAGTATATTATCAAAGGGTATTTTCTGAGCAAATATTTAATCAGAACCCCTCATATTTGTGTTCTTCAGCCTGAAGATGTTCTATGAAGTGCACTGCAGCACCGCTCTTGTGTGCATGATTTACAAAGAGCTTTGCACAGGCTGCTGTGCATGTTAAAGAAAGTTCACTGTCTCTAATTATATTGTGTGTAGAGTCTGTTATCTCACACTTCTCCTGCATATTGCCGGATATGTTTTCATCAACACCCCTCACTGCCAAATATTAAGATCCACGAATTTGCATCCTCTTGCGTTTTTCAGGATGGCGTGGAACAGCATAAATATAGTGTGCAGCGACATGGCTTTACCAGTCTTTGCTATACCATGTACGTCAGTGAACCTACCAAATCCAATCAACTCCTGACCCTATTTTTCAGTAGCCTGAACACTTAAAATTGACAAATACCAGCGATGTTGTCATATTGCTGGAAGGTCTTTAGTGAAGTCAGATGACTATGAACAGCTATAGCAGAAATACCAGTGACATGCTGTTTTAATGTTCTTTTACTTTGCAGAAGTCAGATGACAGGGAGAAGCAACAGAACTGTGTCATGTTCTGTTACCTCTCTGCCCTGGCTGAAAAAGGGATGTTGTATGGTTCTTTTCTGTGTTTACATATGAAACAGTGGGAAAAGTGTGTCATACAATCCCAACGATGGAGAAGACAAAATTAGTGTCAATGATAATTCATTTTTAATAACTTATTTTGATCATTAAATCAGGCAATACCCACCGCACTGCAAATGCTGATTCCTGGCCATAGCAAATTGTTCTGAAGCTGAATTATATAATATGGACAAGTGGAGTCAACCTGTGACCTGCTGATTGAGGAGGAAGATGTCTATACACATTTGATCTGTGGATTCGGAAAGGGGATGCTATGTACACGTGACCCGTGGATTGGGAAGCAGGATGTCTTTGCATGCTAGGAGTTAAGGGAGAAAAAGCTCTACAATTTGCAGGAGGAAAATGGTTAGTTGTTTGAAGACTGAATGAGCCAGAGAATGAGAAGGAGCCAGGAGATTAGAGCAGATTGCTTGAATTTGTTTGAGGCCATGCAGGGCAATTCAGAGGTCCAGAGAGAAGCCAGACTGAATAAATTAGCTGGGAGAGAAGTTTGAGACAGAAAAGCTGAGTTGAACCAGCCAGCCCAGAGCTTAGTAAAGCCAGAAAGGATGAGCTTATTAAACAGTAAGTCTCAGAGGCTGTAACCATTTTAGGCCTAGGTCAGAGGGAAGGAGCTTGCAAGACTAGGCCTAGGTTAACAGAGGAGAATGATTGAGTCAGGAGAATAAAAGCTACTTTTCAACCAGTTGTTGGGAGATCCACATGAAGATTGAATTGCACATCTTCTACATATGGGCCTTATGTTTCAGAGTGAAGACATGTTGCAAGATCGTAACAGTGAGAAAACATGTTCCTGATTCAATAGATATGAAATTCAATCTGTTTTTAACACCCAGCTTTATTTCTTCTAAGAAGACAATGAAGGGGTTTAGAGAATGTGAGCAGCTTCACATAGGAACTTAGAAGTAGAATTCAAATACTTGTATTTCTGATTCCAGTGGGGGCCCTCGCTGACTCTGATGCCTTGCTTTGGATCCCCTAACCTGGCTGTCCTGTTTGGACTCAGGGGAAGAGGATGCCCCTAATTCTGTAATGACTTAATGTGCCAGGGCTGGGAGGTACCCATGGGCACCTCCGTCTTCTCTGAGGAGAAGAGGGGAGAATAGGGTGTAGGCTGTGGGGGGGGCACTGGGAGGAGAGGAAGGGGGCCTGCAATCAGGATATAAAGTGTATAAACAAATAATTTTTAAGAGTAAAGAATCCAGTCCTTTCAATAAAAAAATATCTTCCTGAAATGTTAGTAGGATGAATGAAAGGATGATGGCAGCCAGCTTCACCAGAGGTTCAAACTGAAAGGAGACTAACGCCAAACTGGAGTCACCCTGGTTAGCATAGCTGGGACAGTGGGGTAAAACTACAGTGTGTAGAGCATATGAGATACCTAGCACCGAAGACATCAGAAGCGCCAAGCAGCATGATGCGTAAAGCTGATTTTAAGCTGTTTCAGAGTGTTGCTTAAAACTGATTTTTGTAATGTCTAAGAAGCAAAAATGAAGGAAATGCTCCACTTTAAAACACACATCTCCATCACGAAAACCGAAAACCAAAAGTTTGCACACATCTTTGCCTTGTGAGCCAACATCTCTGTTTAAAAAAAAAAAAAAACTACAGATAACAAAAAAAGGGGAAAATAAACATTTGCTGACTCAGCATTTTGTGTTTCTACAGACACTTGTTCTCACTGAAAGGGAAGGTATATTTAAAAGGAGCTTTCTTTCTCAGCTTTTATTTTTAAATGTGAGTATTTTTGTACCTGTGACTTTGCACATCTCTTGAAAATGATTAAAAACTTGTATCCGTAACCTGATTGTATAAATTTGGATATGTACTCTCTGCTCTCTCAGGCCTTCCCTCCCACCTGTTGGGCATTCCTTCATTTGGCTCATGAGGAGAAGGGTGTTTGTAGAATCTTAACTGTATGTCTAATGTGACACCCGTCAATGCAAAAGGCTGCAAAAGGAGAGGCTCTGTTTCTCTTCATGAAGATGAGCACATGCCTGCCACTTATTCTCAAAATGACAGGCTACCATGTAAGTTGGCATATAAACTTTTTTGGGGGGTCCAAATAAGAACTTTCATGCAGTAAACTAGACAATAATGCTCTATGCATTTGGAAAATGGATCCTCTATCATTTGGGCTTTGCCCGTTGGTCAATCAATCTAAACATCTGACAAACTGATAGAAATAAATGATTAACGTCCAAACCAAAAGTATCATTCTAACTAAATAACTGTTTTTGAGAAACGCTTTAACTATTTGAGCAAAGCAGCAATTTAGGAACCAGACAGAAAATCATCTGCATAAAATACGCATGTTGTATATGCATAAATTCATCCCCACTTCCAGCGAGATTATTAATCCCTTATGTGATAAAACTCCTATTCATATCTGTAAGTACCAATTGTGGATCTCTGACTTTTGTTATAATGTTAAACAAACATAAATAAACAGTCTAATTTGTGGTGCTATTTTTCTATCACCTATTGGTTCAGGAATCAATCCCTCTTTCCAAAAGGCATTTGGCAGGTAACATGTTGTGGCATATGCCATCTTGGTAGTGCTTTCTTTAAAAAGGGGCATAAGATACCTTCAAATCTCTCTGCCTTAGCTATACTTTGGCTGGCACAATTGACCCTGTCTCGCACGTAAGTTGCTCAGACTTAGGTTGAGTTTACACATTGTTGAACAAGTCTGAATTTTAGGTGTGTAAACCCGTATATTTGAAACTCACCATTTTTGTCCTGATTTTTTTTTCTTGTAAACAAAAGCTTAGAACTTTGGATCAATACAGTTGAAGGCCAAAAAGCTTTCTGTAAGCTCCTAAAAAAAAAAAAAAAAAAAAAAAAAAAAAAAAAAAAAAAAAAAAAAAGGTAGCTTTTGTCTCACGGTTGAGAACTGCAAAAGAATTCTTGCCTACAAAAGGCTATGACATGCTACAGCATAGAAATTAAAGACACAACATTCAGATCGCATTGCCAGCTCTTCCTCCATACCTACATATCCCTTTCTATAAGAGAGTAGACAGTTTACTGTCAAAAGTCAGTGAGTCCAGCTGGAATCATAGATTCTAATTCTCTGATCTAGCTGTCATTTCTGCTTCCTAGTGGTAAGAATTTTCTGTTTTGTTTTTTTTTTTTTTAACTATTCAAACAAACACCATCAAACACAGCCACCCAAGTCTTTTCTCTATTTGTTTACTAAACTGCCCTAGTTTATCCATTGTGGTAGTAGTTGCAAACTGAAGACAGAACAAAATTGGCAACTAATAGATAAAGTGCTCTTCCATTCTCTTCCATTGTCTCATTGTTTTTATTTTCTTCAGCTGAGATAGGACAACAAAAAAAGATGATCTGCAGAAAACTACTTATCACCGTTTGGTAGGGGGACATCAAAGAACAGGGTTGGGAGGGTGTTGAGAAGGTGGAGAAGGAGAAGAAACAGAAAAAACCTAGAAACGAAGGAGAACTCTTAACTAGGAAGGGTTGATCATAAGAAATGAATGCAGACCCCCTAAGAGAAAAAGAAAGCCATAGAGAGAAAAGGAAAGGTGATACAGAGAAATGCTATGAGAACTAGAGGGAATGAAAGCAAATAAGCTAATAAACTGGATAGCACACGCCTATAATCCCAGCAGTCGGGGAAGAAGAGGCAAGCAGATCTCTGTGAGTTTGAGGCCAGCCTGGTCTACAAAGCAAGACCAGGATATCCAAGCCTATACAGAGAAGCCCAGTCTCAAAAAGCCAAAAATAAATTGATTAATTAGTAAATAAATAAATAAATAAATATCCTCAAATTTGATCTCTCCTTGTTGATGTTGTAAGAAAACAATGCCTTAATAGCTGATCTCTTCTGTTCTTCATGTTAAAACTTCCTTTAATGGTGACTCCTAGAGCTGACTTTAGATATAGAAATGAGTTCACAACTGTCTTACAACCCATAACAGAGGCTGGAGTGTCAACAAAGTGGGGTGCATTAAGCTGACCCAGAGGGAACTGGGAAGTGAAAGACCCAGAAGTGAAGCCAGAAGGGAATTCTTTCCTAACCCTCTCTCTACCAAATCCCAGGTTTTTTAATCCATCTAGACAACACTATCTGATATTTCAGCCACAGAACAAAAACCAGTTGGTTCTCTGATAAGTAAGATTAGTGGGTAGAGTTCCAAAAGGAAAGAATTACCCTTTTAATGTATAAAATGATTATTTTTTATCAGTCTAATTCTAACCTGTTATTTTTCCTTTCACTACATGTGTGTGACTATATTCATGCCTACAAAGGGCAGTGACTGCTATAAACAATTTCATACATGCAATTACGTAAATTAGATATCATCCCCATATCTGCGCAATATTAAGTTGTACTAAAACATGTTTTTCTGTACCTTTGCATTTTTATCTTGTTCTTTTCAATCTCTCATGGACAGAACTATGTTCTCACCTGTAATTTACTCTTATAAATTTGGTGGGTAGTAAAATCAGTCTGTAAAATAGCTCCAGAATTATTTATACTTTAATGAATGTAAAATTCTTAAATGCTAAGGAAACATATTTAGATTTAGTTTTTCTCAAATGATTTAATGCAGGTAAGCTTTGCATAATATGAAACAAAAATCACACATTACATAATTTCCCAAAGCCTGAATTACTCAAAACCTAATGTGATGGCATAGCTTGTGTTTTGAACAACTCAGAAGTCTTCAAAAAATGCTGATGTTTTCATGAGTGAGAAACAACAGTTTTTTGGTTCTGTGAAGATATTGGTTCAGTAGGACTTCTGCTCAAATTGAGAAACATTCTATGACTAAAGATTTACAAATTTTGAAGATATTTTTCCATTCAACTTGGGGATATATTTCACAAATATGTGTGTAAATAGACAGTGGTAATGAGTCTGTTGTTTCTGCTATGCAAGAAAGTTGTTTTAGTCTATCTTATTTTTGATATTGTAATATAATTACGTCATCCCTGTCCTCCCTGCAAATCCTCCTTTCTCTCTTTCAAATTCATGGCTTCTTTTTTTAATTAATTGTTATTACATTCACATATGCATTGACTTTAACTAGATATATAAAATTACCCTCATATTTGTTGAACTTATGCCTAGCAGGTCCAACTCATTAAATAATGAGGAAGACCTTGCTCCAAAGCCTCACGCTCAAAATTTCTTAGCAAATAAACTTTTTTTCACCTAATTGTGTATTAGTGGTTAAGAAAGCATATGACATTCTGTCCCTCTAGGGAATTTGTTTTTCTAAATCACATCTTACTTTATCTGGAACCCAGTAAATTAGGTCAACTCAATACTGAGAGTACTGTTGCACAGTACTGAAATCAAAGATTTTTAGGGTCCATTCCAAAGATGAGGGTATAAACTCAATTTCTATCCACTGTATTAACAAAGCTTTAAAGTAAATAGTGTTTTTTTTCCAGGTTTTTACTTGTTATCTGTGTTTTTATTGAAACATTCATACATTCATATGCTGTATATATATATATATATATATATATATATATGTATAACATTCATACATTCATATGCTATATATATACACATATATATATATACACATATATATATACACATATATATGTAATTCACCTGTGTAACTGTGCCATAGACTACCCAGACAATACAGGCTACTGTCATTGCTCTTGATTACCCTCTAGAACCTGGTGACTTACTGAAGACACTATATACATGAATCATAGCACATGGAGAAGTCAAGCTGATATAGACCAGAAAAGATTCACCTCTAGTGGCTACCTAACATAGTGCTAGAAGGTTCTATTTATGCTACTGGGAAAGAAAATACTTAACAATTCTACACAGCTGTGAACCCTACAAGCTACAACAAGGAATGGACTGGCAAGTTGAGCCAACTGATGTAATAGTGACAGGGATGTTTTTTTCTCCTAATGTTTAACAATATCTGACTTAGAACTTAAAACAGGAAACATTAGTTTGTTTAAATTTAAAATATAATTCAACGGCTTTAGAGTGCTTGCCTATGTATATACAAGGTTCTGGGTTCAATTTTCACACTTTAATATATTTAAATAAAACATAACTCAAGAGAATGGGGGGGAATGAATGAATGAAGATGTAATTTCCCTCACTCATCATCCTGCATTTCAACCCTGTGAAACTGTAAGCCAAATTAAATGCTTTCTTTTGTAAGTTGCCTTGGTTATGGTGTTTTACAACAGCAAGAGAAAAAATAACTAAGATAGAAGTTGGTACCAGAGAATATGCTATTCCTGTGATCATGCTGGATTTTTTGGAGTTATATAGCAAACTTTCAGACTTTGACTAGGAAAGCAGTTGAATACTGTAAAGCGGGGCTTAGTGGGAAGTCCTATTAGGATCTTGGAAGGCAGTAGGGCTAAGAGCAATATGAGCTATGAAGGCACAGCTCAAGAGGTTTCAGAGGGGGAATGACATTAACAAATGAGCTAAAGACCATTCTTGTGGTATTTTGGCAAAGCATGTGGCTGCCCTCGTCCTAACAATTAGCCTGAGGCTAAATTAAAAGGTAATGGGTAACTTCATTTGCAGATGAGCTTTCAAGACAGCTTGATATTGACTCTGTTGGATATTTATTAGCAGTCATGCTTATAGAAGTCTAAAACAAAAACAGAGCCTATAAGACAGAAAGGAAAGTAAAACACACACACAAACACACACACACAGTTTAAACTGAAAAAGATCATCATGAAATTTAAAGAGTAAAGATTTTGAGGAAAGGCATAATATGATTAAAGAGAAGATAATTCTGAAATAAAAAATAAAGGAAGGTGTCTTCCAGGACAAGTACCCAGCCAGCTAAGCTTCCCAAATATGTATGTATGTATGTATAGCTCCATGGAATTTTCTGTGCCTAAAAGTCAACAACAACAAAAACTCAAAGCTGCTCTGAATATGATTCAAGGGTGCCAGGGTTCATTAAAAAATCTTAGCATTATCATCTGCATGGTTCTGGCTTTTAGATCCATAAACAGTACATAAGGAAAAGGTTGTAGAATCTATCCCCATGGTTAAAGAGAGCCACTGAAGTCAGTGGGTGGCAGGGGACTCCCTGAATGGAGGCCCCGAGAGACCAAGACCATGGGTGAGGCTGGATTGTGTTGGAGACTTCAAAATCTTAGAAATGTCAGAGCCATGAGACATATGAGAAGGAGAGCTACAAATATGGAATGGGACCAGCTCAAGAGAGAGAAGTATGTTGCAGACAACAAAGCCAGAAGGTTGTAGCCATATAATTACTCTGACATCAGACACGAACCTACAACATTGAGAGTTTGCACTGCTAGATTTCAGTCTTGCTTTAATCCAGTGATTCCTCACTAGCCACTGTATACATGATTTGCTTTATATTTAAGACGGTTTATAATTAAGAGATTGCCTTGAGTCTCAGAAGAGACTTTGAAACATGGACTATGTTGAGATTATGTAAGAATATAGAACATTTGAAGTTGGATTAAGTACATTTCGTGTTACAATATAGCTATGATCTATTGGTAGCAGGTAGTAGAATATGGTTGTTTGAATAAGAATATCCCCCAGAATGCAAACTTGTACAACCACTTTGGAAATCAATCTGGCACTTTCTCAGACAATTAGGAATACTGATTCCTCAAGATCCAGCTATACCACTCCTAAGCATATATCCAAAAGATGCTCAAGTACACAACAAGGACATTTGCTCAACCATGCTTATAGCAGCTTTATTCGTAATAGCCAGAACCTGGAAACAACCCAGATGTCCCTCAGTTGAGGAATGAATACAGAAATTGTGGTACTTTTACACAATGGATTGAATACTACTCAGCAATTAAAAACAAGGAAATCATGAAATTTGCAGGCAAATGGTGGGACCTAGAAACGATCATCCTGAGTGAGGTATCCCAGAAGGAGAAAGACACACATGGTATATATTCACTTATATAAACCTAACATAGGATAAACATACTGAAATTTGTACACCTAAAGAAGATAAACAAGAAAGGGGACCTGGGGTAAAATGATCAATCTTCACTTAGAAAGACAAAAGGGATGTAGACATTGGATGTAGGCGAAAACAAGTAACAGGACAGGAACCTACCACAAAGGGCCTCTGAAAGACTCTACCTAGCAGTGTATCAAACTAGATATTAAGACTCATAACCAAACCTTTGGCAGGGTGCAGGGAATCATAAGAAAGAAGGGGGAGTTAATGTGACGTGGAGAAGGCAGGTACTCCACAAAGACCAAATATATCTGGGCACAGGGGTCTTTTATGAGACTGTTTCTCCAACCAAAGACCATGTATTATAAGATATAACCTAGAACCTTTGCTTGGATGTAGCCCATGGTAGCTCAGTATCCAACTGGGTACCCTAATAAGAGGAACAGGGACTGTTTCTGACATGAACTCAATGGCGGGCTCTTTTACCTCCCCATCCCCCGAGGGAGAAACAGCCCAGCTAGGCCACAGAGGAGGACTTTGCAGCCAGTCCTGAAGATACCTGATAAACCAGGGTCAGATGAAAGGGGAGGAGGGCTTCCCCTATTAGTGCACTTGGAAAGGGGCAAGGAGGAGAGGAGGGAGGAAAGGTGGGATTGGGAGGGAATGAGGGAGGGGGATACAGCAGGGATACAAAGTTAACAAACTGTAACTAATATTTAAAAAAATTAAAGAATATACCATCATATATTGGAATAATTGTAAAACTGTTTGGGAAAGGTTAAGAGGTGTGGCCTTATAGAAGAGGTGTGTCACTAGGAGTAGCCTTTGAGGATTCAAAAGGCCTTGGGATTCCCAGGGCTCTTTTTCTTCCTTGTGGTTGTTTTGTCCCTCTCAGTTGTGCTTTTACTCTGCCATCATGGACCCTAAACCTTTGAAACTGGAAGCCAAATAAAATGGTTTATTTTATCAATTGCCTGGTGTTGTATACAGCAACAGAAAAGGTAACTGAGACGCATTTGATTCAATGCCTTTCATTGCAGATGCAAACAAGGTGTAGAAATGGAAGCTTGATGAACTTCCATAAAAGTCCATAGTGAGGTAACAATTACTCTTCATCTTTAGTTCTTTCTTCCACATCAACTTTCTTAGGGGATGTAGCTTTGCCCAGTGCTGTGATGTCAGGACCATTGAAAACCTCACTGCAACAAACATCGGTGTGAAGGTGTCTAATTGGTGTCCATTGAACAAATGCTCCAGAGTAGTACAGCTCATATATTAGATCTATGATTTTAAATGATTTTAGTAACTTCCTTACTGACTTCTGTATTGTCTGGACTGATTTACGTTTCTTTCATCAGTGTCTAAGAGTTTCTTTTATCCACAACTACAACATTTGTTGTATTATTTTCGTAATAACTGACATTCTCTCTATGGTAAGATGGAATCTCAATGCAGTTATAGTTTGTATTTTTTTATACTAGTGAAGTTGAGCACTTTCCTGTTTTTTTTTTTTTTTTTAGTCATTTGTGTTGCACCGTTTTAGAACATTCTTTCCACTTCATTAAACCGTATATTCATTGAGTTGTTTGATTTCTTACAGTTGAAAATTTGATTGCTTTATACAATCTAGACATTAATTCTGTCAAACGTGTGCCTTGAAAATACTTTCACCCATTTGTATACTCTGCGTTGCCTTAACCAGCTGTTTTATATGCTGCAGAGGAGCTTGGGTAGCTGTAGAAAGGGGACTCATGAGAGGGAGGAGGGGTATGAAGAAGGAGGGTAAAAAGTGTAAAAAGGAGCGTGTGTTCAATATACAATATATACTTGAAAAGGGTTTTTAAGGTGAAAATTAAGCTTCTCTTGTCTTTTCTTACGGCATGCGTTGTTAAATGTGTGAGTTAGATTCAGAATGTAGACAAAGGGAAGTTGTGTCTCTTAGGAAAAGAAATGATCGTCTGTGCCACATGAGCGGATGAGGTTCAGCAAAGGGTTTGCCTTAAACATCTGTGTCCAAAGGAGAAGACCCTGCCTCTATCCTGACTATAAATCTCTGTAAGTGGGCAGAGGAGAGAAGGACAAGTTGTCACAATTTATCACTGTTTTTCAATTATTTTTTTTTCCTGCCAGAATTACTTTTGTTAATTTTTATTTATAACTTTCAACAGTAAAATGTACCGTTTTGGCTTTTTTTGATCAGAAAGGATCTCGGGAAAGTTTGTTTTCTTGTCTGTGTGTCTTCGGTACGTGCCACCTCTTGTGGATCTTTCATTCTGTTTCACTTGTGTATGTTACAATCTCTCAAATCCACTATAAAGTCTTCTGATGTCAGAGAGCATCACCCCATCCCGACACCTCCCACCCCAACCCCACTTTTCTCCCATGCTGTATCCGCTGTCCTAGACTTGTGCCTCGCATGCTCAGTTAACTACAAGAGTACACAAATGTGAGGGTTGAGCAAAGGCACAACTCCTGGTCTCCTTTGCTCGCTTGTGCTTGAGGCTCACTGTTGTGAGATCACAGTTTTAAAACTAAAATAGAGATATTTATTCATTTACCACTCATTTACCCAGGTTTTTTTATTTTTATTTTATTTTTATTAATTACAGTTTATTCACTTTGTATCCAAGCTGTAGCTCCCTCTCCCATTCCTTCCCAATCCCACCCTTTCTCCCTCTTCTTCTCCTATGCCCATCCCCCAGTATAATGATGAGGAGGTCCTTCTCCCCTTCCATCTGACCCTAGTCTATGAGGTCTCATCAGGACTGGCTGCATTGTCTTTCTCTGTGTAAGGTTGCTCCCCGCTCATGTGATCAAAGAGCGAGCCCATGAGTTCATGTCAGAAACAGTCCCTGTTCTCATTACTAGGGAACCCTCTTGGACACTGAGCTGCCATGGGCTACATCTGTGTAGGGGTTCTAGGTTATCACTTATAAATGAATATTAGACATATAATATAGGATAATCATACTAAAATCTGTACACCTAAGGAAACTAATCAAGAAGGAGGACCCTGGGTAAGATGATCAATCTTTATTCAGAAAGGCAAATGGGACAGACATTGGAAGAGGGAGAAAACAGGCAACAGGACAGGAGCCTACCACAGAGGGCCTCTGAAACACTCTACCCAGCGGGGTATCAAAACAGATGCTGAGACTCATAGCCAAACTTTGGGCAGAGTGCAGGGAATCTTATGAAAGAAGAGGAGATAGAAAGACTTGGAAGGGACAGGAGCTCCACACGGAGAGCAACAGAACCAAAAACACCTGGGCACAGGGGTCTTTTGTGAGACTGATACTCCAACCAAGGACCCTGCATGGAGATAACCTAGCACCCCTGCACAGATGCAGCCCATTTACCCAGTTTTACTTAATAAATATTTACATGTTGCCCATGTAGTGCTCTGTCCTGGGGACTGAGAATTACCGTAAGACAGACAGACAGACAGACAGACAGGCTCTGCACAATCAGTGAGCTCACGTGCCAAGAAGATGACAGGAAATTAAAAATACCCATGAAATGTACTCATGAATGATGATGATTATAAGCACTGAGATGTGATAAGCACCATACAGGAACATAAAAAGAGTGACTGGGTGTCTATTTCAGACAGGGGGTCAGAAAAGACCTTCTTGATAAGGTGACATTTAAACTGAGATCTGGGAAAGAAAGGGAAGCAGCTGTGTAAAGATCAGAGGAGTGCTGAGAAAATAAATGCAAAGTACCTACTTAAACAGGGCTTGATAATTACTGGGATCATTAACATTTAGATGTATATCCTTTATTTGTGTGTATGTGTATAATTCTGTGTGTATGTATGGACAAATGGGTTTTACTAGAGTGTATCTGTGTTGTTTTGTTTTTTTTTTTCATTCAGCAATATATTTTGAATATTTTACCTAAACTTACTTTTACAATCTGCCTTTTAATGATGGAGTAGTATTCTGTTGAATGAAGTACTAATTTGTCCTCTTTCCCTAGTTACACCCAAATTTATCATGTTTCTACTATTTTGATGCCCTCCTCCTGTTTTCAGATTGTCTCTGGGAAGAAGCATAGCAAAGTACTGAGTAGTATAGACTCCGGAGCTTGTCTGTCAGCTTTGGCTTTAACACTTGCTAGCTGTGTCATCTTAAATGAATTGCCTAACCTGTCTGTGCTGCAATTTTTGTCATCCTTATGACAGGCTTCACTGCATTTTGTTGGTAATTACACTGCCTAAAGCATCATGCCTGTAACATCTGACTAAATGTGAGCTGCAGTTTTTAAGTTCTACAGAGTTCTGTAGTAGATGGAAAACAAAACAAACAAACAAAAAACCCTTTGCCAAGTTTTTCTTCCGAATGTGAATACAAGCTATTACTTCTTTTGAAAACTGTTCAAAACAGTTTAGATAGGACGAAATTACATAGATAGATAGATAGATAGATAGATAGATAGATAGATAGATAGATAGATA
>NW_026596064.1:20081989-20133017 GCF_907164565.1 Psammomys obesus
ATAGATAGATAGATAGATAGATAGATAGATAGATAGATAGATAGATACATACATACATACATACATACATACATACATACATACATAAATGAAATGACCTATTCATCCCTAGGAGCCAGCTCAGGAATAAGCACAATTTCTTGACCTGAGAGGTTCATGGTTGGATGTTTGCAGAAGATTGGGAAAGTTACGCAGCCATTGCAAGTCCCACTATTTCTACATTGATCTATGCTTGTTTTGTGAGCACCGAGACTTTACGGCTAAACCACATTGCAGCATTTCAGATTCTAGCTTTAGGTCTTGCAGTAGGTAAGCATTATTGGGCTAAAGGGTCCACTGAGATGCCACAGAGTTTAGGTAATGGTAAGAGTGCACACAAATAAAACATGAGTAGTATACAGAAAACTGAAGATATTATGACCTCCCCAACTCTAGGCCAGTGTATTGCCCTGGAGGATTGTTCTTATCTTAGGGTCCTGAAAATGGGGTTCACGAGGTCTGACACCCATCTGAAACTATAGGCATTCTATTATCACAAGGTCACTTGAGGAACAAAGAATTAGAGGAAATGAGCAAGGACATCTTAATGACTCCCAACCCTGATTTATGGTGATAGCCTAACTCATTCATTAAACACACTGTTTTAGGCAGGGTTTATTAAAAAAAAAAAAAAAAAAAAGCAAAAGAAACACTTGCAAGTTTCCATGATACTCACAAAGGAACACAAGTTCACACTTTGCTCATGTCTGTACAATAGAGCTATTTCTATGCAGATTGTAAACAGTAATTGTCACATGGCCAAAGATATCTAGGAAGCAAAGCATGTGTGCTGCCCTCCAAAGCCTGGGGCTAGGCTTCTGTGATTTTTTTTATTTAATTTTATTTTATTAATTACATTTTATTCACTTTGTATCCCCCATAAGCCCCTCCCTCCTCCCCTCCCAGTCCCACACTCCCTCCCCTTTCTTCACACATGCCCCTCCCCAAGTCCACTGATAAGGGAGTTCCTCCTCTCCTTCCTTCTGATCTTAGTCTATCAGTTCTCATCAGAAGTGGGCTGTATTGTCCTCTTCTGTGGCCTGGTAAGGCTGCTTCCCCCTCAGGGGGAAGTAATCAAAGAGAAGGCCAATCAGATTATGTCAGAGGCAGTCCCTGTTCCCATTACTATGGAACCCACTTGGACACTAAACTGCCATGGGCTACATCTAATTACGAGAGAAGACCCTGAATAAAATGCTCATTCCCCATCCCGAAAGGCAAAGAGAATGGACATCAGAAGAAGAAGAAAATGGGAAACAACCCAGAAACCTGCCCCAGAGAGCCTCTGAAAGGCTCTGCCCTGCAGACTGTCAAAGCAGACTCTGAGACTTATGGCCAATTGTTGGGCAGAATGCATGGAATCTTATGTAAAAAGTGGGAAACAGTAAGATCTGGAGAGAATAGGAACCCCACAAGGAGAGCAACAGAACCAGAAAATTTGAACACAGGGGTCTTCCCAGAGACTCATACTCCAACCAAGTACCACACATGGAGATAACCTAAAACCTCTGCTTCTGTGATTTTTAAACTCTAGGTTCTCCTCAAGTTAGCATCTGAAGCTTGTTTTTCTGCTTGCAGGGGTTCTCAACCTTTGAGGAAGTGAATGACTCACAGTGATCACTAAGAGTATCGAAAAACACAGTCGTTTACGTTACGGTTCATGAGAGTAGCAAAATTATAGTTGTGAAATAGCAAAGAAAATAATTTTATGGTTGGGGGTCACCACAACACAAGGAACCGTATTAAAGGGTCCCAGTGTGAGGAAGGTTGAGAACCACTAGTCTGGTGCCTACGGTAAGGAAAGAACCCCTCAACTCCAGTGTTGCTGGATTTCATCTTGTTTTCTTGGTGTCCACACCCGCTTTCAATCTTACAGTCTTTCTTCCTCCTTTTCTGTGGTGTTTCCTGAGCCCTGAGGGGAGGGTTTTGATAGAGACATCCCATTTAACTGATTCATCTTCATCCCTTATTTATATTTTCCCAGATTCCGTGAGAACTTGCTAATCCTCCTTTCCTCCTTCCCTCCCTTTCTCCCTTTCTCTTTCTTTCTTTCCTTCCTTCTTATTTCCTCTTTCTCCTACCAGTCACAATGCACAGTATGATGAGACTTAGATGAGCATTATTTTTGACAGTACAGAGAATTCTTGATCAGTCACAATTTTACTTCATACTTCAGAATGCAACCTTTGTCCCTTCTGCCCAATTCTCCTCTGGCTGAATGACTCCTTCCTCATTTGGCCCCCTCAACATTCTTTGTATTACCGTTTTAATCCATCTTCTTTGAAATTCTTTAGCAACATATGTCTATACAGAGGAATTTGAGCTCTCTGAGAAAATGTATGTCTCTATCTCCCCATCAACAGCAGCTACATTTGTGGCTGAATAAATTTACATTATCTGAATTGCCTGATAAGACTATTACTGTAAGATTGTCCTTGAAAACATCATATGGAACATTGTATGGCTTCCTTTTTGTAAACTAAAGAAATTGTCTTTTTAGCCTGAGTGACTTATGTAAATGAGTATGCCTTTATCTCTGTGCTGACTGCTCAGAGCTGTATTTATAAAATCTTTGCCATTGGCTGCAGAAATCACACCGTATATTTTGTGTACTAATCTCAATATTTGTTCCATTATATCTTATGATGGTTTTCCATTTTCTTGATTTCTTTGCATTTTTAATAAATATTATTTGCATGCATAATTAAGCCATCTTAAATAAGTTTGGCATAAGTAACAGTATCTAGTTTATATAAGTACATACATATATGCATATCATGATGTAATACGTCTTTGAGACAGCCATTTCTACACAGAAAATCTTTTCCTACTCTTTCATTGAAACTAGGTTTTTTTCTCACATAATATATAGTGATTATGGTTTCCCTTCCCCCACTCCTTCCAGTTTTTTGTCACCTCCTTCCCCATCAGCATCCCCTCCATTTCTCTCTTTCCTTAGAAAACAAACAGGCTTTCAATAATTTAATAGAATAGAATAATATAAAATGATACAACAAAAACTAACATTGGATACAGACAAGACAAACCAACAGAAGGAAAAGGGCCCAAGAGAAGGAACGAGAATCAGACACCTACTCATTCACACACTCAGGAATCCCATAAAAACATAAAAACCCCATAAAGCCATGGTATATGTGCAGAGGACTTCGTACAGATTATGCAGGCCCTGAGCATGCTGCCTCAGTGTGTGTCTGTGAAGTAATACAAGTTTTCATCATGTTGAACTAGAGAGCCTCGTTTTCTTTGGGTCCTCCATCCCCTCTCCATCTTACACTCTTTCTGCCTCTTCTGTGGGGTTCCCTGAGGCCTGAGGGGAGAGATTTGATAGAGACATCCCGTTTAGAGCTGATAGATAGGCAATATTATGACTTAACAGAATATAGATCAAACTAGAAATATGAATTAAAGTGGGATTAAGATTCTACCTCACTCCAGTCAAAATGGCTGTTATTAAGGAAACAAACAAACTGACAAATACATAAAACAAGTTAGTGAGCATGCAGAAAATAGGAGACTATATATTGTTAAGAATGTTAATCAGCATAGTCACCATGGAAATCAGTATGTTCGGAAGGAAGGGACAAAGGAACGAAGGAGAGAAAGAAGGAAAGAAATACAGTCCTGTTGCTCCAAATGTACCACATCAAGGTGCTTACACCAAAGAATGTAAGTCACCATATACATAACTGCATAGTGGTGGTTTCTATAGCATTATCCATAATAGCACAGTCATGTAATTAGTCTAATCATTCTTCAGTGAATGGGTGAATAAAGAAATATGGGATGTATGCACAATTAGTTTATTTTTTTCAACTACAAAGCAGAACAATGCAGAAAATGAATAGAACTAGGGGTGACCATGTTATACAAAATAAAAGAGACTCAAACAATTATCATATGTTTAGTTTTAATTTGTGGAAACGTGGAGCAAAAAGACTAGTAGGGAAGAAAAGAGAGGCTGGTAAAGGGAAAGTAGAAATAAAAGAGGTAATTGCTGTTGGGTGGGTATTATCAAAGTATGTTATATGTACATATAAATTATTACAGCTATTATTTGACACAATTAATACATGATAGAAATTATTTAAATATAAATTATTTTTACATTTTAGTAATTTCCAAGATTTTTCATAAATTCGTACTTTAACATTAAATGCCATAATGGCAATAAAATAAAAATATATACTTGATATAATTAGTAATTACTATGTATTAAACCATCATGATAAATTTTTCATTATTTTTTTTCATGTTTTGATAATTTAACTGATCCAGTGTTTATATTGATATGTACACACACACACACACATATGATCTAGGTCCTACTATAATTGTCTTAGTTACTTTTCTATTGCTGTGAAGATATATCATGGCCTAAGCAACTTATAAAAGGAAGCATTTAACTGGGGGCTTGCTTACAGTTTAAGAGGGTGAGGCCATGACAATCAGAGGGGAGTGTGACATCACGCAGGCCGAGTAGCAGTAGTTGAGAGCTTGTCTCTTATCTGGAAGTTGGTGAGAGAGGAAAGGAGGGGGGAGGGGAGTGGTGGGGATAGGAGGGGAAGAAAGGGAAGGGGAGGAAAGGAGAAGAGAGAAGAGGAGAGGAAAGAGACCATGAGGAAGAGACAGAGGCAAAGACTAGGGCTGGTGTGGAATTTTGAGAAAACCTCAAACCCACTCCTAGTGACACACCTCTTCTAACAAACACCTACTTCAACAAGGCCATGCCTCTGAATTGTCCCCAAAACAGTTTCACCAAAAAGAAACCAAGAATTCAAGTATATGAGCCTATACTCACACTCATATACTCATATTCCCATTTAAACCAACACAGAAAGATACACACATACACATATATGTGAAATTTTTTTATAGTTGGTTGAACACTAACATTTCACCTTTACTTAACGTATGGGTTAGCTTGAACACTTAGCCCTTTCCTTTCCTGGAACAGTTCTAATCTCTGGTAATCCATACCTAATTTTGACATTTTTTTATGGAAAGAGTGTCACTGAAATAGAAATACAAAATGAAATGACATTTTACAATACCAGAGAATATTGTTCTATAAATCAATGACTAAGCAGTTCAGTGTCTACAGCCTCAGTGTAAAAGTTTGCAGTCTTATCAACAGCCTTGGCCCCACCTAGAGTTACTGAATAAAAACCTCCATTTTAAGAGGTCTCCAAGATATTTGAATGCACATAACAAATTTGAAAAGCCCAGATATGCATGATGCAGTAGATGATAACTCCATTCTTAATGCTGAAAATACAAATTTTATAATTTGTGAGGTGTGGATCTTGACTGCAATGTTAAAAAAACAAAAACAAAAACTTAAATTAAACTTGCAGTTTTATTTGAGCTCTGACCAAACCTCCTAGTTTTATTGGTACCAAACCCAATGAGCACTCCCCAGTTGCTCTTTTTAGGCATATCTGGGGTAGGTAAAGGATGAGGAAGGTGGAGTTTCTGGTATGCCATTATGACTGTTACCCTGAGAAACTTTCTGAGAGAATGAAGGCTCAAACACATCCGGAAGTTTGTTCCCCACAAACTTTACCCAAACTTCAATATAAAGGTCCCCATTTCCTCTCAAGTATGCAAGCATGGGGAAAAACAGAGAGAAAGAGCATAAAACAGTTTTGAAAGCTCTAGAAAGGAGAATGAACGAAACTCACTAAGCATAAGTCAAAATATGGAAGCCAAAGTCAGTAAGGGGGATGCTGAGAAACGGTGTGATTGCTCTGTATATCCACCTCACTCTTCTGGAAAAGAGGGATTGCCAGAGAACTTCCCTTACATACGTCATTATGACAGTGAAATCTCATAACTTAATAAATGTATTTCAGCGATGTCTGGATTGGACTGTACCCAATAAATACTGGAATTTTATATAAATGCATTCAGTCTGTAGGCATTAGCTTGTTCTAGGAAGCCACCAAGGCCCCTAAATGCAAGGCACATTCACGTTACACTTCATCATTTTGTGTTTGAGCTGGATTAGAAAATTCCATATAAAGTGTTTTTCAAATCTTACAGAACCTCCAAACAGTTACAAAGAGATGAATAATAAGCAAAACAGTTCCTTCCACTTCATAAAATACCACCGAAAAGCATCTACATTTGCAAGTTATCGTAGATACTGTGAGCCGAGACACTTGACTGTTAACCCAGTGGCATAAAATAAAATGAAAACATAATAAAACGTAGGGGACTCTGCATCCTGCTGACATAATAACTAAACTGAATAGACAAGAAATGCGAATCTCCCAACTTTATGACCCACACAGAGGAATGATCCACAGTGCAGACAAGCCTATTACCATCTAAAATCTACCCAAGGGGTCCACTTTCAGAATTTTCATTGTGTGATTTATTTGGTGGGTATCACAAGATTATAAATGTTGAGAGAATTATTTTTAGTGTTTTATAAAAGCAAAGTTACTATTTCTCCTAACTATGGGAGTGTAAAAAGTGGTACTATTGCTTTCTTTAAGTGTCTGATTTTATTACTTCTCAGGATTTTATTATACCCAAGGACCTCTGGTTTTCTAATAGTAGTCCCTAAGGCACTAGAAAAAAAAAAAAGTGCTTTTCTTGAATGCACATATTTTATGAAATAAGAGATAATATAACGAACAAACCCTTGCTCAAAAGGAATGAATATTTCCTCCTCTCTCTCCTTTCTTACAAAGGCACTGCCCTGGACTGTTCTGGGCATTGCTCCCAGCTCACAGTTTCTGTGTAAAAAAAAAAACAAAGGGCACCAGACAGTTATACAAATGGTACTATACTATCCAGGCCACAGCAATAAGAAGGGACTAGGCAATGCTTTAAAGGAAAAGAAGGGACGGTGTCTAGGAAGCTGGGAGACAGTGAGGCTTGGAGCAAGGTTAGGAGTGATTTGTTCACCTACTAGGGGAGGATGCTGGAGACTTTCTGCTATGTTCTGTGCTGAAATATGAACTTTTAGCTACACTTACCTGTCAAATTCCATCTATTCTGAATCCTTACACAGAGGTTACAAGTGTACCTTGGGAAAATAGCCCAGCAGTAAAGATTATTTTTGAGCCAGTTATGAGTCCTGAGAATCATGATAAGAGAGAGGTAGCTGAGGACTCCTCAGCTAAGGGTTGAATTTAAGTAGATACCCAAGTCCAGCTCACCCGTGGCACACTAAACAGACACGAGTGTGGACTGTTCTAAATTCCTATTTTTATGAGAATGTCTTTAAGCATGAATGGTAAATAGGTAAGAGAAAATTCATATTATTCTATAATTATAACATTACTCAAATATTGTCATTTTAAAAGTAAATTTCAGAACCATATGAATTTAAATGGCACTATAATTTCAAAGAAATTAAGTATGACTGTGAGTATGGGTTTAAATTAAAATATTAAAATCAGCAGAGATGAACATTATTAACACCATTACGGAGTTTGTCTATAGTTTTTTGTGTTTTTTTTTTTTTTTTTCAATTTAATGGCGAGCAAATGTTATCTTCTACTCATGAAGCAAAGGGTAGTGAAATTCCTGTGTTGAGGGTGAGAGGAAAGGTTGGACCAGGTGAAGTGAGGCAGCTTGATTTCTGAATGTGAGCTCTCCTGTCCTTCTGTTTCATAAACATTCTCGGTGTGTATTAGAGATCTCCGCATTTCATATCAGATTTTTTAAAGTCTGATTCTCTCCAGTATTTGTTCTGCCATCTCTCTCTCACACACACACTCTGTAGATGAATTTGTCTACACAGGGTTTCTTTTTTCTTTGCCTTATAGTCTTCTCTCCTACTTTCTTTACATGCTAGATAGCTGTGAGGGTGGCTCAACAGAAAATTGTAAGCTTACTTAGGATATTAGGAGGGACCGTTTACTTTCATGATTTTTTTTTTTTTTTAACTCCACTGAACTCTTCTTCAAAGTAAACATCATAGCTGATCGGGTTGTGGTACAATAGCAAAATCTGAGGCATGCCTGTGATGTAACATTGCATTTTTTCTCTATTCATCTGAATGTATTAGGGGGGAAAAAATCTGGATTCTAGAATTGCAGAAGGTTGAACTCACTGGTACTTAAGAAAATTCTCTGTCAGAACCACGGAAAGTTTAGAGGCGCATCCGTAATGTTGAGACTCATTTAATAAGCCGAGGCTAAAAGTCATTTCAGCTATGGGTACCCAGGGATTTGTGAGAACCTTCCCTGAGGAGACAGATCATTAGTTTCCTTAATTGTTCTCTTTCCACACCAAACTTTTCATTCCTTCCTTGATTAATTACTACAAATTCTCAGGAGATCCCAAGTCTTCCTACAGGCTTCTCTCAGGCTCCGCCTTTCTCATTACAAATGCAACTGCAACTTTAGGTTAAGGTTGAACCATGGGTCGTAAAAGCCATCTATTAGCGCCTTCAGATTGTAACATCTAGTCTTTAAAGCAGCTGCTTCTTCAGACTGAGTCATTTCTGATTCCTCGGTACCTTTTTAGTTTTCTTATTACAGTAATGAGGAAGCCCATTGACCGTCTACACACCCCTCTCGGTTGTAAGGGTAGGGATTGTGAACTGGCTATGTGTAAGAACAACGAGTACAGTTACTCACCCTGTGTGCTGACTGTGTAGCTTAACTGAAAACTGTTCCCTCTCATCTTAACCGCCATCTTACCTGGGTATCCATCAGTTTAGGCATAACTGCATGTTACGATTGAAGGAGTGCTTGGTTCTGATCAGCTGTGTCTCATCTCTAAGACCCACACTGCTAAGAGGAATCCCCGTGCTAAGCTTGGCCCTTCTAACCCCAAGTGGCTTTTGTTGGTTTGTTTTTAAATGAACACCAGTACCTCTGCCACGACTCTCCACCCTTCTAGGTGAGGAGGTAACTTGGTTCAGTTATTCAGCTAAGTCTTATCCGTGGAAGAAGGCATTCCTCACCAAGAGCACGTGGCTTATATCCAGATGAATCCCATTGAGCAATTACCGCTCAGGTCTTGGATGGGGAGCTGCCTTGCGCTGTCTGAACCCTAAAATGCATCTCTGGAACTCCTGAAAATTCAGCCTGGGAACTGAGGCCCACTAGTTCTCGTGCAGCTAGAGTCCCCTTGATTTTATGCCAGCGTCCGTTAGAGAAGTTACGATGATCCTGCTGGAAACACATTTTAGAACAGCCAACCAATATGGCTCTGTCCTTAGGAAACTCTTATCAGAAGGGTAGTGAATAGGGAGTGAATGTCATTAGCTGAATTAATTGATAGGTTAGCAGAATTAATGAAACAGAAAAGAAACAGCCTTCAAATGTATGCTATATAATGAACTTTTTTTTTTTTTTTATCTTCACCTATGACAAAAATACCGTGTTAACAGAGGAAGAAGGAAGAAACAACCAGAGAAAAAGCTGGGAAAGTTATATATAAAGACTGTCACACTGCAGAGGTTTGAAAGACCTCAAGTAGGGATATTTCGAAATTAGTACTTACGAAGTGATTTCTAAACAAGCCTTTGAAACATTATAAAGGCACTGGTGATAATGAAGAATTAATTTGTGTGTCAGTGAATATCCACAAACCCGTATGTATTAGGAGGTAGCTCCTGCCAGGCATCTGTCAGTGGGAAAAAAACTTCCTATTGATCAAAGCAAAGTAGTTAGTTACCTGTGCTCCCACTTCTAAACGACAGTGCCTGCACGGCTACAGAGCAGTTCAGAGCCAGTGTTCTGTAGATGACTACAAAACTGTTTCTATTAACAGAGATGGTGCCTGGCAGTGCACAGACGGCACAGGGGCTGGGGGCTCTCTCTAACAGTTGGTCCTTTGCATTACGCTGCACTGTGGCTGGAACCTTCTCAAAGGATTGGCTGTTGATACTTGTTCCTTTATCCTGGACTGCATATCACCAGCTGTGGTCCAACTCTTTTTCCCCCCCTAAGTTAGAGGTTAAGAACCTCCCCCCAGCCCTAAAAATGCCGCATCGCAGTAGCTATCTCAGTCAAACTTTCAAAAGGCTTTTAGTTTATCGCTGGCTCTCCTGCAAAACATTGTGCTGTGGTGGCCAAGCCTACTGCTGCCCTGTTCATAATGTTGGCTTCTGCTATGAGCGGACCTGGCACATCCCTTGCACAGGTCCCATTCTGATGCCATGATCCAGCTGTGGCTTGATGGAGATTTTAGGAGAACAGCAAGCAGAAAAAGGGATGCTAGATACGTTATGAATGACCTGGACATATTTTCTTTTCTTTCCTTTTCATCTTACATTGCATGAGAAGAGTATTGCTGTGAGAACTTTGAGATTTCTGGCACAGACACATACTAGCACTACCGATTTTGGAAAAAAAAATTTAAGAGACTTAATTCCATTCCCCCAATTTAGTGAAATGTCAGAGGGATCACTTGTGGGTGACCTGGCACAGGGTCACACTAGAATAAAAATGCTGCTTTCAACTCTGTATCTTTGTCCTGCTCAGCTCCTTTGTGTTATTTACAAATTGGTGTTTAAGAGAAAAAAAAATATGATGGAAAGAGTTAGTATCTAATGAAAAGTTGCTAATCTCCTCTGAGAATCTTGGCATAATATTAGATTTTCTCTACGTGGACAAAGACTGTGAGCGATGGAGAAGAACATAAAATGAATGTGTGTTCTGCTTTTGTTATTGGCTCACTGGGCTGGATTTTTTTTTTTTTTTTTTTTTTTTTTTAGCATCCCCTTAAGCAGATTTTCATCTAACAACATTAGCCTTGCAGAAACATCCTTTACTGTACAATAGAGACTGTTATGCACTTTTTGTTGCTTGGGGCTACAGGCTGAGCTGTTTTGCATTGAATATGTATCTTTTGATCTTGCTTTATGTTCCTCTGACCATTTTGTTGCTAAGAGCTGATAATTAGGAGAAATCAGCAAGTGAAAACAGCCAAGAGGTTTTGAAACTTTGAGACTAAACTCTCTGGCCAGTCATCAGACTAAGTTCTGGGGTGGGGGTGAGGTCTCTGTGGAACTCGGTGGTGGTGAAAAGAAATTAACTGGGGCTCCTATACAGAAACCATGATGTCTAATGTATTCTCTAACTTCTTGTGCACCAGTTCTGACTTCCTAGGGCAAATTTCTCAAGTCTGATTTTCTGACCCTCAGTAATCTTCCAAGAATCAAGTTATACAGAAGTAGACTGGTCCATGGGAAAGAGTAGTTTGGGAAGTACTTTTATTTTTAGATACTATTTTATTGACTACTTTCAGGGTTTTCAACTTTCTCCATGTGTGTGAATGTGTGTGTGTGTGTGTGTGTGTGTGTGTCTGTGTGTGTGTCTGTGTGTGTGTATGAGTGGTATGAGTGTGTGTGCACACTCATAGGATACATGTATGGGCATGTGGGCTC
This sequence comes from Psammomys obesus, assembly GCF_907164565.1. Taxonomy (NCBI): domain Eukaryota; kingdom Metazoa; phylum Chordata; class Mammalia; order Rodentia; family Muridae; genus Psammomys; species Psammomys obesus. The sequence continues at coordinate 20,093,406 of NW_026596064.1, forward strand.
CATGGAGCATTTGTAGAGGTCAGAGGACAACTCTCTGGGTGTGCTTCTCTACCTCATCTGTGTGTAGGTTCTGTGGATCAAACTCAGATTGTTAGGACTGCAAAGTATTTACTTTTACCCATTAGGTTGTCTTTCTGTCCTAACTGCAGGATTTTTGAGCACCAGGATCACTCCTACATGGATACACTAGAACAAGGAAATTAGGGCCATTGGCTTCACTGGGCAGTCTCACAGAGACTTAATTTTAATAGGAAATGCATGTGACATGGTATGTGGTTTTCCAAGGAGGGGAATCTTCTTAAAGATTGAAGGGTGTATATTGCCTAAACACATAGAGAGAAAATCACATAAGGAGCGTTTTTTATCCCGATCATGCCTTGAAAACAAAGAACCGTATAAAATAATAAACAGAAAGAGTGACACAAAAAATATGAAGAAAAATATATGACACGATGCTGGAGAGATGGCTCAGCAGTTGAGTGCTTGCCTCTTACAGAACCTATGTTCAGTTTCCAGCATGGTAACTCACAGCTACTGTAACTCTAGCTCCAGAGGATCCGATGCCTCTGACCCCTAAATACACTTGTGCACACATTCATATGAATACATGTATATGTATACACATATAATTAAAACAAATTTTCTAAAGCATATATATGATATATACATTCGGTTACTGTATCAGTCTTTTTTTCACTGTTTAAATATTTTTTATTGATTTACTTTTCCTTTTTTACTATTATCATTTATTACAATTTATTCAATTCATATCCCGGCTGTGGGCCCCTCCCTCCTTTCCTTCCAATCGCACCCTCCCTCCTTCCCTCTTCTTCCTCTATACCCCTTCCCTAGTCCACTGACAGGGGAGGTCCTCCTCTGCTTCTATTTGACCCTAGCCTATCAGGTCTCTGTGGCCTGGCAAGGCTGCACCCCATAGGAGGAGGTAATCAGAGAGCCAGCCACTGAGTTCATGCCAGAGAAAACCCCTGCTTCCCTTACTAGGTACCCCACTTGGATACTGAGTCTATGGACTACATCTGAGCAGGGGTTTTGGGTCCTCTCCATGCATTGTCCTTGGTTGGGGTATCAGTCTCTGCAGGGCCTCCAGGGCCCAGTTGTTTTTTTTTTTTTTTTTCCTCTGTTGGTCTCCTTTTGGAGTTTCTGTCTCCTCCTTGTCTTTCTATCTCTCCCTTCTTTTATAAGTATATCTTGGTCTTAAATATAATAATTAATACAAGCAAGAATTTAGACACTCTGATTTTGACTAATGCTTTATATATTAATATCCCTAAGATATAAATCTTAGCTCATTTCTTTCTTGTTTTTTTAAGCAGGGCCTCACTATGTAGCCATAGCTAACCTGGAACTTATTATATAGACTAGGCTAGTTTCAAATCCATAGAGCTCTGCCTGCATCTGCCTCCTGAGTATTGAAATGAAAAGTAGCTGTCACTATGCCCATCCTAACCAAGAGTTGGTATCACTGGGACATATCATGATAAACAGTAGCAGTTATTTCATTCAACAAGAACATAGGAGTCTCCACGGTGTAGCTTCCATGAGATGTTCCTCAGTGATGCTCTGAAATTTCACAATGGTACAGCTGCTTTGGGGTTGGCCGTGCTTCTCTAAGTAACACCTCATGCAAGATCTGCAAGCAATCCCCTTAAAGCCATTGGTCACTAACTGAAATTCTATAGAATTACTCCTTTAGTCCAGAGATGACAGAACCAAAGATTAGTTTGATAGGAACAATAAGATATAGCTGGTTTTGTGTAGCGAGGCATGCAACTGAGGCTCAACCATCTGTTAGTGGTGACATCCACCGAGGCACCTCAACATGACCAACTGTCTTATGCGGCAATATGACCTTTTGCTATGGTGCTGACTGTGTAGGTTTTCCTATGGTTAATAACACATATAACTAAGGTTGAGCCATCTGCAGGCAGAGTGTCTGTCTGGGAAATTCCTGGGCATCTGCCTTCTTCTGTCTGTCATGAAGTGGCATGCAGGCTTGATAAGTAATCTCTCCTGCTTGAGTACTGGGCTCTTTGAAAACGGTTGAACGCCCATTCAACCAAGAAAGGTCCCCCAAGGGAATTTGCTTTTGTACCTGAAGAATTAGAATAAGACATGCACATGTGACTATGTCATCATGATGGTTTTGCACCTGGCTGAAAAATCCAAGAACTACCACAACAACACACACAAGAAATATTTCACAAGGATCTTTACTTTTGTAAATACACGCTGGCATGGCATATATTCATATGACCATGGAATCCTAGAAGCCTCACCATCTATAGCCAGCAAGCTGGAACTTCAGCAGACCTACCCTGAAGGCTTGAAGACCAGAAAAGTCAAAGAGCAAGTGATGGCCAACGTTCAAGTTAAAAGGCCAAAAATCAGTCTCTTGTACAACTCAAAGAAAGCTAGAGAATTCTTTGTTTTCAGCTTTCAATTCCACTGAGACCGTAGACAAACTGGATGAGGCCCACCTGTGTTGTAGAGTGCAATTTGCCTCAGTCAGTTTCCCAGTTCACTTGATCATCTCGCTGGAAACATACTCAGACACACCCAGTAATAATTTGCAATGAAATATCTGGGGACTGGTTAGCCTGGTGAAGCTGACTCGTAAAATAATCTCACTCTAGGATTTAAGAATTGTTGGTCAATCCTGATGTGATTCAGACATTGGTATCCAGATAGTTCAGATTGCCTTATGATGCTAAAAAATAAAAATGAATAAGACAAAATTACCAATATTAGAGAGCTAAGATGTCTTATTTGAATAACTACAGGGCCTCCTATTGAGTAGAATGCCTGATTCCATGGGCTTCCTGGACAAGAAAGGATCAATAAAGAAAACCCCATACTATACACCTTTTATCACCCTTACTGTCTTTTTTCTTGGTTGTGTTATTATCTTGAAAGAAAAAAAATAATTGCTAATTTCACAGTGAAATGAAGTGGAGGAAGAAATATCTTATATGTTGTATGAGACCAAATTAACCTACTTCACCAGAGATGAGCATGGGTAAAATTGATTACAACCCAGTCTTAAAGCTCCTGTAAATAGGATACAAAGTGAATAAAGTGTAATTAACAAAAATTAAAATAGAAGATGGGAAAAAAAAGCTCCTATAAATTCAAAAGCCTGGTTGTGTTGTGAAGGTGTTTAGTTCTCTGTGTGACTTCTAAGTATGGGTTAAAACATGCTCTCTTGAATCCCTAAAAAGAAGCCATTATGATGAGAGACACCAGAAATAAAATCATTGAGTTTCCAGTAAAGTTTACCTATCTTGTGGTCGTGCACTTGTGTGTTTGAAAATATCTTCTATTTTCATTCTATTTCATTGCTATTCTTTCAGCAATTCTCTGAATCCCAAAGTTCCCACTGATCACTTTAACATCTTCAAAAATGTACTTTTAGATGCTAGGCAGGGTATCCACATACCAAAACATTTCCAGTAGTTGAGGGATAGAAGCAGGTGGATCATGAGTTTGAAGTCAGTCTTGAGGTATATAGAGAGATCTACTCACAATAAATAAATAAATAAATAAATAAATAAATAAATAAATAAATAAGTATTCACTTATTTTAGTGTAACTATTACTGGATACCATTTACACACCATAGAAAAAGCACCACCAGTTTTTCTTTCTTGAAGCAAGTGTAAGTAGCAAAATGCTAGCAGTGTATAAAGAAAAGTGAGATAGGAACTTAGATTTTAGAATGTCTCGTCACTGTATACCCACCTTTAAAATCGTCTGGTATAGTACGTTTCTTCTACTTTCAAGATTTTATCAGGAATTGAGCACCTGTAGGAATGTGAGATAAGAGGTGAAAGATTCTTGGTTTATTTGTCCACTGGGTAATTATCCAGTGACTTCTTTTGCAGACGTTTTGTCAGGTAATAGAGATACAAAGGAATGAGTAGGCATGGTCTTAACACATTAAAATGATGATGAAAGGCAAACAAACAGTAAGGTTCAAAGAATGAAAATGCTAGCATAAGCTGAAAGGAAGCAGCTAAGGGAGGGGGTGGTGCCTCACAAGGAAGAGAGCTTCTGAAATGGATTTTGTATAGTAAGCAGGACTTGTGTAAGGATGTAGCAAATGCTTAACAGAAAATGAACAACCATAACTAGGAATTATGGGACTGGAGCCTGGGACTGGAGCCTGGATAAAGTAAGTTCTAACCCTAAGGGCAAGAGGGCAAACCTTAAAAACATGCAGATAATGGCAATGCTAATTGGACGTGTTTGTGTGTGTATGTGTGTGTGTGTGTGTGTGTGTGTGTGTATACATATGAAAATAAACATAAAAGTAGAGGTCATGAATTTAAGAGAAAATATCTAGGAACATCACAGGAAAAGTTGAAGAGAAGAGATAGGGGAAATAAAAAGATGCAAATACAGTATTATGTATGTAATACTCACCCTAAAATAAATAATAAAAGAATTAAGAACAAATCCTGGCAGAATATAATGCCAAGTTCTCAGTCTAATGGGACAGGCAGATTTATGGTTTACTGAATTATTTTAACTTTAATAGGTAAAAAATAAATAAATAAATAAATAAATAAATAAAAGCTAGCAAATATTGAATCAAGAAGGATTTTATGGTCTAACTTATACATGTCTTTTTCTTACAAAAGATAGATATTGTAGCTCTGAGGAGAGATGGTCTGCCATAAGCTAAAATGCCATCTGGAGTGGTGTTAGAAAGGATGGGAAGGGCCACATCAATATTAAAAGAAACGATGGGAAGAAGAATATTTTTGGGATCAAAAATATTAAATAACATTTGATGCTGTAAGTGATATGGCAGAGAACAAGGAAGCAAGAATAACTCTATGCCTATGAAATTTGGATGAGAGACAAATTATGGCTCTGTTAACTGAAAGCCCCCGATTTTTGGAGTGGGAAGCAGAATAGAAGGTTCAGCTCAGATGTTTAACAATGAGGTTCCATCAAATACCAACTTGAAGCAGCTGATAGCAGTGTTTTGGATTCCAGTCCTATAGAGAGATGTGAAAGCCCTAGTACTAACAAAGACAAACAAATATTGAAAATATTAATGTACCCTGTGAGGCCTGAAGAGAAGAAAAGTACAGTCCTGAGACAAGAGTATCAGGCAGGTGGGTAGAGAAAGAAGAGACAACACTGGGTACTGAGAAATGTGAGAAGGGTCAGCAGGAGAAACAAGAAAATTAAGGATGTGTGGGGAAAGTTTTGGGGCCTTAAGATAGGGTTGATAATTCAGTCTATGGGATTTGACAAATAGTGGATCCTTCTAAGATTGGTCTCCATGGAACCAAACAGATGTGGCTTGCCCACAAGGGAGAATGGGCATTATTAATTGACCAAACAATTCATGCAGCTGAGAACATACTAGATTTCTATGGAATTCTTGGTGTCAGAGGAAGTGATGACTAGAGTGATGTTGATCCATAAGAAAGAGAGCAAGGTTTTCAAACAAAGCTGGACTACACTTGCTTCTGTCTTCTTATTTAATAGTATCATTAGAAAGCAACTGGCACAGAAGATGCCCTTCTGCCAGCATGGGCCAGGGACAGAGTCAGAAGTGGGAAAATAAGTACCCATGGGCTTACATGGTAGTTCTTTTGAGTCATAGGGCTTCTTTGTGAACCATCACCTTGTATACCCACAGCTCTCTCTTGAACTCAGACTGATCGGATATTTCAGAGTTAGATGATTTGGTGGATGTAATACAAGAGGCAGTGGCCTCTGACTTCCTCTCAAATCCAGATACCAGGAATCTCTCTCACCTCCATCAGCCTACCAGGGTCAATGCTTTATGCTCTTGAACATTGGAGTTGCTTCTATTCTTCCACCGCTTAAGCAGGATGAGTTCATTACAAGGGTCCTCTCAAATGGGCTTTTATTCAGACTCACACCAATCCTTGCTTTCATCCCAACTCTTTCAGTAACTTCTAAAGCTCCTTTTGATCACCTGGCTCCAACTTCCATTCATGACCTGCTTGTTGATCTGTTCAGGAGTGACAAGCTTTCAGCAAAAGGTTTAGATGAGGGGGAAAAAAAAAAAAGCATGTTGGGAAGAGGAAACATGATGAAAGGAGGAAAAAAACACACAAAGAGCAGATTGTTGCTCAAGGGTGAAGACCTTCTCACATCACTGTCCTTTGCAAAATAATACTGAGGGGGGAAAATAATTTGGAGACAGGAAATGCAAAAGTTGAGGTGGAGTAGAAAGTAGGTGATAGAAAATCAACACGGAAGTCAGACAAATCCTTCCGATTACTATTCTCCATGTGAGAGGTGTCCTTGTGATTTATATGCATTCGTCAGTGATCTATCTGCTTCCTGACAGGTGGGGGAGGGGAGCGCTACATTCCCTTCACCTGTGATGGATCTGTTTGATAATATCTCCACCAGTTTGCAGCAGCTAGAGTCCCCGATTTCACACTTGCATCCACAAAATATATATTTTTAAAAGTAAAGACTTCTTTGGCTCCTTAAATTTCCTGCCTTTACTTTTTATCTCTTTTTCCTCTACCCGTGAAGGCAAAGGAGAGACAGGGCCTCTTTTCTATCTGTAGCCTGGATAGGTTGTCTTGTTCCTAAGTCATTTATTTGCATACTTATTTTCTATGTGCTAACTCCGTAATGGCATGCATGCTGTATCTATTAATTGTCATGTCTTGGCACAATTTGATCTGAATTATATCTAAATGCATGTAATGCAATGATGACTCATATTATAATACAGTTCTGCTCCAATGGCAGCATTTGCATAATGCTGGATATGATAAGACTATAAAGTGAAGGGCTGGGTTTTCAAGTGAGACTTACGGAGAATAGTCTTCTGACTGTACAGCCATGCCTCATACATCAGAATGCTCATCCAAAGTGCCTCCTAATTTATTGTAAGCACTTTTCTCTCTCCTTACTGCTGGAAGGAGATAAAGAGTAAAGCCTACATGCTATAGACCTCATTATTTTCCCTTTTAGAACTTAGCATATTTTTGATATTTATTTTGTAATGACTCACAAGGTAGCAGAATTTTCTTCAAATAGCTGTGGAATTGTTTTTAATTGCATAGTGCATGAAGATTTTAAGTACACATCAGAGGCAGATACCAAGACTAATTTTAGTCTTTCAAAGATATAACTTAAGGAAGTTTCGATTTTTTTTCATCCTAGGTGAAAGTTTTTTTTTTGTTTTGTTTTGTTTTTTTTTTTTTTTGGAGACCAGAGCTCTGCAGGGAGAATCAAAACAAAAGCAAGGTTTGAATTTTTCCTTTGTGTTCTCTAAACTGTTTGGAGCTGAATGGGGACTCTGTAGATCAAACCAGAGGAAAGGTTTGGAGACCCTTGCTGCTTAGGTGACATAACTGACACTTGCTTTCTGGGAAAGTGTGGGCCCTCGCTCATGCACCATGGGACTTCCCAAGACACACAACACGCTGGAAAAGCCCCGTCTAACCCAGTCTAACCCAGGAGGAACCCCAGCTGTGCCAGCTGATCTCTGCAGACCACAAGCCACAGCATGAGCCGGCTGCTGTTGTAGTATATTCTGCCCGTCCTGGAGGAAAGCAATATTTTGGGTTTGCCATTTATAGAACACATTGGACCGGACAGAGACTGGTGAAACATTTAATGTCTGAGCTACCCAGTCACACGCATTCAAAAAAATTTCCTTTACACTGCGGGAGTTTGAATGAGAGGTCAACCATAGTCACTAGCGTTTGAACGTTTGGTTCTTAGTTGGCAGCCCTAGGTGGGGAAGCTTAGGAGGCGTTGCCTTGCTGGAGGAAGTAAACACTGGGGGCGGGGTTTGGGAGCTTAATGGCTAGTGCAGTTTGCCCTCTCTGCTTCCTATCTGGGGTTCCAGATGAGAGCTCTCAACTGTTCCTGCTGCCATTCTTGGTGCTTTTGCAAGGCTTCCCTTCATAATTGCAATGGGCTCTTACACCCCTGAAACCATAAGCCCCAAGTAAATGTTTCCTTCTATCAGTTGCTTTGGTCCTGGTGCTTTATCTCAGCATCAGAAAGGTAACTAAGACACACAGCGTTGCACAGCCTGTTTAAGCTGTTAAGATTATAGCTTTGCTGTATCATTCTAATTTTTTTCAACCTAAATTGTATTGTTTTTAAGGGTAGTATTGCTAACCAGAGGTGACATGGAAAACACACACACACACACACACACACACACACACACACACACACGAGAGAGAGAGAGAGAGAGAGAGAGAGAGAACAAGTCCCTGAAACATTCTTATGAAGCTGTGTATCAGTGAACAAGGATGAGGCAAATCAACCTGAGGCTTAACAATTGAGTTACGACAAAGGAAATATTTAAGGTTCACATTAAAAAGGGATATTGGAATAAGAATGATAAGGCTATTTCAAAGTACACTGAGAACTCTAAATCCAATGCTCATTTGCTAATAAGCTGCAAAAGTGTAACACTGGTGCTCTTCAATGATATGGGGTGCTTTGGCCGGGTGCTGTGCTTTTTTTAAAACACATCCTTTTACTCTTAGTGTGTATGTGGAGGGGAGGGGGGAATGCAGGTGCTGGAGAAGACAGAGCAGTCATATGATGGTGGAGGCTCAAGTTACAAGCAGTTGTGAGCCTGCCAGTATGGGTACTAGGAATCGAACTTGGATCCTCTGCAAGAGCGGTGGAATGACCTTAAACATAAGCTCCATCTCTCTAGCCCCAGCTGCTCCTATGTTTAATGTCAGCCTACAGATTAAAGAATCACTTAACTCTCCAAGCCTCTGTTTTTCTCACTATTAGAGAGAAAAAAAAATCATATTCCATTTTTTTCAGTCTTGTAATATCAAGATATGGTAACTTTGAAATTCTCTTGATATTAATACATTGTAAGAACATTAGAGGTTATAAGAGGCTTATCTCAGAGATTTGGGAGTTCAGGTCCAACCCTCTGTAATATACCAATCCTGACAATAGGTACAATAACTTGGATCTTGCGGATGTTTTTAGTTTCCTAGTACATGGGAAAATATGCTTGCTTGATACTGTGCAATAGTATTATGTGCAAAAAAGCAATTAATGTGTACAATTTAAGTAAGAACTACTACCTCCACCCCTACCCCCAACACCAACACCAAGCAAATCTGGCAGCAAGGAAGCTGACAAGCTGAATGTTCTTATAGTAAAGGTCAGTGAGGGCTGCTAAGGGTGAAGAGTCAAACCCAGAGTTCCTTTCTAATTTCTGAATCTAATGTTATAAAGTGGTAATAAAGCTAACTATGACAAACCTCAAAAAAAAAAAGATTAATAATGATGAATTCTTGAATTTAGTAGTTAGCTAACTGGATATTTTTAAAATGTGTTTACATGGTTCTCAGAATTCATTATTCTTAAAATAATGTTGTAAAACTAGACTAAGGACTTCTGCATCAGAATAGTCTGGGATATTTTCATGATAGTTTATTCCATCCTCTGCTTGAAATCTTCCTGATTCTACACTTCTAATGTTGGTAATGTATAGCCTCACTTCCAGACCAATTATCTTTCCTTCTAGAGTGCAATGATTCTATGACAGCTTTGCTGATTCATTAGGGGTTTTATTTGTAGAATTGAAGTTACAACATCAAAAAAAAGAGCCAACACAATTCTTAAAGAATTCTTAAAGAATTCTTTAAGAGTTCTTTCTAAATCACATCTTTTATCAATATATATGATATGTGTGTGTCTTCTTAATGAGTAATAAAATCAATTGCTGGTGAAGAACAAAGGAATTCTTATGCAATGCCATTAAGAATGAAATGAGTCTGCCTAGTATGGAAATAACTATGAATATGGAGGCATCAAAAAGATGTCCCCTATCATATACAGTCAGGCATTTATATGAAGGGCTTTAAGTCAAGCAAGTTATGGAATCTGTGCAAATTGATACCCATCAATAGAAGAATGGATAAAGAAAGTGGTAAAACTATATAGACATTAATGGAGTTTTTTTCAGCCATAAAAATTAATGAAATTATGTTGTTGGAAGAAAAATGGATGCAAGTGGAGATTGTTATATTAAATGATGTTACCTGGGTTCAGAAAGACAAATATAACACATATGTGCCATGAAAGAAATGATCTGTCTGTGAGAATAAAGGAGAGCTGCAGGAAGGGAAAGGGGGAAAAACATGGAAGCACTAGGGATAAATCTCATAAAAGCATACAATGTATGAAAGTATCCTTTTGAAAGCCATTACTGTGTAACAATGAACATGTCAATAAAAGTTCAAAACATGTATTTCTATTACAAATAGGAAACTTTTTCCACAAATCAAAATTTTACAGTAAGTTTTTTTTAACTTATTCTGCTGCTTATTGATCTAATTTTACATAAGACTGGAACACTACAAAGACATTTTTTTTCCCCTCAGAAAATAAACTAGAAACAAGACAAGTTAGACCGTTTCCTTTCACTATCAACAACACGATGTACAATATTATATCATTATATAGCTATGAACAAAGCATCCCAAGTGCCTGCCCCATTCTTATTTTAATATATTTCCCTTCAGTTGACACACAGTAATGTCACGCTTTTCTAGGGTGCCATAAGTGACGTCAGTGCAGGGGCACAGTGTGTAAGGTCAGATCAGGGTAAATGGCATACCTGTTGCCTTGCAGGTATTTTTAAATCTCCTTTACTTATTTTCTAAAAAGATAATATAACTATTAACTTATAAGCAAAGAGTCACTCTTTCTCATTGCATTGTCTTTCTTACGAACTTCATATAACATTAGGACAGTTTTCTGATAGTGAGTACTTGAAATGCCATTGCACAAAGGATATTTACCTTGTAATCCTAGATATCTAAACCTAATTCAGGATCCTCACCCTTGCCTTGTTCAACATTCTTTGTTGGACTTATCTTTTTTGTGTGGTTAATGGTGTGTAATGAAGAATATTTAGCTACACACTTGAGTATCTCCCTTTAAGATATCAACAGTAAAGACTCCCTTCTCAGTTGTGACAAAAACTGTCTCCACATGTTACCAGTGTCGTCTCTGGACACACACTGCATGTGCTTATAAACCACACATTTCTTAAGAAACAAAAGAGCTTCTCCAAACCGTCCAGTAACTTGACCTCTCAAAGTTGAAAGATAAAAAGCATTCATATAAACAGACCACAGACTATATCTGTTTATTTATTTATTTATTTATTTATTTGTTTATTTATTTATTTATTATCATTGCCTTAATTAAATAAATACCAGATTATACTCTTTCAATATGGAATAGAAAACACATAAAACCATGTTTAGATAAATATAAATGTCAGAATTAAAAGCTTTTAGCCAATAATACTTTTTAAAAATGTAATGATGCACTTAGTATCAATTAAGTTTAATCTGGTTAAAGTATATCATTTACATTTTGTCAGTAAATTGGTTGATATATTAGTGCAGACTGGGTTGAACATTTCCTTTGTTTCCAGTTACATTCATTGTTTTAGAAGTATAAATATGAATTTTCCACAATATAAATGTATTGTCAGTGTACCCATTCATGTCACTGTGCTTAATATATCCAGCATAAAGTGTTTGCAGAGACCCAGGGCTCTAGAGTTTTATGAATGCATTGACTTATTTTGATAGTTTTTCTTCCTAGTTGTTTACATACAATACATTTTTTTTCCATAAGTGATCTTTCCTTCAATTCAAGTTGTGATGGCTTGAAGAAACAACATCTCCTGTAGGCTCATGTGTGAACTCTTGGTCCCCAGGCTATTTTGAGGAAGTGATGGGATATTTAGGAGGTGAAGCCTCGAAGGAGGTGTGAGTCACTAGTGGTGGGCTTTGAGAATGTATAACCTCCCCCAATTCCAGTTCATCCTCTCAGCAGTGTGGTTGAAATGGAATCTTTCGGCTTCCTGCTCTAGGCACCTGTTGTCATGCCTCCTATAACATTATGGACTCTCTCTAAATGGACTCACGGGCAAAATAAATGCTTTCTTCCATAAGGCACTTTTGGTCATGGTATTTTATTACAACAACAAAATAGCTAATATAGAAGAATAAAAAAAAGTATCATTTTTATCTTTGTTTCTTTGAGAGAGGTGTGTGTGTGTGTGTGTGTGTGTGTGTGTGTGTGTGTGTGTGTTTGCAATGTGTGTGAAGTAGGGTGTACAATTATCACTATATTTTTGTGGAATTTGTTTTCTCTTTTCTTACAGATGTAGTTTCAGGGGATTGAACTTAGGCCATCATGCTTGACCCACTAGTGACTTTAGTCACTAAGCCATCTAGCTCAGTGACCTTCTTTCAATCTCTGTTAATATTATATCCATCAGCTTTTAAAAATGTTACCTTGCATAATTTTAATTGTTTCACACTAAATGGTAGTCAGTGACATATTCTTGGTATATTATATGACAAATAAGGATTTGATAGTTGGCCTAACAGTAGGTTAAGTAGTAAATTAAATTCAGAGTATTTATTCCACACTTCTGAAAGTGTCCATTGAGTAGATTGCGTTTTTGTGCTACATCACTGAGGCTCTTCAGTGAAGTATGAGGTCACTGTCTTTAGGTAAACATATGGGTTCAAATAACTGGAATACGATGTTGAACATAAGGATGCTGTAGGACCCAGGGAAAAGGAAGGACTGGATGCTGAAAAGTTTCCCTAGATAAGGAGCATTCAACTCCTCCCTGTGGCCTCAGCTTTCAGCCACAAAAATCCTACCTAACATGTTAGAACAACCTCTAAACCTCTCTCTATCTTGACTACATTGTTCATTTATTTTAAAGGTACTGTCCTTTTCAATCTCAGAATTACTTGCAATATCCTGAGCTCACTGAGAAAACAGTCTACTAAATTGAGAAATACATAAAAGGATACAATTTTTGAGGTAGTTTCTAAATGTTCTCTTTTCATCTGGGCTGATTTGGAGATAAAGCCATTACATGTATATTCTGAACCACAGCATTGTCCTGTATGTAAAGAGCATTTAAAGGTCACTAATGCATCGTAATCACAATATGATGGTACAGCTCCAGAGCCCTAATTCATGCTGCATTCCTGGCTAACACATGGTTAAGCCAACTTTGTTTCAGACACAAATCCATGATACTTGTTGTCAATCAGTAAGTGATGGATATCCATTTCTACCAGCATTCTCATTTCTGCACAAACGGGTGGCATGTTATTACTCAGTGACTTGTTCCTTTAATAGACATAGAATTATACAAATTAAGATTAATACTTGCGCTTTTAGCATCTTTTTCTTATGTGTATGTACAGTATATAATGTAAATTAGTTATCACCTTAGATCAAGATTTTTAAAATTAAAAAATGAATTATTTCTAGAATAGCATTTGCTCATTTTTCATTAGAAAAAAATTGTCATCACATTGTAAAGAGATTATTTTCTAGTCTTTAGAGAACACATTTACTTGGGATCTTTTGACAACATAAAATGAAACCCTAAAGATTTAGCAAAGTAATTTTGTTTAAATAAAGGCACCATTTTGGTCTCTGGTGTTTGGTGTTCAAATAATCATGTGAGCTTGTAAAATATGTGACAGGATTTTAACATACCTTTCACTTGTTTGCAAGCAAGAGATAAATTTGAAAAGTAAAGAAGGATGAAGCCCAAAGTAAAAGTAAGATGTTATGTAGATTGTCGTGACAAAGCTTCATATAATGCATTGCTGCAGTTAGTGCATTTTTATAAGTCTGGCAGTTCTGCTGAAATAATCAGCTGCTTCTTTAGGTAAGATAGATTGGAATGCTTTCTGAAGATAATTTGGAATAATGATGTGTGTGATTTTTTTTAACTTTTCCATGGAGCAAAAAAATATGCCAAAATGCCAAAATATCCTAAAGACCTGACATAGCATTTCTACCTTATGCTGATAAGAAAATTGGACCAATTTATTTGCAGATTTTATAGGGCTTGGCTAGGGCTATGGAACATAGCACCCTCATGACCTTTGTCTGCCTTTATGAATGTGCTAGTTGGCATGGAAAGCATTACCAAAATGCCTACTGTATTCTAGGTTTACTTTGGAACTATCCAGATGAATAATGCAAAAATGTATTTATTAAATTGATAAGCAAGGCATACGTATATAAAATAAACAGGTTTGGAGCCATTTGCTTTTTTATTAAAAATTTGAAAATAAAATATGACATCACATTCTCCCTTCCTTTTCTTCCCTCTGATCCCTCAAACATCCCCTTTTTGCACCTCTTCTTAACCTCCAGCTCCATTTCAAATTGACGGTTTTTATTTGTTTGATTACTGTCATACATACATACATACATACATGAACACAACTCTCTGAGTTCTTTTAGTGTGGTCTGTGTGTCTATAAATTCAGCACCAGACACTCTGTACTGGATACCCTGTTAAAGGCTCATCTCTGGGAGAAGCTCATGTGCCCTTTCTCAGCAGTCATTAGCTATCGGTAGTTCTGTTTTGGTGTGGGACCCAGTTAAATATCCCCCTTCTGTGTTAGCATGTCTACTGACATTGTTCAGATCCTATTTCGGAAACAGTGTTGCTGCGGTATTATGTTTTGGCTGCCATATTGTCAAAGTATCTGGAGGGTACCTTCCTTGTCATTTCTAGGAGACACAATCTCATAGCAGACTTCCTGGTCCTCTGGCTTTTATAGTGTTTCTACCATCTCTTCAGAGCTTTTGTGCAGAAGTTTTATTGTAGATGTATCCATTGTGACCTGGCTAACAATATTTAATTTATCTATGCATTATGACAACACATCAAAGACATTTTCTGAACCAAAGGACATTTAGAGTACTTCTCTATGTACTTACTATATAGTGTATATACTATATATATACATATATTATATATAATTAAGTATATATATAGATACATAAACTTACATAGTATATATAAATAAGTATATATACCTACTTACGTATAAGGTATATATATATATATTTATTTATATAATATACTATATTATATGTGAATATATAATATACTTACTATATAGTAAGTCTGCTTATTGCTGTTTTGATATATATAATAAAATACAAGGCACATGCACATGGAGACTTAAAATACATTTACACAGGGTCATTTTCCTCCTTTCCAAAAGAAATGAAGACAAAAATCAATGTCTCCATTCAATGATTCTATTAATGGTGCAGACAACAGACAGTAGACTATCATTTAATTCTAAATGACACTTAATTGAAAAGTGCTTTTGATACTACTCAGGGCAGAGAAGTGATGCCAAAGAAATAGGAAAAACAACCTCTGGAAGGAAGTAGCAATCATGTCCATGAAGTATGTGCCGTGTTTCTTGTAGAGTAGCCATAAATTACCAAACATGTGTGCTTATCCCCAGTAGTATCTGTGTGGCAAAGAAAAACTTCCCAGGGGATGAAAGTAACACCTAGCACTTAAAGTGAGCTGTGTTTGTGGAAGGAAAGAACCAAAATAAGACCTGTGCATCCAAGGTATCAAATATTTACTCTTAAAAAAACAAAATATCGTTTACCTAAATGAAGTCGGGCTGGAAGGTCTTTGCACAGTAGATAAGGTGTACTAAAGACTGAACTTTTCTTCTTGCTATGAGAGATGTGTTTAGCTTCTAGAGCCAAGTGAACAGCCCATGGATTCCAAATGTCTCCTCCCTATGCACGGGTATGAGCAGCCTGTTTCCTCGAGGAAACTTGTATTTTATTTGACTAAAATAATAAAGGGGAATGTGTTGTTTTAATTGTTCTCCTGTCAAGGTCTTTGAAATTTCTGCCCTTTTCTTGTGCCGCTGAGTGTTGAGCAGCTGGCTATGCAGATGTGAACAGAACTTGGGTCCCTTTTCCTGTAGGGCAGACATACATCTTGCCATAGGAATATATAGAAAAAGTGGGGTTTTTCTTTTTGTGTGTGTGTGTGTGTGTGTGTGTGTGTGTTTTTTTTCCAGTCCAACTTTTCAAACATAAGATTCAAGGAAAACAATGCATTTTTCCATGACTCACTCCTTCCTCCAACTCAATACACACAGATTTTGCCATTTATACTAGCCTTTGGCATTTATCTTCTTTGAGTTAGGAGTATAAATCTGTTTTCTTTATCTCCTATGAAAGAAATATCACTTTATTTAATATGATGAGAAATGTTGATAGGAAACTCAGTCACCCTCAAGAAGCCTGTCACTCTCAGCAGACAGAACCTAGGGCATGGGCATGTCACGTGCTTTGGGGTCACAGGCGAACTCTGAGATCTGGTCTAGTCTTCTAAATATGAAGCATAACTCACAGGTCATGCCTATGGAAGAATAAACTCAGTTTGAGATGCAGTGGAAGTGACACAGCATCAATTGAACAATTCTCAAAAATACCTAAGCAGATGGAATTTTGTGTGAATGACCTTTTCCTTCACACGAAGAAAATAATCCAGTGGGAAGTCAATAATCATTTAACTTTACTGGGTTGTGTGACTCACTTTCCAGTTGTTTGTTGCTGAATCAAATCTAATATGATGACATTTACACACCGGGTGGTGATTGGCTCTTAAAGAAAACGGTAGAAATACTTGGCACTCTCAGAAATATCATGACAATGATTTATGATGCCTGTAATTATTTGTCTTGATGGGCCTTGTCGAATCCTGTCATGCAGAGAGTGAAATCAAACAGAAATGGCGAGACACTAACGGGATTATTCTGCTCTGGTAGATGTGTGGTAGAAGACAAAAACTCAAAAGTGGCCTGGTTGAACCGCTCTGGCATCATCTTCGCTGGACATGACAAGTGGTCTCTGGATCCTCGGGTTGAGCTGGAGAAACGCCATTCTCTGGAATACAGCCTTCGAATCCAGAAGGTGGATGTCTATGACGAGGGATCCTACACATGCTCAGTTCAGACACAGCATGAGCCCAAGACCTCCCAAGTTTACTTGATCGTGCAAGGTAAGAAAAAGGAGGGATAGCAAAGTGAGCCATGGGGAGTGGCTGTGATGTACAAAGCATTTGCAAAGTTATTTCTAAAAAAAATATATTGTATTTTAGTATATATGTATTTTTTTCAAATATGACTGATTTGAAAAGAAAAAAAAAAAACTAGTAAGAGCCATGTGCCAATCTGCTGGTGATATCTTTTTTATTTCTTTTTCTAGCTTTGATTAAGAAAAACATACAGCAAAATGACAGCTGTCTTAACATAAGTGTACACAATATTTAAATTCTTAGGAAGTTCTTTTTATTTCATTAAGATGCTTTGCTGAATTTAAGAAAGCATTTTTTCCTACCTTGGTCCTAAAAATCAGTATTAATTATTTGTTTATGTGCTAGTAAAAGATTTTTAGAAAAATAAAATTCCTAGGGGCTTTGATCCCTTCTCACCTGGTTGCCTTTCTTTGTGGCTTGTATCTTTATTTAATGAATTATTGTAAGTCAGTCTAAAGATCAGGCACTGTGAAGTCATAGGGGAAATTTTGTTTCTAGATTGGGGTTTCCCAGGGCACATCTGACTCATGACTTTAAAGCATTAAAAATCTTAAATAGCATACATATATTCCCATACACTGTGGCTTTCTTGGATCCCCTTTCCCTTGAAAACAAAGCTGATTACTTACACAATCTTATTGCAGGCAAAGTCAAGTCTCCAGCCTTTTCCATCCATCTATCAGGAAAGACCTAAGCGCTGACAAGTATTAAGGTTGTTTTCCTGTATTTTTGATTTACAATTTTATGCAAATTTAATGCAAATTAAGCATGGCCTTAGGGTTCCTGTCAATTTTCCAAATGCAGTCAGTGGTGTGGCAAAGTTGGGCTGCAGCTACTGTAAATGTGTTAGGGAAGTGGTAATTGTAGCATTTAAAGTAATGCCTTCCCTGCTTTTCTCACTAATAAACTGAAACTAAGAGAAAACGTATCAAAGTCCACATGGTACAAGAGTGCTTCAGTCATGTGACTTCCATAGCGGTCCATTTGCAAATGGCTAACAGCTTCATTTTACTCTTTGGAAAAGGCTTTTCTATGATTTACAAAATTCCATATATTCATGTTTTCTTGCAGATTAGTGGTGAGTACTTGAGCCAGAGAACAAGACACACTAGGGTTGGAAATCTCAGGAAACCCATTTATGGGTAAAATATCTAGCTATGAGCGACTATGTCAACTGTTTACTTTGCTTACTCCTATAAAGTACAATCACTCACAGAGAGGCACTCGAGACAGTTAGACACACACATACACAAATGTCTCAAAATGTAGTTTCCACTTAATTCAGTGACACAGGGACAAATAAACATATATTTATACTAAAGGATCCCCAGAACAGATTTATGTAACACCCAGCCGTGGTTTTATGTATGCATTTCTGTATAAAACATAATTCTTCAAAAAATACTTGCTCAGTTGTGATATTATTACACAATTTTGGTACTTTGCTAACTTCATTGTCATGAGAAAAGTTCTTACAGACAAAAAGCGGTATTGCCTCTACTCCTCAACAAAATATGGTTGACAGTCTGAACATTAGAAGGCATGGTTTCAAAATGAAGAAACAAGGTCATTTAATACCAGTTATCTATGCAGTGTCATTACAGAAGCCGTGAAGCGGTTAAGTTACAAACAACTATTGAGTGGAATTCATCTCAGAACATTTCCTTTGGGTTAAAATAGTTTTACCATGACCTTAAGAATAACTACTTTAGATATTTACATTTAGGCTTAAGTCCTTACCACCAAATCTTCAAAGTCCCCGCCCCGATTTGTCCATGTTCTCTTAAGTTAAAATCATGATGAGATGCTTTTAGAACAAGAATTCACTGCAAATTAAATTAAATCTGAATTAGTATTAAGAAAAGGAAAAAAGAGCCAGTTAATGGGCAAGTACTGTTTATTCACTGTCTTGGGTAATTTGAAAATGACCACCCCTATCAGTGGACTTGGGGAGGGGCATGTGCGAAGAAGGGGGAGGGAGGTTGGGACCAGGAGGGGAGGAGGGAGGGGCTTCTGGGGGGGATACAAAGTGAATAAACTGTAATTAATAATAAAAAAAATTTTCAAAAGAAAATACTAGTAAAGTAGGTATGGATAACTTTATTATGAGCAAAAGCTTAAATGCAATGTCAACAGCAAAGGCAACCCAAGGCTTCCCCCTAGCTTAACAGGGTTTGAGGCACATTTATGTTTGTTCCAAATATTATCATATTTTCATCTTAATAACATCACCTTGAAAGAGAAGGAGAGAAAAATCTTGTACCTTAACAGAAGCGAAAGAGGTGTTGTTTCTTCCTAGAGCCTGACTCACAGAGTGGGATTCCTTGAGGATCCTAGGCATGCCAGCCTTTGATGTCTTCTTTCCCAAGGATTTTATCTCTCCACTTGCCCTCTAATTGTACCACAGCAGAACATTAGATAGTGTTGCATCACATCAAAGATTTGGCTTCTAGGAGCTGGGATGAAGGCTCTGGGTTTGAACCCCAGGACTGGAAAAACAAAACCATATTCTGCTCCTAGCAATCATTGATTCCTCTTTTCTTAGTCCCCAGCTTCAGAATCTAAGAATTTCTGAATATTTCAGATCCGGCATCTGTGTCATCTACATTAGCTAGTCATTCAATACTTTATTAGTTTTTTTTCCTCTACCAAAAGGGAGGTCACCTGTAGCTCAAAGGTGCGGTAACACTGAAAACGGGAGTTAAAAGGTGGGTTCTGCATTTACACATTCCCAGAGCCAATTCTCAGACTCCTTCCTCCTATTTGAATTAACCTCAGAGTAAGCCACTTAATTTCTTTAAGGCCCAGTTTTGACATAGGCAAAATAAAGATGAAATTTAGAGATTTCAGTTCTGAATTTGTTGTCAGGGTTAAATAAGATGGTTTCCCATCTTGCTTGTTATCTGGAGAAAATCCGTTCTCCACAATAGAAAATGGAGATGATGATGATGGGGATTATGATGATGAAGAAAATGCAGGAGATCATTTTGGTGCTTCTTCTCCACTATTTCTACATCTAAGCTCACTCCTCTGCTTCTCAGTGTTGTAGTTGCTCTGACCCATTGTTTGCTTAATTTAGGGCAGGCTCAGAGTCTTTGCATGTGGGGGTCTCTCCTGGAAAGATCATTACTTTTACCTTCTTTCCTACAGTTGTAGAAATGGTTGAGTTAAAAAAAATGCAGTTTGCAGCAGTGACACTTAGATGATTTATTAGATTGTTTGAAAACGCAACCGTAATTTCTGGTTTGGCAGATCTGAGTAATGTCTGGAGAAATGAATTTATAAGTTTCCAAGTGATTCTCAGACTTTCATTGTAGGCTAGCAACATAGAGTCAGTGTCTTTTTTATTTTTTTTTACAATTTATTTGTTATATATCCTGAGTAAAACTCCCTCAAAACCTCTCCGTCCCACCCTCCTTCCCTCTTCCCCTCATCTCCTTCCCCTAGTCCACTGAAAGAGGGAGTTCTCCACTATTGCCATCTGCCCAAAACTTATCAAGTCTCATCAGGATTGCCTGGATCCTCTTCCTCTATGGCCTGGTAAGGGCACATTGCCAGGGGCAAGTGATCAAAGAGCAAGCAACCAAGTTCATGACAGAGGCAGCCCATGCTCCCCTTACTCTAGTGCCCACTTGGAGTCTGAGCTGTCTAAGGGCTACATCTGAGTAGGGTATCTAGCTCCTCTCCATGCATGGTCCTTGGTTGGTACATCAGTCTCTGCAGGACCACCTGGGCTCATAAATTTTTAGCTTTGTTGGTCTCTTTATAGGTCCCTTGGTGTCCTTCTATTCCCCTCCCCTTCTTCCATAAGATTCCCTGTGCTCTGCCCAAAGTTTGGCTGTGAGTCTCAGCATCTGCTTTGATCCACCTGTTGGGTGGAGACTTTTAATGATTATATGAGAACCCGAAGAAGGAGGAAATGATGCTCCATGCACTCAACTGATTTTAGGTGGTTGTGTCTGCAAATATTATTAAGAGTTATCTTTTTTTTTTTTTGAAGAAAATAGGTATAGCCTTTATTACAAGAGGAATATCATTTCAATTTTAGTAACAAATGCTTGAAAGCATGTTTATGAATCTGTAAGATGGAATTTTTTTAATTTTTTATTAATTACACTTTATTCATTTTGTATCCCCCATAAGCCCCTCCCTCCTCCCCTCCCGATCCCACCCTCCCTCCCCTTTCTGCATGCATGCCACTCCCCAAGTCCACTGATAGGGGAGGTTCTCCTCTCCTTTCTGATCTTAGTCTATCAGTTCTCATCAAAAGTGGCTGCATTGTCCTCTACTGTGGCCTGGTAAGGCTGCTCCCCCTTCAGGGGGAGGTGATCAAAGAGCAGGCCAATCAGATTATGTCAGAGGCAGTCCCTTTTCCCATTACTATGTAACCCACTTGGACACTGAACTGCCATGGGCTACATCTGAATGTGAGACACAAATCAATGCCAAGTTACATAGATGCCATGGCTTTCCAGAACCGTGAAGGCCACCTCTATAGAGCACCCTAGAGAGACAGTCTATCACTCTGACTATCTGTTTTCATGTTTCAAAACAATGACTGTGATACACTGGCCTACTCTTCAAAAATTTTCACCTTTATATATATATGCTAGTATTTATAATGACCTTTTATCCTCTTATACATTATTTTTTCTTGAAGCCACTTATTTGTTTAACTTTCACACATGCCCAATATACTACTGGTTTTTCAATATCTTCAGCATTTTTGATTATTTCTCACAGAAAAGGCTTTTACTAGTTTATGAAGGCCATTACGTATAAAATAACCTGTGTTGAAAAAGTATGCTTTGTGGTTCAATAAGCTATCTTTGTCGAAGTGACAGCTACACACAGCTTTCTTATATGGGCACAGGATAAAGTCATGCCTCAGCAAAGGCATAAGTCAGTGCTGACCTGTAGGGCCACTTGCAATTATTTGCTAATATATATTCTCCCAGAGAAAGCCAAGGCTACCCAAATTTAAACATGCATTTTACGTGATAAATGCAAGGACCCCTATGTAAAGCCTAATATTTGGTTTTTGTACCTGCTACTTTATTGAGTCCAGGCTCAAAGATTAAGAACACACCATTTTTTAATATCAATAAAATAAGGAAGTAAGTATTAATGAAATAAAGTCCTATCTGCTCCTAATGTACACATTTTCTTTTTCTCTGAAGGTTACTCTTCCAGTGTTTCTTGGTCTTCTAAACATACCGGCAGTGGAAGCTCCTGTGCTAGGGCAACGTAGTTCATCTCTGTTATGACCACTGCACAATCTGCAGTAAGCTCAGCCTTTCAGTTTCCTACATTTTCAAAGTGCTGGCACCCGAAACGCACACCCAGAACGATTAAATCAGAGTCAACACCTGCAAGCTCATTATCATTGTCAGTCATTCAGATGCGCACAAATCAAGAACTACTATTCTGTGGCTCTAAGCAATGGGAGGGATTTATTGCCTCCTCGAATTCATTTTCCTGTGTGACACATCAACTTATGTGTACAAGTTTACAGATTAAGTACTAGAGGGTTGTAAAAGAAAAACTAAAATTAAGACTGATTACATTGATGACATGAGTGTAACTATGAGAACAGAACCCTTGAAAACGGGGCCTTTGTTTAGATATTCCATGTGCATTTGGATAGAAAGAATGACAACAACATTTTTAATTGAATGTTAGTTTAAAATACCCATTCTCCATAAATTATAACCACCATTTGGTTTTCAGTTTACATACACTGCCTCACATGATTTGTAGATTTTTATCAATGTCAGGGTAGCTATTTCCATGTCCAGTCTTTTACTCTTTTTATGCTATCCTATTTTAGTTAACATTTAAAAATAAATAAAGTGATATGAAAACACTAAAGTCAGATATGATTAATAAAACAGTTTGAGTTTTGAAGTGTTTTTAAAAATAGATTATTAAATTTTGCTTTAGTGTAAATTAGAATCTGAAATTTTCTTGTCACTGATTCAAATCAAACTCATAGTAGGTGGGAATGTATACATTGTTGGCAGGAAGTTTATTGCGTAATTACCTCAATTAAAGTAATGATTGTAAAAAAAAATATTGTGAGTGAAACACATTGTAAGACCAAAATGTTTGATTTTCTACCCCTGCTGATGAAAAGCCACATTTCCTTTATCTCATCAATTGTAGACTCCTCACATGAACTTACAAAAGAAACCCTAAGTTTATTGCTTTTTTATGAGCAGTAGTCTGAGGCTCATTTCTAGGCTTTGAGTTTTAAGAAGCCTGTCTTACAGGTAGTTTTTGTAAGCATCCTTCCTGATGACGAAGCCCATTACAGAGCTTTGAAAAGGTACTATTTTTCCCCCTCTCTCAGTCTCTTCTGTCTCCTTTTGTTACATCTTCCTCCTGCCTTCCGTTCTTCTTCCCTTCCTTAGTAAACATTGTGCTGCATTGATAATCTTGTCAACACAGGACCCTGGCTTACTCAGTTTGAAATAAATTGCACCTCTGAACTGTAACTGCCTTTACCCTGTAGCTCTTCTGATTTTGAAAGAATTTTAACGAAATAAGGCTTTGAGGTCTTTATTGGTTTGATTGGCTTTCATGGTTGATTTTATTGATTATTGGGATTCTGAATTATTCAGTATGATCATTTGTATCCTATTCTTGAGTTTAATTTTTGTTATTTATTTACTTACTTATTTTTGGTTTCTCCAGACAGGCTTTTGTGGCATAGCGTTGGCTGTCTTAGACTTTCTTTGTAGACCAGGCTGGCCTCGAATTCACAGTGATCTGCTTGTCTCTGCCTCCATGAGTGCTGGGAAAAAAGGCATGGGTTGCCACACCCGGCTCTTTAATTTAATTTGTTGTTGTTGTTGTTGTTTTGTTTTGATTTCAGAGATAGGGTTTTTTCTGTGTTGTCCTAGCTGTCCTGGAACTCATTCTGTAGACCAGGCTGGCCTCGAATTCAAAGATGTGTCTGCCTCTAGGATTAAAGGAATACACCACTAGGGCCTAAGACATCAGGCTCAAAATTGTATGTTAGAGAGTTACTATTCAAGTCAACAGCCAAACAGCCAATGTAAAGGAGAGAAGTGAAAAGGGGGAAAGGAAGTAATAAGGAATATTATTTCATGTCATTTAAATTCAATATTTCCTTTGTAGAAATGATAAGTTTTATCCAGGTCAATTCTATCTGCTTAAATTTATTTATTATCTTCAAGCCTCCTATATTTATCTGCAGCTCCCCTATTCCTCATTAAATTAAACAAACATTTTATACTTACTCACTGATCCAAACTATATTTGCCCTCTTTGAAAATGAGAGAAAATAAGTTACAATGGTCATGGCAGAGTGAGCTCTGCATGGAATCTTACTATATTCACAGGAACAAAGAAGTTTCCTTGAAAACCAAAGATAAAACCTGTATTCTTAAATAAGTTGTAGACAACATTTCAAATTCACATATCCATATCTAAAGGCTAAAACTGTTTATGTGCAAGTGAGATCAATAAATACAAGTGATTTCATTGAGCTTGTTTGCATCTGAAGTGTGATTTGTTTCTTTTAATGATGTTTTCAATGATAGAACAAGTTTCTAAAATTGCTCTTGTCTTAGGTTTGCTTAAATGGAAGGCAAATTGAGTATACGAAAGTCAGTACAGCTTGTTTCTTTCTTTTTAGTAAAATAATCTATGAAGCAGACCATGCAATAGTCAGAAAGCAGTTCAGCTTGAATCAGGGCCCATGTGAGGAGGCTGTGAAGAGGAGCAGCATTGCTGGACGTCACCAGTAAACCTGTAAGAAACTATCCTAGTGATAAGTTCAACGTGTTTAGTCAGAAGCTCACGAGAAATAAATGAATAAAGGAACAAAGAAGTGTAATGATACCCAGTTATGGGAAAAGAAAGATATAACATGGAGAATAGTGAAGTGAAAAAAAAAATGATACTGGAGTAGTTAGTGCTTACTTGTGAATTTGAGATAGATATGAAGAGGTAGAGACAGAGGTAGAGGCAATGGAACTTCAACACCACACTACCAAAAAACATTACCTAGGACCTGGAATCCAGATGTTGCTATGAAAGTATCATTTTCTCTACAAGGAACATGGGTTGCTTAGAGAAAACGTTGATCAGGATGGGGCAGGAAAACAGCATGAGTCTGGA
The DNA here is from genome assembly GCF_907164565.1 of Psammomys obesus. Taxonomy (NCBI): domain Eukaryota; kingdom Metazoa; phylum Chordata; class Mammalia; order Rodentia; family Muridae; genus Psammomys; species Psammomys obesus. The sequence continues at coordinate 20,118,514 of NW_026596064.1, forward strand.
ACACCTTTTGAACAATAAAGTAAGAAAGTATTAAAGAATAATGAGGCCTGTGAGAGCATACAGAAGGCAGCTTGAAGGGGCTTCCATCAGCCAAGTATAAGATGATTTGAGTATCAAAATAAATTATTTCAGATATTACAATGCTGATGATAGTTAGATGACAGTTAATTAGTAAAGATCGTAAATCATCCTCTTAGAATGCTGACTAATAATAAATGCAGAAGTAGTGTTGGAATGTGGTAAACATCATTTTGAAGTTCTTACAGAAATAATTAATTCAGGCACAAAAATACCAAGGATTCTAAAACTGGAAGGAGAATGCTAAAGGAACAAAATTTTACAGTTTCAAAATTCCTACCCACAAAAATGTTACCTACAGAAGAATAAAAGAATAAAACTGAAAACCTGCTGATACCATATTAATCAAGCGTTCAAAGTTAGCACTACCAGAAATGATATAAATCGGTGTCATGTGCCAGAAGAGGCAACGAGCAGAAAACAGCCTCACTTTCTGAAGGTACGTACAAAGTGCAAGTCTAAGCAAAAATAATTAAGCACAGGGAAGCACATTCTATAGCAAGAATTGAAAGACTGTAGGGGTGTGACACATATATAAGATGTGATAGACATTCGGCTAAAAAAAAAGACAAGAACAGGAAATTGATAAAACCTGAATGGAGTTGAGGTATATGGGAGTTCTTTGCATTCATTTTAGGACTTTTTTCATAAAACTGAATTATTGTAATAATAATAAAAAACGTAAAGGTTAGGCTTTTCCAATTGCTGAATAAAAAAAAAATTGGATTGAATATAAAGCATAGTTCATTAAAGCAGTTTTTCAAACACAATCCACTCTAAGTAAATATATGAATAAAATATATCACATCAAGAAAGGAAAAAATGAGATAATACGAATAGGGAACAAAATGCATGTGATGTCATTCAACATACTAATTTTGTTCTTTCTCAAAAATTGAGAGCTAAATATGGAGAATGTAGACTTTCAATTCTTGAGAGAGCACATACATATCACCAAAATGAAAGTCATTCATATCTCACCAATAATCAAACAAATGCAAAGCACAGCATAAATACATGTTTCCGAAGCTAGTAGCACCAGGAAGGAGTTAACAAAATGAGCATAGACAGAGATGGCAAGACAGTGGAGAAAGTGACACATTTATATCTGCCTGTTGAGAGTGTAAATTAGTGGAAACTTTCCTAGGGTAATGCAGACACATCTATCAGAGCTTTAAAATACATTTCTATCACTTGACCCAGTAATTCCACTTCGACAAATGTGTAAAAAGAAAATCATCTGATATGCAAATCAGGACTGTTATACATATCATTATTGATATGGCCATCAAAAATATTTCTAGAAAATTGTGAAAGGTGCTCTGAATAGTCACAATAAAAAACTGAGGAAAGTTATTGGGGTTATTTTTGAGAAATACATTTAATATGGTCATTATGAACTATACCTATCATCCAGACCTATTCCTTAAGTTTAGAAATGATCCCATTGGTCAATATTGTGGGGATACACAGAAATTCTCACAATCTAAAATCTGAAATAAAATAGCTGTCCTCCAAATGTGGGCAGATTTGAGATTCAGCTCCTAAATTTCAGGATCATTAACTGACATGATCTACAGGAAACCCCCCTCGCTCCCCCCCCCAAACCCAAAGAGAATGAACTGAATTGAGCAGTGGCACTTATGATGATGAGTTTGTGTAGGAATGGTCTCTTCATAGAGGCTTTGTTGTGGATCCAGGGCCGGGTTGGTGTGGTGAGAGCTATGGCATCTCAGTTTCAAAATCAGCATGGCCCACTATCTTCTGTGATAAGTTGTCATAATTCTACCTGTGACCTTCCCAGTGACCTGAGCTGAGATGGTCAGTAAGGTTTCATTTACTTCCAAATAAAAGCTCTGAGTTACAGAGCTCAACATTCATTAGTAATCACAATTTTGAAAACATTTTATTAAATGATTGAAATGTTTTTCCATATATGGAAAGTAGCAGTTTATTTAAAAGTACCTTAGTAAATTCCATTTTTCATGCTCAGGTCAGAAATTACTCATATCTTATACATTCATATATAAATATTCTAAGGCGATGTTTATATAATGGCTTTTGGAATTCTGTCCTTACTAAGTAGAACTTCATTTTATCCAGTTTCTAATATGTTTATATTATAACTCAAAAATAGCTTGATGTAACTGTTCAAACAATAAATCCACGAATTTTTTTTTTTAAGAAAAGACTTTTAGAAAAAATTTCAAAGGTAAATTTCTTCTTAGCTCTTTTCTCTTTTACTACATGGTTTATTTTTCTTCTTCAGTTGTCCATCCTTCTCTCACTGAAGCAATTATAGTCATTTAACTTTTTTTTTCCCTTGGAGGAAACAAATGCAAACTCATCTGTTCTAAAGTGATTAAGTTAGTGATTAAGGCTTAAAGTTATTAAAGCATGCTTCATTTCAAAGGAGGAATAGTAAGATAATGCTGTGCATGCACATATTCATACTCTCTCCAAAGCCTTGGGGAGGAGCAATAAAGACAGAGGTTCTATGTCATTAGGACTTTGTCAATCTCAGCTCAAGTAAAATTACAGGATAAGAAATCAACACATAGCCGGGCACAGTAGTGCCAGCTATGTAATCCCAGCAATGGGGGTAGGCAGATGCAGGCATATCTCTGTGAGTTTGAGGCCAGCCTGGTCTACAAAGTAAGTCCAGGACAGCCAAGGCTACCCAAAGAAACCCTGTCACGCAAAACCAAAATGCAACCCCTATCTCTCCACCCCCCAACACACACACAAAAATACATTAAAATTTCTAATTTTACTAAATGCAGAACTTTAAATCAGGACATTAGGGATGCTCTCTTAATCATGTGTTGGTTTTATCCGCCTGTCTACAGACTATAGACAGAGTGGCCTTCTTCCTGACACCTAAGGTCAAGTTTATCTGTTGTTGTTCTGCTTTTCTTCACTACCTGTTACCTGTGAGTGATTCCAACAATACTCTTCCTTTTCTAATCTGAACACAATTAACTGTTGAAAGGAAACAGGACCCCGTAACCTGTCATTGAGTATTCTAGTCAAAACAACCTTGGTTAAAACCTCTCCGTTTCTGTAGATCTCTTCATTCATCCCTTGAGGATGTCCAGTTGCCTACAGCAACTTTTCTTAGCCCTTCCCACATCCTTTGCTTTCTATTTTTTCATATTCCTTCTGGACAATCTTTCACCATCTCCCTGTTTTAATGAGCCTGTCTTCTAAATCATTCTCTTTGAGCTCGTTGAGCACAATTAAAAAGCTCCCCTTTCCTGGCACCATCTTTCACCTTTGTTCCCTGAAATCATTCCCTGTTTCAATGCTGCTTTCACCTTTCCTAATAGGTCAGCTGACATCTGTTTAGGTACATGAGCTTCAGCATCTACATTTCCTTTTCTAGATTTTGCTCACTGATGATATCATCACATTTGGTATTTGATTGCCACTCTCCATTGCTAAGCAGCCTTGACCCTGTTTTTCAGAATTCTATCCTACACTACCTTATAAACATGCTTCATCTTTCAGCAAATTTATTATTTATTGGGCTCAAGTCAAAGGTCACTTTTGCTTTTAAGCATCTCTTTACCTCTTATATTCTTTTTTCTAATAATGATATGACATCTTCCTGAAAACAGGGTTATTTCTTTTTCAAATTCTTTTTATTATTATTATTATTATTTATTACAATTTATTCAAGTTGTATCCCAGCTGTGGACCCCTCCATCATCCCTCCCAACCCCACCCTCCGCCCTCTATGCCCCTCCCCTAGTCCACTGATAGAGAAGATCCTCCTCCCCTTCTATTTGACCCTAGCCTATCAGGTCTCATCAGGACTGGTTGCATTGTCTTCCTCTGTGGTCTGGCAAGGCTACACCCCCCAGGGGGTGGTGATTAGAGAGCCTGCTACTGAGTTCATGCCAGAGAAAGTCCCTGCTCTCCTTACTAGGGACCCCACTTGGAGACTAAGTTGTCCATTTCTTCTATCTGTCTTGTAATCAGTGAACATATTTTTGTAAACTATGCTTCTTTACATTTTCTAGTTCATGTCTCCATTAGCTTTTCCCAGATTAAAATAAAAAGTTATTGTCTTCTTATGCTTTTTTTCTTTATTTCTTTTTTAAAGCAAGGTGTCAAATTTTTTTTAAAGATTTATGTATTTTTCTGTGCATTGGTGTTTTGCCTGCATGTGTGTCTTTCTGAGGGTACCAGATCCTTTGGAACTGGAGTATAGACAGTTATGATCTGTCATGTGGGTGCTAGAAATTGATCCTAAGTCCTCTGGAAGAGCAAGCAATCCTCTTAATTACAGAGCTATCAGGCCCATGGGGGCTCACAGAGACTGAACCAACAACCAAAGAGCATGCACATGCTGGAGCTAGAACCCCTACACATATAAAGCAGATTGAAGCCGGGTCAACATGTGTGTCTCCTAGCAATAAGAGTAGGGGCTCTCTCTCTCACTCTGTTGCCTGCTTTGGGATCCCTTTTCCTTAGCTATGCTGCTTTGTCAGGCCTCACCTTTAGTCCTGCTGTGACTTGAGATGCCAGGATGGGTTGGTACTCTTTGGAGGCTTCCCCTTCTCTGAAAGAAGAAGGGGGGAGATAAGGGAAAGTGAAGTGAGGGTAGGACTAGGCAGAGAGGAGGGAGGGAGCTGAGATCAGGCTGCAAAGCCATTAAACAAACAAACAAATAAATGGGAAACAAAAAGCAAGGTGTCACATATCCTCCAGTTGTCCTCACACTTCCTATGTAGCTAAGAGTAACCTTGAACCCCTGCTCTTCCTACCTCTACCTTCTGGGTATTAGAATTATAAGGATCTACACCATGCTCAGGTTATGTGGTTATGCAAGCATCCTACCCAGCAAGCAACATTCCTGTCTACTTATGCCTTCTTTGTATCCTGAACTCTCCTGAACGTCTTGTAGGCATTTGTGAAATATACCTCTAATTATCAGGATTCTTTGTCTTGAATCTTTTGAATGCTCACATAGTGATAGAGTAACTCAACTTTCGGTGATCCCCACCCCCAATGTATTATTTCAGCTTTCCATTCTACATATGTGCTTACACCATATCCCAAATAAAGAAATGCTTCCCCCAGAAAGTGTGAAAATAGAGCTAGCTAGCCATGGAGTGTGAAAAAGAAGAGCCTGGCAGAGCTTGAACGTGTGGAAAGGACCTGGCAATGAACAGGCACATGGGTACAGGACAGATGAGAACAAGGCGAGGATGCCAAGCTATGCAGATCTTAACTGCATGCTAAGGGTTTGTTTCCATTTGCTTTTTTTTTTTTTTCTAGAGTGTGTGGGGATTCAAACTGTGATGAAAATTGACCGAAGATTTGACACAGGGACTAACATTGGTGTTTTATATGAACTGTTTTGATTTTAATTAGCACACATTAATGGTGCATACTAATGAGTCCAGTGATACTTCAACACATGCACGAAGCATGCAGTGATACAACCCAACTTCCATTTGGCCAATCCCCTTTCCTCCACACACTCCCTAACCTCCAGAAATCATCTACATTCAGGCAAACTTATTTCACCTTCCACAAATGAGAGACCATGTAGAGAAAGAGAGAGAGAGAAAAAAAAAAGAAAAGAAACTCTTCCACATACCCTGTTGGTGGGGATGTAAATTAGACCAGCCCTTATGGAGAACAATACGGACGCCTTTCAAAATGCTAAAAATAGAAATGCCATATGATACAACAATTCCCCTTCTGGGTGTATGTCCAAAAGAATTGAGGTCAGAATGACAGAGATACCTGCGTGTCCCTGTTTATTGCATCACTGCTAACAACAACTGGAATATCAATCAGCCTAGGTGATAATCTACAGATGAGTTGGTAAAGAAATGGTGGCCTTGGGCACAATGAAAAATATTCTTCATCCATTAAGAAGAGTGGGAGAATTCAGAAGCAAACTGGACAGAACTGGAGCTATGTCTCAAGTAAAATTAGACACACAAGGAAAGACAGAATTCACTGGGATTTTAGACATCACCTGACATGCTTGATGTAAAGTGGTATCTCTACCACAGCTTACTTAAGCTTATTGTCTAAAACTACGTCCTTCCTTGCACTACAAAGGTATTTGACACTCTAAAGAGATGTTACTGGCTCTTGTGAGAGGGATAGTCAATTTTCTTCGGGTGTGCAGGCTCCAAGAGGGTATCTATGCCAGTAGATCAACACTTCTCAGCCCGGGGGTTGCATATCAAATATTTACATTACAGTTCATAACCATAGCAAATTTGCAGTTATGGAGTAGCAACGAAATAATTTTATGGTTGGGGGTCACGACCAGGTAAGGAGCTGTATTAAAGGGTCTAAGCACTAGGAAGGCTGAGAACTGTGCAGCAGATTGTCCTATGCCCATGCACCTAAAGGCAGCACTAACTGGACTTAATGATTTTTGACAAGAGCACACGGAGAGTGGAGGAGCATGTAGTGGAGGAGGTAGGGGAGGAGTACACGTGAGGAGATTGGGAAATAGATTTGTTCAAAACACAACTGTATGTGTGTGTGAACTTCTCAAACAATATAAAATATTTTCAATGCAATCATGTCACTGATGCTGAGGAGATGGCTCAATAGGTAGAATGCTTCATGCGTAAGCATGGGTACCTGACTTTGATTCTCTAATGTCCCTAAAATGCAAAAGCCTGACACAGTTATGAGCGCTTGTAACCTCCAACCTGGGATGAGAGGGGCAGATTTCAGGATCTTGCTCACCTATCAGTACTGTGAAATCTGTAAGGTCCAGGTTCAGTCATACACTCTGTTTCAAAAAAATTGATGGAGAGTGATAACAGAGGACACCAGGCCTTACAGTGGTGGCACATGCCTTTAATCCCAGAATTCAGGAGGTCTAAGTAGGAAGAAGCTATCAGTTAGTTCAAGGACAGCCTGGTTTGCAGAGCCAGTTCTGGCACAACTAGGGATACCCTGTCTCAAAAACAAAACAAAACAAACAAACAAGCAAAAAAACAAAACCAACAAGAAGAAGAGGAGGTCCCATTTAATGATTGTTGATCTTAGAGCCTGTGCTGTTGGTGTTCTGGTCAGGAACTTGTCTCCTGTGCCAATGAATTCTAGGCTCTTCCCCACTTTTTCTTCTAATGGATTTAGTGTGTCTGGTTTTATGTTGAGGTCTTTGATCTCCTTGAACTTTAGGTTTGTGCAGGGTGATAAATATGGATCTATTTGCATTTTTTTCTACATGTAGACATCCAGTTAGACCAGTTTGTTGAAGATGCTATCTTTTTTCCATTGAATGGTTTTGGCTTCTTTGTCAAAAATCAAGTATCCGTATGTGTGTGGGTTTATTTCTTGGTCTCCTATTTGATTCCATTGATCTACCATTCTGTTTCTATGCCAGTACCATACTGTTTTTATTACTATTGTTCTGTAGTACAGCTTGAGATCAGAGATGGAGATACTTCTAGACAATATGTTGTTGTACAGGATCATTTTAGCAATTCTGTTTTGTTTGTTTGTTTGTTTGTTTTTGTATTTCCATATGAAGTTGAGAATTGTTCTTTCAAGATCTGTAAAGAATTGTGTTGGTATTTTGATGGGAAATGCATTAAGTCTGTAGATTGCTTTTGGCAGGATGGCCATTTTCACTATATCAATCCTACCAATCCATGAGCATGGGAGATCTTTCCATCTTCTGATATCTTCTTCATTTTCTTTCTTCAGACACTTAAAGCTTTTCTTTTTTTCAAATGTTAGAGTTATTGTGGAGTTGTTGGGTCTTTCATTGCTTGTTTCTTCATGAAACTGAAAAGCTGTAAAGCAAAGGACACTGTCATCAGAACAAAATGACAACCTACTGACTGGAAAAGGATCTTCACCAACCCTATATCTGACAGAGGGCTAATATCCAGAATATAAAAAGAACTAAAGAAGTTAAAAAACAACAAATCAAGTTATCCAATTTAAAAATGGAGTACAGAGCTAAACAGAATTTTCAGTGAAGGAATATAGAATGGCAGAGAAATACTTAAAGAAATGTTCAATGTCCTTAGTCATTAGGGAAAAACAAATCAAAACGACCCTGAGATTTCACCTTACACCTATCAGAATGGATAAGATCAAAAACTCAAGCAACAGTACATGCTGGAGAGGATGTGAAGAAAAGGGAACCCTACTCCATTGCTGGTGGGAATGTAAACTTGTACAACCACATTGAAAATCAACCTGGTGCTTTCTCAGATAATTAGGAATAGTGCTTCCTCAAGATCCAGCTATGCCACTCATAGGCATATATCCAAAATATACTCAAGTACACAACAAGGACATTTGCTCACCCATGTTCATAACAACTATATTTGTAATAGCCTGGAAACAACCCAGATGTCGCTCAACAGAGAAAAGGATATAGAAATTATGGTACATTTACACAATGGAATACTACTCAGCTATTAAAAATAAGGAAATCATGAAATTTGCAGGCAAATGGTGGGATCTGGAAAAGGTCATCCTGAGTGAGGTACCCCAGAAGCAGAAAAACACATATAGTATGTACTCACTTATAAGTGGATATTAGACATATAATATAGGATAAACATACCAAAATCTGTACACAAAATCTGAAGCAATGCAAGATTGAGGACTTGGGTAAGATGATCAATCCTCACTCAGAAAGGTAAATGGGATGGACATTGGAAGAAGGACAAAACAGGAAACAGGACAAGAGCCTACTACCAAGGGCCTCTGAAAGACTCTATGCAGCAGTGTATCAAAGCAGATGCTGAGACTCATAGCCAAACTTTGGGCAGAGTGCAGGGAATCTCATGAAAGAAGAAGGAGATAGTAAGACCTAGAGAGGACAGGAACTCCACAAGAAGAGCAACAGAACTAAAAAGTCTGGGCACAGGGGTCTTTTCTGAGATTTACACTCCAACCAAGGACCATTCATGGATATAACCTAGAACCCCTGCTCAGATGTAGACCATGGCAGCTCAGTCTACAAGTGGATACTCTAGTAAGGGGAAGAGGGACTGTTTCTGACATGAACTAAGTGGCTGGCTCTTTTACCACCACTTCCTGAGGGGGGAGTAGCCTTGCCAGGCCACAGAGGAAGACAATACAGCCAGTCCTGATTAGACCTGATAAGCTAGGGTTAGATGGAAGGGGAGGGGGACCTGCCCTATCAGTGGACTAGGGAAGGGGCATGGGAGAAGATGAGGGAGGTAGGGAATGAGGGAGGGGGCTACGGCTGGGATAAAAAGTGAATCAACTGTAATTAATATAAAAAAAAAACAAAAAAAATTAATTTAAAAAAAAGGAGTAGGAGGAAAGTGGAATAGGAGGAGAATACACCAGAATCTGAGCCACACATTAACATACAAGCATGTATACATACAGGCACACACAAACACACTTGCGTACACACTAGCACACACAAGGCATCGCAGTCGATAAGTGAAATGTAGTCCCCCAAAATACTTGGTAATCCATGAGTACTGATATTTTATGTGTTATGGCTCACAAAACAGGTAGCACCCCTGAAATGCCTTAAAGATGGTTGCTGAAAAGCTTAGTTAGTATTTATGCACCATGATTCTTTTAAGTCTCTGCCATTGTATGCATGGAGCACATCCTATAATTACCCGTACATGTTGACTATGTTTTGAAACAGCAGTAAGTATTATCAACTCATTTTCAAGAATGTAATGAGCATCATCAAACTAATAATCACTGAGTACTTTAAATTTCCTGAAGACAATTTGCATATAGTCTCGGCTACAGTTTTCTATATTAAATCTGAAAGAAAATTTATTATTTTTCTAGCACATATCCAGTGAGAAGAGCTGTAGCAGGCAGACCTAAGAGCTAGAGAGAAACAAACACACTGCAGATTGTTCCAAGAAAGAGGAAAAGAGGATGCGGAGGGGGAAGGGGAGACAGAACTTCTCTGAGTGCTGGTTGGCTGCTGAGCTGATAATGATTTATAGCCTATTTTAAATTACTCTTCTGGATGGAATGGTTTATGGAGGGGGGGAAATGGGACTGTTCCTTAATATCCCGAAGCATCTGAAAACCTATGCAACTTCCATTGATCTGCTCTCGTGGATAACACTGCTATTTAAAATCAGTGACATATTTACTTCTCTAAGAATGCCTTGATGCCTGTAAACCACTCCTTTGTTGATTGTTAAGAAGCAAAATTCGTATTCATTCTCCTGATAAACCAGAGTTGGAGTAGACATCAAGGTAGCCTATCTTTCTCCTGCCCCCCATTCCATTTCTATTCCATTCTCACGCATGATAACTTAAGGATCGATGGTCTTCAGGAGTCTTTTAAAAAATAAATTAAAAAAAAAAAACTACTACGTTCTGAACATTGCATGTCAGCCATATCTCAGCAGAATCTTTCCCAACAGCTCTTTAGTGAAGACAGACAAAACATTAGCTTGATGCTTTTGTTTTATTTGGAGGTGGTGTGATTTCTTTCAAATAATGGAAAGATAAAGAATTTTTATATATAGATATGATCAATAACTCCCTGTATCAGATACTTGGATCAAATTATATTGCAGCTTATTTCATTCCTTAAGTTCTTTCCCTGACCTAAAAGGAAGAGAATGCCTGATCAAGAATGCTGCCCTGCCAAATGGCCCATGATTGATGGGGCAGCAATAACCAGGGGGTATTTGCCAACTCACCAATGCCAAGTCCTTGGAGTGATTTTGCTGCCTGTGACAGCTGGTGTTCCCGATTGGAAGGCTGATTCTGTATACATCTCTGATTTGCATATTTATATACCTCGGCTGCCATATGAGGTCTACATTCGCAGCAGTGTGTATAGGCTTGCTGCTTGAGTGCCTCTGGGCATGGGACAGTAAAACTGATTTGGGTAAAATGAAAATTGTAGAGTGTGTGTGTGTGTGTGTGTGTGTGTGTGTGTGTGTGTGTGTGTGATTTGCAGGTTAGCAGGTTAGCCAGTAATGCCTCATTTTGTCTCCATTTTCATCAACTTCCATAATGTTTTTGAAAGGTCTATACGCATGGGCTACCGTTTGCGGCAGACACATTGTATTCTCTCTAGGATGGATACAGGATCCTGTAATTTGGCATCATGAAAAGATAGAAAGAGAAACAAAAAGCAGAGTTAGTCAGTTTAAAGCTGGAAGTGAGAACTGTATGGTTGGCATATTGAAGATACCACTGATGTCTGAGGAGAGGAAGCAGAAATTGCTCTCCTAAACAGCAAAGATAATCTCAGCTGCACTGTTTCACTCTAAGAGGTGGTGTTCCAGATATCCTGGGACAGCTGAGACGCCATAGTTTTTGGAAAACAGAAAATAAAGAAGCTGACCTTAAAAGGTGCACTTTGAAGGATTAGGAATTTGATAAACAATGAATACGTTGAAATAAAATAGTCTCAGGAAAACAGAGAGGTAGGTGGGTGACCAGGATGAGAAATGCTAGGGCAGGTGTGTCATAAAAGGACGTTTGAGGCGATTGAGAAGCTAGGCGATCATTCCCTGTGAGACTACACACAAGGAAGCGACCTAAAGATGTTAACTTTGAAAATAATGGGTGGGGTGATTGGTGAAAAAGATAATGTCGACTGGGATGTTTTCTTTTCTTTTTCCAAAGATTTATTTATTATATGTGTATGAATATTTTATTTCATGTATGTATGAGTGTCATGTACACAATGGATGCCTGCAGACATCAGAAGAGAGCATTAGATTCCCTACAACGAGAGTTATGGATGGTTGTGGGGAATCATGTGGGCCACAGAAATCCAGCCAGGTCCTCTAAAAGAGCAAAATGTGCTCTTAACAGCTGAATGATCCCTCTACTCCCCAGAGTAGAAAGTTTTCAGAAGCCATTTTGTAAAAGAGCGCTATCCTAAATGAAGCTAAGCAGAACAGAATTCTAGTGAAGGAATCGGATATGGCATTTTTACAACAGGCTCAACCTGTAATAATCTGGTAAAAAATGTTTAAATTTCTGCTGAAGAATGGTGAAGAGTTTAAAAGGAAACTGAAGTTTGTTTTTGTTTTTGTTTGCTTGTTTTTTTTGTTTTTGTTTTTTTTTGTTTTGTTTTGTTTTGTTTTTTTGTTTTTTTTGTTTTTTTTGCCACACTTCTGTCATGGTGCTATGGAACGTCTCCCAGTTTGGAGACTCTTAATATAGACTGAGTGTTTGAGCCACTCTAAATTCATGTCCCCAGTGCCTCAGAACTTAGATATGGGGTCCTTGGAAGTTAGTCAAACTGGGTCCTCAAGAATGGAATGAGAGCCATCATAAGAGAGTCCCTAGATAGTTCATTATTCATAGCCATAGAGACATGTAGAGACAATTAACGCACTGTGTTCCAAGAAGCTGTTTTCAACAGACATCACACACGCCAGAACTGGGAGTTCAGACACATCAGCTCCATATCTGGGACAGTTACGTTTCTGTTCTTTATAAACTACAGTCTACGGAATTTTTTTAAACTGAGCAGACTAAAGAATTCTTATATGTACCAGATTCAAAATATTCGCTATATAAAAGCTTTAAACAAAACCTTTAGGGTGAATATTATCATCCATTTCATAGACAAAACAATGGAGACAGAGAACAAATAGCTCACCCATATTTACAAAAGTAATACAGCCCAGTACATGATAGCAACTCAGGTATGCTTCATCCAGAGTTTTTGTTTGTTTGCATGGTTAATAACATGCTACTTCCCTGGACGCAAAGGATTATAAATAAAGCATAGCAAACAGTTCCCTGTGGTATATTTAATTTGAGTTGTCAGGAAAATAGCCATCTGGAGATGCTGCTTTGACAAAATACTTCCTGGGTTTTTGTTCTGAATACCTGTGAGACATGTGGTTAGACACTATGGTCTCTATGGTATAATTTTAAAACTTCAGAAATGGATGGATAGTTGCCCTGATAACAGTAAATCAAGTATGTACTTAGAGTACTGGGTGAATGCAAAGGCCCTGGCCAGACTGTATTTATCCAACTAGAACCCAATGAATGAATGTTTAGTTCCAACAATTTACAAAGAAGAGTTCATTAGGAAAGCATTTTTGTCTAGACACTTATATCAAATAATAACCATTGTTCAACTTGATGTAATATTGAAAACAAAAGTGAGGAGTATGAAAAATCAGTAACAAGCCCTTCAACATTATTCGTAAGAAATCATAACCATCACAAACAATATATCAATCTCATTACTAGAAAGGTACAATTAACAATTTCTTAGTTTAGTTGACAAGGTTTGGGACCAGATCTAGGTGTTTTTGTTTTGTTTTGTTTTGTTTTTACCCTATTGCTCATTAGGCTGAATGATCAGTTAGCCAAAGAACCTTAAGCACCTTTGTTTTTTTTTTTTTTTTAATATAAAACTGAGCACTATGCACAAGTGTGTAGAAGATATCTTTTGACACTGTCTGCAAAGTAATATCTGATAAATTCCCCTCATTGAACCATATTTTTAAGTGTGAGGTAAATGTCCATCACATAGAACAATTTTCACATGGTATTATTGCACATAAATTAAAAATATAATTGTTATTTCATATCACACAAAACTTAGCACTTCATAATCACAAAACTGGTCATATGTATAGAAAATCATGTCTTGAGGACCTTAGGTCAGACTATGTGAATAATATTCCAAGCTGACTCACATACTAGCATTGTGCTTCGGTGTATATTATGTCATCTTTTGTGCTTAAATTTTCTTTTCCATAAACAGCATATAAAAGCAATACTCTTATAGTTGTTTGTGTGTGTTTAGAATAGAGAAACTAATCTGGAGTCCATACTCAATAGCCTGCCATATAATTAGTATTAGATACTACTATTTTCAATTTGTTTCTTTTTTGTTGGTTTGTTTTGCTTCTTAAAATGATGTGAATGATAGCTGAACTTTGCACTACTGTTTTTTTCTTTCACATAAAGAAAAAGCAACCTAACTTGTCATAGGGGAAAAAAGTACAGATTTGTTTGCTGTGCTTCAAAGTTTTCACACTTACCTTATATAGGAAACTCCTTCTGCTCATGGCATGAAAGAGAATAAGATTAGGAATTTTTAATGAGGTTGCTTTAGTCTATCACTGATTTCCTTTAGAGCCCTCTTCTTCTGAGACTAAGGACCCAACAACAAAATACAAAAACAAACAAACAGAGGCTGACCCACAAATCCTTTGCTTTCCTCACAACTCATTTATTATGTCTAACTAGAATTTCCCCAAAAACACAGAAAAAAGAAAAAAGAAAAGCAAATTATGTTTGATTGAAGATGTTTCAAACTGTATCAGGAGCAAAACAGTTTATTGCACAAAAATGTGCGTTATAAATAACAGTCTGTAGAACATCATGGCTTTTGAAGAAATTGTTTCTACACTTTCTTTCTCCTTCCTTCCTTCCTTCCTTCCTTCCTTCCTTCCTTCCTTCCTTCC
>NW_026596064.1:20133027-20190054 GCF_907164565.1 Psammomys obesus
CTTCCTTCCTTCCTTCCTTCCTTCCTTCCTTCCTTCCTTCCTTCCTTTCTGCAACAAACATGACTTGAAGGAAAGTCAACATGTAAGCAAATGATTTTTTTCATAATTTGACAGCAGTGTTTTAATTTTCCACTCCATAATTACTATTTATTTGACAGTAATTCTTAACAATCATTGTATTTTTGCCATGACTAGAGAGCTGACAATTTTAAATACATAATGCCTTAGTTATTTTTCTATTGCTGTGATAAAAGCAATGCCATAGCCAAGGCAGCTTATGAAAGGAAATGTTTCATGTGGCTTATAGTTTAAGGGGATTAGAGCCCATGATGGCCTAGTGAAAACAGAGCTGAGAGCTTACATCTTCATCCAAAATCACAAGGCAGAAAGACATCACAGGGAATCACATTATTCCTTGGAACCTCAAGTCCCTCCCCAAGTGATATACCTCCTCCAACAAGGTGTATCACTTGGTCCAATTAATGGGCCAATCTTTTAAAAACATCATGGATGAAAATGAGTCTTATTTTACAACTTGGAAAAAATAAGCTAGAGTATATTTTATGTGTTTGACTTCTGCAGTGTATTTCAACAGCTTAATTTCTAAAGTACCTCAAGAATTTTACTGTTTAATTCAGGAAGAGTACTAGAAACTGTGCAGCAATTTCAGTTGTAAATGCTTAATGAGGTTTGTCAAATCTTTGGACTTGATGCACCATAAACAGTTACCCAGATTCAGTGTTTGATTAAATTAGACAGGAAAGTTCACTCTCTGAATTCAAGGTGGCTGTGTGTAGACACAAATGAGCATGTATGAACTAGAGCACACACGCACGCCCACACGCGAGCACACACAATGTTTAAGCATACAGTTGATGGTAACAAATTAAAAAATGAAATCACAAACAATATAAAATCGATTGTGGACTCAAACTAAGTTTCATGTTTCAAAATAGTTGATGCTTCTGGAATAGATTACTTGCTTAATGCTATGATCTTTTCACTCTGTGGAGAACTACTCATACACTGATCAGTTTATGAGTATCAAGAAAACAATTTCTAGTCTCTGTGAATGTTTGTTTTGTTTCTTTACTGTACAATGTGTTGGCCAGTTTAATAACACATTTAAATTATTAATATCCAAAGAAGGTGTCATGAATACAGATTTCATTGGTTACCACGGTATGTATTAGATGCGATTCTAAAAAAGTTTAAAAAATAATTTAGACAATAAATTACGTGGGTGAAATTAGAATGCGTTCTCTCTTTCTGAACTGAATTCATGAAATGCATGAATTACATTTATATAATGAGTATCACTTCTAAAGAAAAAAAGAAGGAAGAAAAGAGGGGAGATGGGGACTGCCTTTGCTTTGAGTTGTTCACTGAGTATAAGTTAGTGACTACATACATAACAACAACAACAAAAAGATGAACTGAGTTCCACCTTCCTATGCCAAGGAAATGAGTCTCACATGGATGCAGGTAAAGAATTCGAATTGAGGCAGCGTTCTTGTCTTCTAGATTTCCCACTGATATAAGAGCAGTGTCTGTTCTACTACTAAGGAATCTACGCAGAGTGGTGTATGGAAGGAACCAAAGCAACAGAGAGCCAGATCAACTGCAGTGTAGATTTATATGAGCATGCCAGAGTTGAATAAGATTGGCTTTTGTTTTGGTACAAATGCATTATTGCAGCTTCTGGTATTCTGTCATGCACCACATTTTTAGTATGCAAATAATACCAAACTAGCATAAGATTGCTTCTCTGGCAAGAAAATGCGTGTTTGATGAGAATGTCTTTTGCCTATGTGTCCAGAAGTGCTATAGCTGGGTCTTGAGGTATATCTACTCTCAATTTTCTGAAAACTTCCTGGTCGATTTTCAGTGTTTGTACAAGGTTTCACTTGCATCAGCAATAAAGGAGTGTACGTACCCCTTGCTCCTCATCCTCACCAGCATGCATCCATCTCTTGAGTTTTTGGTCTTAACCATTCTGAGGAGTGTTAGGTGGGATCTCGGGTCATTTTGTTTTGCATTTCCCTGGTAACTAAGGAAGTCATTTATGTGTTTAAGTCATTAAAGTCATTAAGTCATTAAACATTTCCTTAAGTGTCTTGGCCATACAGATTCCTCTGCTGAGAATTCTCTGTTTAGCTCTGTACCCCATTTTTAAATTGGGTTATTTGGTTTGCTGGTGTTTAATTTCTTGAGTTCTTTGTATATTTTTGGTATTAGCCCTCTTATAGACCACTATTGTGTACCTTGTCCTTTAAAAAATGGAAAGGAATTTGTTGGTGGTGATTTTTTTTATTTTCCTTTTTAAGAATTTCTTTCCTTTTTTAAAAAAAGCCCATAGTTTAGATTTTGAAACTATTAGCACTAAGCCAGAAAAAGTTCACTATTGGATTTTATTTTTAAATTTCATTCCCATTTCTTTTTTGAGGAAAAAAAATAATTATAATACTATAATTATAAAATTATCCTTACCCTTTCTGTCCTCCAAACTCTCCTATATACCCCTCCCTAAATTTCCTTTAAATTTTTTTTCGACTCTACACATAGATTTTAAGTGAAACAAAAAGAAAAATCCACGATTTACTCTTTTGTTTGTCTATCACTACAGGTGACTTGGAAACCAAGTCTGTGTTCATGCAGGTGGAGTAAGGGAGAGGCAAAGGTGAAAGGATGTGATATGAAAGGGTGTTAAACATGGTGTAAGGGAGGAAGGGAGAACAGGAAAACAGGAGAGAGAGAGTGAAAATAAAAGAGGGTATTTGCCTTTTCCCACAATCCTCTGCAGCAAGCTATTTGTTTTTTTTCTGGTAAACATTTGCTGGACAGCCTTAGTCATGCAATGGCTAAGGACAGCCAGTAACTGGGAGGCTCTGAGAGAACTTCAACTCGTGGTAGCAAGCCCGCCAGTGTTGCTACAGTAGGGCTGTATGCTGAGGTGGATCAGTGGGTGAGCTATAGAAGCACCCACATGCCGGGGATAGGGGCAAGAGTTATTTCATTAGCAAGGGTTGGGGTGATTTTTCCATAGCTAAAGCTGAGATTCAGCCAAGTCACCTGACGGACATCCAGGCACCTCGTTAAAAAGACCTCATTTACCCCCGTTCAGCTAATTGCACGTACAAGACCTAGAAGTTTGTCTAAGCAGGTTCAGTGTAGACTGCTGTTCTCACAGACACCAGCTCTGCCCGGCCAGAGTGACCTCTCTTGGGGACAGTGCTGCAACTTTCCCCAGGTACTGCACTGTTTGATGTGGGAAACACTGGAGGACAAAGAGATAGCTCAGAAAATAGAACAAAGGTGATAATTATGTCATCTTTACAATTCTCAGGGGCGAGAGATATCTTTTCTCACAGCCCTTTGAATTCGATAAGCACTCCACCAAGAGGGTTACAAATGAAGCAGAGCTAAAAGAACACATCTTTTCCTAATTGTATTTTTCTTGCTTTAATTCATTCAGAATTATGAATGGCTAGAGAGTTGGGTAAGTCAAAGGCTTTGACGGCTTATCTCTGCAGTGTGCTTAAAAGGCTCTGATAAAGTGTAATTCACCTCTGTTATTCACCAAAAAGTAAAATTAGATTTTAGGGTGAAACTCAAATCACTGAAAATGCCAGCCAACTAGTCCCTAGATAACTAACTCCGCTTTGCTTTGGACAACACCATTTGTAGCTTGCTGCTGTTGTCATATTTAAGTATGTGTCTGTTCTTAACTAGACAGGGCACATGTCATGACCCTTTTTAAGTCACAAGTATCCTCCATGCTGTCTAGGAGAGCACAGGAACAGAAACATTGCTGGAAATGATGGTAAGAACGCAGGCACACACTAAAGAAAATTTTGTTGGATTGTGAAGAACACCACTCTACGTTAATTGTTTTTCTAGTTTCCAAGATAGGTCCAGAATCTTCAACATGTTCTCTGCCCTGGGGATAAGTTGCTATGTATATACTCCATCCCTTAAATTTTCTGAGAAAGATTATCTAATTAACTAACTTGAACTCCCAAATTACCTTTTTTTTTTTTTTCAGTTTTATGCAAAGTACGTTGGAATCACAAAGGTTCTAGTTGTTCAGCTGACATCAACAGGCTTGGATTATCTAATAGCAATCACAGGGAATGGTCATTCTCTCAAATTCATTTTAAATCCAAATAAAAATTTTGAGATTTAACTTCACAATATTTTAAAACTCGAAGGGACTTGTAAATCCTCAAGCCTAGTGCTTTAAACATGTTTCCCCAGATTTTGTACAACAGGGATCCTTTGGTTGACAGCTGACATCCAAGCTCAGAATATGACATGGATATCCTGAGACAAGTGGGACCATGGAAGTGTGCATTTTAACCCCACTTGTATTCTGCTCTTCAAGTTCCTCCGTGAAACATTCAGGAATATTCAGTGCGCAAACCACTACTCTTGTCCCCTTACCTTATAAAGGAGGAAACTGAGTATCAAAAAAGAAGCTATCGCTTGACAGAATTAAAGTTAGAACTCAAACTTCCCCTGTCTTCCATCTCAAGTAGAGCTACCCTCACTCTTAGAAGGATATTAAAGTTACACCATTCTTGTATTAGCTATTTTAGCCCACTGTGTTCCCTTTAATGCCCATTACACTGTTCTGCCCATTGTACCACACCACCCAATTTAGGTTCACCAAAATAAATGTCAATACTTCTGCCACCACAGGCATAGAAGGCATGGGTACAACCATGGATGCAAGATACTCTTACAGATGTATTCTATTAAATCATCTCATGAGTGTATATCTATATGCATATTAAGATTTGTTGTGGATATACACGGACACACACACACACACACACAAACACACTAGTGTTAATAAAAGGAATGCCAACCACAAGTCAACATCTTTCATTTTTTTAAAGTAAGTCAGTAAGTGGTAAGTGCATAGCTCATAATAATTTAAATAAAAAGGGAAAGCATAGCTTCCATAATTGTAAAACACCGCAATGGTTTAATCTTAGCCCTTGTTGTGCTGGACTTTCAAATGATATCATAATAATTCTTTTTCTCTCTGGTTTTGTCCATGATTTTTTATCTGTTAGCTTCATTCTCTATCAGAGTGTCTACATATAGTGGAGAATGCAGTCTTGGACATTTTGGATGGCATGTATTTGTGATCTCAGATGTAAAGAGTCATTCTTTCCCTCAGTCTTAATCCTTTTCCTCAGCTATTTCAGCCAACTGAAAACAAAGACTGTTTCAGTCACATGTTTGTTCATTAAGTCCTTTCTTTGAGAAGATTGATACTCTGATTCGTTACTTTGAATCACATGACTAGATGAGGTTACGTTGTATGATATCCAGACCTATCTGAAGAGTACAGTTATTTTAAAATGATACCAGGCAGATAAAACCCAAAATATAACTCTACGCAAACATAAATTAAACACATATGTACAGCTAGATATACCAAAATAAGATTTCATATTGTACCTTATTTTACATTTGACTGATTTGACATTCTTTTTTTAATTTCAACCTTATTGTATTGGTAAAGGGTCAATAAACAAAGCTGTTCTTAAAAAGAGGAATTTCTCAGGCATCAGGGCTTCTCCAACTACCATAATTAAGTTGTTGTTCTTGATAGTAATTTCCTCAAATGTTTGTTTTGTTATTAAATCTCTATTCAGTGTTAATAGGAAGTAATGTAAAAGGTGTGTGTTTGCAGGTAGGTGGTAAGGGTTATTAAGAAGTATCCAAAAATGAAAAAGTAGGATAAAAAACCAGAGTATCAGAAAATGAGAGAGGTTTGATGCTGGTGTAGAAGGTGACACCTAACCAGGATCTCAAAACCACAGGGAGAGAGCAGCAAGTTCTCTTCTAGAGTCTCAGGAAGGACCACAGACATGCCAACATCTAGACTTTAACTCGGAGAGGCCTGTTTGTAACTTCAACTCTTCAGGGACTTTCATTGCATATGTGTTGCTGCTTTAAGCCACCAAGTTTGTGGTTATTTTTTTATATAAATTAAAAAATAATGCAAGTAGTAGAGAAAAAAAAAAAAGAAAAGGAAATGTACTGACTTACTTCCCCATGGCCCCATGCTGATGCTTTCTAACTCTGTCTCTCACTATATTTTCCTACAGTCTCCACCTTTGCTCATGTTTATCGATTTTCTCCCAGGCTGACTCTTACCATGGAAAAATCATGACTTTGCCACCTTTGAACTTTTGCACAAGGTTTTCTTCAACCTAGGACTTCCTCTTCAACACTTCTGTAGAATATCCGTATCTACCTCACTCACCCTTACAATTTAATATGATGCTATATATCCTTGGGGAGATTTTACCTACATCATCCACAAATGAGGCCCTCTTCTTTAAGCCTCTTTGTTGTCTGATTCCCACAGCATTGCTCATTTTGCTGTGCTTCAGCTGTCTTCTTCGCCTGTATAGATTACAGAGTCAAATCATGAATAATCACATATTTGTCCTCACACTGCCTTCAGCCTGGATCCTCTAATCATGACTGAACTGAAGCTGACCTGAACATCCAAGCCTTCAGACCTAGCCCTGGAATATATAGCCCGCGACACAACAGAGATCAATATTTCAGGTGTGAATTGAGAATTTCTACTTTTGGTGACAACGAGACAGATGATTGGCGGTGCCATGCACTTAAAAGTGGACACCTTTTTCCGGTTCACTAAGTTGGAGCTGGGCTGACTTGTAAATAGAGAGGCTTTACCTCAATTTCACTTCCTGCCTCCTTACTTCTGTGTTCTCCTGCTATCTGTCAATAAAACTGACCTGTGCTTCCGAAAGGGCTGATTCTGAGCACCAGGCTAAAGTGACTGGAGAGCATGCACAATCCAATTTCATCCAGCTAAGCAATGAGATGTGAAATCGGTTTAGGAGCACATGAGCACCCTGAAAAGCATCACACCGACTCATTTGCTCCTGGAAGGCTTCAGCACAAGCCCTTTCCCAAAGAAGTTTCCTGGGTAATTGAACCCAAATGCCTGGGAACTCACAGCTAGTAAGCAAGCTGTGTCTTCTTAACCGAGGACAAACACGGGAACATCTTGTAGTTTTGTTCCACCATTTTTTTTTTAACTTTGAACTTCTTGGCCTCAGTGGAATGATGTCTTCTTGAAGGAGACCTAGCTACATGAAGCAAGGCAGGGAATTTTTATGGAAGATGTGTAAGGAGGAAATTTAATGGCCTATTTATAGAGAATATGCTAATTCCATAAAGCTTAAGATAAATGTTTATTTGTGAAATTAATGTGAAAGAATTTTTTTTTAAAGGAAGTAATGTGTTTTTTTTCCAGGTTACATTCTTTTATGTATTTTCCCCCATTGGGGTATTTGTCTTTCTGCCCACTTTACTGTGTCTTTCTGTATCTTCTACTTTTCTTCTTCTCTTCTTCCTCCTTCTTTGACTTTAAGCTTGGAGAATTCTGATGACCTGCTGCCAGTGTGACCCATCCCCTGTTGTCCTGCTCCATATAGCACAGAAGGACTCCATCAGTGACCTGCCCAGGAGGAACAAGTCTTAAGTTTCAGGCTGCGGGCTCTCTGTCTTCTAAATCTTGCTGGGTTGTGTGTGCTTCATTTTCTTTTTTTTTCATCCTAGCCCATCACTTTACTTCATTCAACATTTAAAGAATCACAGTGGATGCACAGTGGGTTGGTGGTTTAACAATTTGTTCTGCCTATATCCCCCCCCCCCCAAAGAAAGTGCACCTCACAGGAAATGACCTGACTTTCCCACTCTTCAAAGGGAACATTGCTGGATAACCAGCAACCCTGCCACCCGCTACTGACCCTCCTAACACAAATAAGGCTTCCTCTGGGGCCACCCAAACTGGAAGTGACCTTGCTGCGACTGCCTGGGCAGCTGGAGCCAGTCAAGAAGCCATTGCTCAAAATTTTCTATGAAGAGGGGGCAGGAGTCTTTCTGACTGAAGCCACTGGGAAAAAGAACCTGGGTGATAATATCTGAGGATAGAAGGTCTTTGACTTCTTACTTCCTGATGTCACCCCCCCCCAAAAAAAAAAAGTTGGAGCTTAAAGATGATCAACCAAAAACAAATAAAAAATATGTAGAAAAGGCTTTCCAAGCAAAATTCAGCTATTTGCTGAGAGGAATTCTGCTGCCTTTTCCAGCTAGCTATGTACTTTCAAAGGGAGATTTATGCTTCAAGAACCAGCTTTTGGAAGTCATCTTGGGAGAGATGACTTCTCTCTCTCTCTCTCTCTCTTTCTCTCTTTCCTCACTAATCAGCCCTTTTATGCTGCCTGTCCGGGTCCAGTGACAAGTCACATGGAACCTGCTGGAAAGCTATTGGAAAGCTCCGTTTTGCATGCCAAATATATAGGAGGCTAAAACCCGACAGGGGAGGTCATCATCACTCCCCTCACTCTTCCCAGGATGGCCTCGGTGATTCACAACCCTTGGCCATGCCAGGTATTCAAGCACTACAGTTTCTTTCTTTCTTATACTTTTTAAAGGTTTTCTTTGCTATTTGCAGATTCCAGTAACTCCAGAGGGGAAATCGGGGCTCCTTAAGGTGACCTGGCCTGCTACTGCCACTACTGCTGGAGAAAAGCTCCAGGAAACCTTCATGATGACACATTCCAGTTACTTTTTGCTGTGTCTTAGTTTCTTTTCTTTCTGTCTGTCTTTTATTTTCTTTTTCTTTTTTCTTTTTTTAACAGTTTTCTGGTTTCTAGAATTGTTCCCGAGAAGCTTATTGTCATACTGGATGTTAGTGAGTCTGGCTCTATGCAATCAAGGAACCAAGTTTATCTTTCACAAGATGTCATTTCATTACGCTGCTGATACAAATGAATTTTATGATTGTTGGAAAGAATACAGCACTTCACAGCAACTCATATTTTGGATCTTTTAAAAAGAAGTCATTTAGAAGTAACTGGGAAATATGCCCTTGGCCTGGGGAGAGGAACGCTGACTCCAAACCTTTTATTTTGCTATTAAAACCTTGGCTAGAAAGTCTGTTTTAGCAGGAGAATGTGAGCCACATCCTAACAGCTAGTCTCTGGCATGGGAAGCTCATGCAGTTTCCTGACCATTTTCTAGGCTGAGTCACTCATCTTAGACCCTCCTACTTAGTGTTGTGGGTTTTTTTTCTCCCTCTAACTTCCTCAAGAATCATATTTAGGCTTCAGAATAAAGGTAAATCTGAGCTATAGGGCTTTACCAGTCAGAGTCCCTGCAGGAAACAGATGGCAAACTTAAATTGGATAATTTCAAAGGAATTTAATAGAATAAAAAAAAAAAACATTTGGACAGGAAGCAGTGGGAAAGAAAATCACAGGGGACAGTGAGGTGTCCTGGGGCTAATAACATGAAGAAGCTGTTAATACCTCCAGGTCTGAAGTGGGTAAGGGGAGGGAGCAATTACTAGCAGCCAGAGAAGATAGAAGCTGTGTGTAGGCCTTCTCTGGCAGCAGCTGGTTATGGAAGATGAACACAGCACATACAGGGAGGGGCTGTGGAGTAGAAACCAGAGAAAATAATGCCTGGAGTTTATACTCTAGCTGCTTCAGACGTCTTAGCAGTGTTCTTAACTAACTGACCTCAGCTGAAAGCCAAGAGGTAAAGCCAAGCCGGCACTCACTGAATTCATATGGGCAACTTCTCAAGGCAAACACAGGAGGGTCTGAAGATAGGTGCACTGTGCAAATTTAAGACATTCAGCAAAATGTGTAAATGAATAAACAAACAAACAAACAAACAAATAACCAACCAACCCATGGGCTGCATATAACATTTTACCTTCCTTAAAGAAGCAAAGCCCCTTTACCCTGTTAAATATACTAAATTAGTAAGATCTTTGGCTTTTGTTAAAAAAAAAAAATATATATATATATATACATAAATATATATATATATATACATATATATATATTGTTCAAATATATATATATGAATAAAACATACATAAGTTATATATTATTTGTTTATGTATACATATATAAAACATTACTATGTTTCCTTCAGAAATCAGCGAAAACGTATGTGCAATGGCATCATCAAATAACAAAATCTGGAATTATCTAGTTTTAGAAAGCTGACAATCAGTTGTACAGGAGTCTTTTATGTACCTAGAACTTTCCTCTTCAGAAAGATGGTTAAATGATCCAAGAAGATAAGAGCTGAGTGATGTGGCAGCTAAAGACCTCTCTTATCCATTCAACAACAACAAAGTCAAGATAGCAACTTGCTGGTGGTCATCAGTGGCAACTCCTTGTCATATAACCACCCAACTGCAACCTCCATTACAACAACTCAGCATCGCTGGGCCTTGAAATAGAGTGTATGAGGTCAATGCACATTGTTGGGTGAAGATGGAGAAGGCATGTGGTAGATGCTACCCAGTGACTTTCTCTGAATTCTTCAAAGGATCTAGGTACTTTTCTTCCCAACTGATGGTCACTGAGAAGAAAGGAAGAACTAAGAATATAGAGGCTGTTGAAGATGAATGGTCTGCTTCACAGATTTGCCATAGGCTGTCCCCGAATCAACTTTTACTGTCCATAAATTCTACTAACAGTCACTTAGGCAGCCAAAAGCTGCTCCCAGATTCCATACACTCATACCTTCTGATTCTATGAGGCAGGAGCAGAGAGGCAATCCTAGTCAGTTCTATTAAAGTTTGGGCAGAAGGACACTCCTGGGTCGAAACTCAGTTTTCCATAACTCAAACACGGGGTCTACTATCACTTAATCATTATCTCTGAGTAAACTGGCAAGGATTCTGTACCAAGCTGGTTTCTAGAGTACAGTGTTCAGTAAAAGAAGCACAGTATAGACCTCACATAGTTCATCTCTGTGCTGTTTGCCACACACTCCTCTCTGCAAGTACATTGGCCCAGTTTATATTCGACTTCTGTATCTTATGCCTTATATGTTGCTTCATTTCACTATGGATGAATCAACATAAAGTTATCATATAACAAAATGGATTGTGGCCTTGAGATTTCATTCTGATTTGTTGTCTTGCTAAATCTCAGTTACCACCTTAAACTGGGAAGGGAGACAATGCCTTTCTAAATAATAATGTGAAAGTTGTCACATATTTTAACATATACTAGGTGCTAAATAAAAGCCTTTGATTTGATACTTTTCTCTCTTCTCATTAAGACAATGGAGATTCAAAAATAGCTCATAGGTAGATTCACATTTGTTCCCTTTACTCATAATGTAGTCTACATGGCTTTGTTTGTTTTCTATTTCTTCTGATGGTTCTAATTCATGAGCTACAACTAAATCACACTATTCAGAGATATACTTTAGGTGGTGCTTTAAGCATTATGAATTGTGACCTTACTCTCATTTAACAGTTGGCAAGGCCTCAGACATGATTCCTTAGCGCTGAGCGCTCACTGTACTGCACAAAGCATCTTTTCCTGTGCAGACTAGTCACATTCTAGCACACTGTGTTTATTGACTCTAAGCCAAGTTATATAAAGAAGGAGCACAAGTGACAAAGATTTCAGGATGTATGCATTTTTCAGATGTACCAAAGGGCTGGAAGGAGCATAATCATCAGGAAGTCCAGTCACTGGTCCCGTTCTCTAACAGTGAATCACCTCATCATTGGCTATCAAGATGCTTGTATTCTATGGCAAAAAAAAAAAATCATAAATTCAGCCTTCTACAGATCTTATTAAGAGTTTACCTCATGCCAAGTTTTACGTCACATTTTGGAAATACAGAGCCACCTGAACACTTACCCGGGTAATAAATAAGTCAGTGTTCATGGAGGCTGATGCAAGAAAAATGGGGCACAAAATGTTAACAAAAAGTTACCTTGGTAGCAGCAATCTCTCTCTCTCTCTCTCTCTCTCTCTCTCTCTCTCTCTGATATTCTGGGACATGAAGGGTTTTGGAGAGAAAAAGATATGGGATAAGCTTTGTAGGATAATGGAGATCTCTATGGCAAGGCAAAAAGGACAAAAAGAAGGGAGCCCAGGGCACCACAATGCCTGGGCATTCAGGGCGTAACATACAATCAGTTTCAAACAGGGCAGAGGGATGACGGAGGACATCAGATCCAAATAGTCAGTTGAGAACAGAACGATGGGCCTTGAATGCTGTGATAAGGATATTCTACTTCACTCTGCAGGCTAGGGTAGCTATGTGCTTTTGATGGGTAGTGATAGGACTGGAGCATAATTTATAAAGGAAGCTAGGAGCCATGATGGAAAATTAAGTCTGCTTTTCCTATAGAAACATTTGCCTGGATGCAGGATTTTCTGTTTTGGACGCATACACATCCTTTTCTTTCTCCAACTCATTTACAATGCATAGCATTGTTCAGCTTCTGCAAAAGGGTCACGATCTTCTCAATGTATTCGCTGGGAGAATAGTCGTCAGTACAGACTTGCTCATGGTGGATTTCCTCGAGGGCATCAGATGATTTTTCTGACTTGCTCAACTGAAAAACATGTCCCGGAGGACAAGAACTGAATTCCGGCATCAGTTAAATATCTGAGCATAGCTGCATAAGAAAGAATAAATAAAGCTGGGCTTTTTTCTCAGCCATTTGCAATGGGAGATGATTTGAGCAACTCCGACCTAACCAGCCATTTGATCAACTGCCTGGCTTTCTTGTTAGTGAGCCCCTAGAATCACCGCTGCATGTTGCCTATAGTAGAGCAAGGAATGAGATATTGGAAGAGGAGAAAGGGGGGCTGGTGTTTGTCTTTATTTCAAGTGTGGGTGAGCTCTGTTGCTATCTGGATCACCCTCATTTCCTCTCCCCGTAAACTCCAGAAATATTTATTTTTTGGATAAGTGCAAGAAAGAGACTCGGGCAACCATGCACAAGTGCTAAGAGCCCCTGGCCATTACTCTTTCCTTCCAGAGTTGCCTCTGATGCTGCTGGGCACTGCCTGCCTCTGTCTGTTGTCATGCCTTCACCTGCTCCAGACTCCGGGGCCTTTGAGCTCTGCTCCCCATCTAATCAGTGCCTCCCCACCTAACAACACCTACTAATGTGGGCTAACAGATGCCTGAGCAAAAATTAGCTGTGGTGTCCAAATCAATTAGAGCAAATTTCTGTACAAGAAAAATTACTCCATAGGCTCTTTGAGCTACACTTTATTTTTCTGTTTCTTTTTTTTTTTTTTTTCCAAAGGTGAAGTTGTATAGCCCACTCTGAGTTTCGCTCCTCCATACTCTCTACTTCCAGGCAGTCTATCTCGGTGCCTAATGTGTTATATGACTGGGCCAACAGATGGAGCTGCCTCCACCAGGTGCACGCCCAGCAACCCGGTTAGAAGTAGCAGGGCTGCCTCACCACAAAGGCGAGGGAGTCGAGAACAAAAGTCATGCCAGCTTCAAGAAGTACACTTGGTGTGTGCTGAAAATTCTAAGGGAAGCTGTGTTAATAAAGTTGCTTCATATGACATTTTGGCAAAGGAGAGGCAGTCGCCTAGCTGGAGAGAGGCGGCAGCATACTGTAGCTCGTGCAAAGGGCCATCCGACCTTCATCTTCCATCTTCTAAAGTTCAAGGCAGAGGCAGTGTGAGCAGGAGGAACGGGGAGCATCCGAAGTGTGAGTCATGTAATTCTAAACAGTAGGCTGTGCCAATCTTGGTGAATCCTGAACTTAACCCTGACTCTTTGCCCTAAGAATGTTGTTATTTAACCCAATGTATAATATCTCAGTCAACGTTATGTGCAAAGCAGTTATAATAACATAAATATCAAAGTGGTAATTAAATAGAATATTTTTTTTAAAAAAGGTTCATTTTCTCATCCAAAAAGAAAACCATTCTGAGTCTCCTGTAACTTGATGCTCTTTTTCTGTTATTTGCCCCAAGTTTTCCATTTATTCTCAAATTATCACCACACTGCCAAAAACGACCCTAGTCATCACTCCCTCCTCTTGTCTCCTGCTTCATCCTCCTCAAAGAAACTCACCGTGGTTTCTACGTAGCTCTCTGTTGCAGAATCAAATGCTTGTTCTGCAATAAGGTCTGACACTCATAATAGAAATTAATAAAAAGAATACCACAGAGAGTAAAAAGCAATATTTAGAGACAGCTGTAAAAAGTTAATCTGTTTCTTTCTTATTTTGTGTGCCCGTATTCGAGTTTAATCTCACTTAGGGTGGAAGATGCTTTTGAACCCTGGGAATACCTGTCTTTATGCTGCTCACAGCCCTTCAATACCTCACTGCTTATTTATGTATTCCATTTCACAGCTAACACTTCATGAGGCCTACCTCAGGCAACCTATGTATATGGAATGATCTTATTTTCAAGAGCTTCTGACATTTACTATAAAGCCTTTTTAGAAATGGCAGCCTCCTCCCACCCCTTTCTTCTTTTCATCCTGGAAATTTAATCATTACTGTAAGGCATGTAGTCTTTCAGGGGCAACTTTCACGCTAAGGAGAGATAGGAGACCCCGAGAAAATGGAAGTGTCTCTGCGAAGCTTCTCAGCCCCCTCCTACATGCCCAGGCTTTTTTCCATTACCCTCCTGGGCAGCCTCCTAGGTCTGGCCAACTGGCACTATGACTGCTGATGATTGTCATACATGAAGAAGCTCCCAATCTCAAACTAGTGAGATTTGTTTTATCTTCCTAATGATTGCTGGCTTGTTTAGTTTGCATTAGCTTCTTTGGTTTCTTCAGTACAATCACACTTACATTTTAGTTTGCTAGCTAGGTCAGAAACAGGGACCTGTCAGGCTCCCCATATCAGCTTGTCTCCCTTTTAGGTATGAAGCAGTTCCCTATGAACACACAAACATCACACTCAGCTCTGTCAGATCAGCTTCATGGCCACATTTATCAAAATTATCCCAGAGTCCCTTGCAAAGACGAATATTAATAGGGTTCATTTAAAATCAAGAGTGTTACTAATGCTTTTTTTTTCTATGTGCTAAACGGGAGGAAACAAGAATTACACAAACAAAAAAAAAGGCAGTGTTGTTAGAATAGTTAATAAGGCGAGGTGAAGTCTCTGGGCAAGGAGAAGGAATGCTGAGCTTTCAAAACTCTCCCCATATCAATTTACATACTATTATTCCCATTGCTCTCCATCCAGAAAGGAAAGCAGCATTTCTCTCCATATGCAACACTGGCAGGAAATCAAACCAGAACATTCTCCCTGAGTGCATTCTGTCTGTCCATCTACCTGCACATTCTTTCTTGATAATACCTTCATTAAAAGCAGAATAATTTTTTTTCCTCTCCCTCATGCTGGTAAAGAGTGCTCAGGGAGGAAGAGCCAGCCTAGAAAGCTTTGCATACATAAGCAGAAGTACATTAAGAATGGATGTTTTCCATCTTCCTCCCGGTCACATAGAGTCCTTTGAACACAACAGGCCCAGTGCTGTTGGCAGGTCTGCTTCATGTAGCAGAAAGTTGGCATTGCAGTGTTCCTGGTAAGTTATGTCGGATAGCACTTTACACTGTGATGTTGCTGCTATGTCCAGAAAGTGCAATTTTGTCACCTTGTGCTAAGGTGGCATCTGCTCTGAGTCAGGCGGATAGTGCTCCTTCTTCAAGAGGAGACCTCAGAAGCAATCTTTCTGTTTCTTGCCATTGACTGACTTAAATAATAATTCTGGCTGCTCCTTCCAGAGACCTCTCTCCTATGCCACATTCTACATGATGGAAGGTAGACCGAAAGCTTGCCTGACCACCTTGTCTGCAAACCTGTAACTGTTGCATGCTAAACTTTTCCTGCAGATATGCAGTACACATGTCTACTCGCCCCAGATAGGGAAACCACAGCAGACCAAAGTACAATACCACTAAAATCCAATATGGTGAATCAATGAGTTTAATTGGGGTTATTATGTGAATCTGGGTGAGGAGGTTACTTACAGGAGTGGAAATGATTCAGACAGCTGCATCACCAAAGCGCACCCCAGCATGTGTGGAAACTCTCGAAGCTGGGAACCTGGAGCCTACTGCACATCCTGCAGGTTGTGCAGGATGACAAGTTGAAAAGAGTCCTTTACAGGTACCTCAGTTAGTCCAAATCTCTTTTAGGTAGTTCTGCTGGTTTCTGCTTCTTCAAGACAGCTGATCTGCTCTCAGAGTTTTCTTTGTGTTTTTACTCTTCCAAGAGTTTTCTTTGGAATGCAACTTCCTTCCACCTGAGAAGTACACAACTTTTAATGCTTACTCTGGCAGGGAGGGGGCCTAGTGATTCTACTCAGCTTCAGGGACTTCCTAATACTACTTTGAATTATTCACCTTTCTCCTTAAGGGGCTTCCTTGAGCTATTTTGAATAGCTTACCTTCCTGCTGAAGGAGTTTCATGTAGGATATAATGTTTCAATCTAGGAGGACACTGATACACAACAGTATCTTAGAAAAGTTTTAAAGTAATTGACTGTTTTTGTTTTTTTTAAAAATAATCAAGTGGCCAAGAGATAAATGTTTAATAAGATTTTTTTTTTTAAGTAAAGGTAATAGGTAAGACTATTCTTCATTACTGTTTAATTGTTCAAAACAGCTTTTCAAGGAAGGAGTTTAAGATTCTATTTTGAGCTGTTAAAAACTTTACTCAATAGTTAATTTTATTCTTGGACCAAAAACACATGAGTAATTAGACTTTAGGGTCAAAAGTTCTATTGTGGGAGCTGCAGCTATGCTTAAAAAGCATAAGTCAGGCCATTTCCATCTCCCTGGAGCCTGATAGATCACAGTGTCCTTGTCCTTCCTGCACTGATCAACACAGTGATTTGTGAACAAGGACAGTTCTGATAGTCCACACCTTGAGGATACTAATAAAATTCACTTCATGTATATGCCAAATGATAGAACAACTTGTAACAAAGAATTATATAATGACAAATGTCAATACTGACAAGTTTAAGAAGACCTAACACAATCTGTAAAACAGTATGAGTTCTCTGATATGATTATGGATAGAAACATGTGACTGAATACTGATCATATGAAACCTCTAGCAGGGGAACATAGCATTCATGCAATTCTCACTGATAGCATTTGCCCCATCACGCTAGCAAAATGTCTTAGTAAATAAAAGCACAACACGTAATAGAGAAAGAGAATCAGCTCCCAAGTTGCTGATGTATGCCGATCTCCATACATGCAAGCAGGCCCGCATGAGTACACACTCACAAACACAGATATCATACACACATGCAATAACAATAAATACAATTTGGAAATTAAAAAGAAAGAGCATCCTTCTTGTTCAGCATTATCACCATTTGTTCCCAAACTTCCTGTTTAGGCGACACATTCAGAGAAGACAGCATGCAACCAGATATTCTGAGCTCTTTTTTTGTTTGTTAAAATTTGTTCCATATGTATGTATGCTGTATGCACTGATGGTGCAAATACACATGTTTAGAGGTCAATGGTAAACTTGTAGGAGTGTAATTTCTCTTTATATGTGGAAACAGGAGGGAATCAAAGGTGAACAAGCCTTCACCTCCTGAATTAACTCACTGGCACCAGGTTAGTTCATTCTGAGCTCTTATTGATATAGCAAATATTGATAAAGAAAAGGGTACCCAGCATATGTGGTCAGTTATTTCCTTGGTCTTAATAATTCTGTCCCTAGTAAGATGACCTCCCAGAGTACTTTAAATGTGCAATTCCCTAGTTTCCCTAGTTGATAAGGAAACTGCTAAGATCTTTTATTCAGCAGTGGTGTGTGCGTGTGTGTGTGTGTGATGATTAAAAAAGATATCAGAAATTAAGAGTGGTCCATTAGAAGGAGAAGAGGTAGAGATGAAAATGATATGAATATAGTGTACACATAGAAAATTCTCATTTAAAAAAAAACAATTAAATAATAAAAACAAAAATAAAATAGAAGTTAACTGCAAAGGGCATTAAGACCGATGAATTTTAGGAAATCTAGGACTCTAGCCCCAGCTACTTTCTCATGTGTAAACTGTATGTACTAATGACACACAGCTCCTAGCATCATTAACTGAATTAACATGTGCAAAACAGCAACTTCACAGCAAGCATTAGATATTCTTATACACATCACATCTTATCACAGTGGGGACTAAGGAACAAAGGAACAGGTTCATTCATGCTTCTGAACAGCAGGTGGGCTTTTCAGTAAAGGTCTTCTTCATCATTTAACATTATCCATAAACAAAATGTGCAATTAACTTCAGCATAAGCACATTGTAAAACATGTACATGATTGTGTACTGTAGCAGTTTGTTGGACTCTATGTTAGGAGGAATTGTGTAAGGAAGAGAAGCACATATTAATCAGGCATACATATCCCAAAACAATAACCACAGAGAAAAATGACAGCATATTCACAAAGTTTCAAGACAGGTTGTTATGTAGATTAAAGTATTTATTTTAAAAGTTTATATATGTATTTATAACTTTAGTGACACCTGTGTGGGGGGGTCCTTGCTTTTTTCAGTTGAATTGAAATAAGATGACACCTGAGAAACTGTGTCTACAGAATACTAAGAGGTTATCAAGCCTTGAGTTCTACTGCTATATTTATTGCACAGTGTTATAAAATATGTTATGTCTCTTGAATTATCAATTGTCATTTCAAAACTGAAATGCCTAAGTTTTATCCCACTCGGCTAAGCAAGTAGCCACAAGGAGCCCCATCTTGGAGGACAGTCAGAATTCAGTTGTTTCCAAAGTGGTTATACAAGTTTACATTCTCATCAGCAGTGGAGGAGGGTCCTCCTTTCTCCACAACCTCTCCAGCATGTGTTGTCATTTGAGTTTTTGATCTCAGTCATTCTGATGGGTGTAAGGTGAAATCTCAGGGTCGGTTTTGCATTTCCCTGATGACTAAGGATATTGAACATTTCTTTAAGTGTTTTCGGCCATTCGATATTCCTCTGTTGAGAATTCTCTGTTTAGCTCTGCACCCCATTTTTTAAACTGGATTATTTGATATGTTGCTGTTTAACTTCTTGAGTTCTTTATATATTCTGGATATTAGCCCTCTGTCAGATACAGGGTTGGTGAAGATCCTTTTCCAATCTGTAGGCAATCATTTTGTTCTAAAGACAGTGCCCTTTCCTTTACGGAAGCTTTTCAATTTCATGAGGTCCCATTTATTGATTCTTGCTCTTAGAGCCTGTGCTATTGGTGTTCTGTTCAGGAAGTTGTCTCCTATGCCAATGAGTTCAAGGTTCTTTCCCACTTTTTCTTCTAACAGGTTTAGTGTATCTTTTAAATGGTGGGAACTGGAAAAAATTATCCTGAGTGAGGTATCCCAGAAGCAAAAGACACACAGGGTATATAATCACTCATAAGTGCGTATTAGACATATAATATAGGATATACCTACTAAAATCTGTACACCTAAAGAAACTAATCAAGAAGGAGGACTCTGGCTAAATGCTTAAAGCCTATACAGCAAGGCAAAGAGGGTGAACATCAGAAGAAGGAGAAAACAGGGAACAGTATAGGAGCCTGCCATAGAGGGCCTCTGAAAGGCTCTACCCCGCAGGGTATCAAAGCAGATGCTGAGACTTATGGCCAACCTTTAACTGTTGATCATATTCATCTGCCTAAGCCCAAGAACATTTGATTTCATATGGGAGGAGAGAATTCCCTGAGATCAGATGTGTTTCATCAATCTTTAACTGAACCTTGGACGTATTTGATAAATTGACAATCATTAACCAGGAACTATGCAATTCAAAAACCTCTTATGTGTTGCACACCCTTCCTTTGATCATCTCCCAAGATCAATTTGCCATCTTATTGCTTAGAATAGGCTTTCAAAACATATTCCTACTTCATGCTAGACATTTTAGTCTCCAAAATGAAGTGAACACAGAGAGTCTGTTGTGATCAACTTTGTGTACAACAAAGATGTTGAGACAGGCACCGTTATCATTTTATTGATGGATGTCATCATCTTTTGTGTAATCATTAAGATTATTAATAATGATGGAAGTACAGAAGAGAAAAATCAACCATAGGATAAGAATGTTAGGTAACCAAAATAAATAAGGCTTGGCATGTAGATCATGAAGATAATGTGCATCTCAAGGTTACAAGTATTTTATGTAGAGAGGAAATGACTTTTTCTTTCTTTTATGTCCAGATGAGCTGTGCCTTGCTAACAGTCATTTCTCCTTACTTATCTGAGGCAGGAAGTTGGACACCTATCACCTCCTTCCATCTCCCTTCAATGAAGACAGATTGCTCTCATCAGTCTTTCCATTCTGAATTCTTCTTCTTTGACCTGTGTCTTTTCAGCTTTATCAGGATAGTGTGTGTTGGTGGGGGGATGAGAGGATCCTGTACTATCTATAGAAATTGCTGGCATGAGGTCAGCTGGTATGAGGTTTTTTTTTTAACCTAAGAACTTCCTTCTTTTCAACTGTTTATATGGATGATACAAAGCCATACATACATACATACATACATACATACATACATACATAAAAATGTACAACAACAACTTTCTCTTTAGAGGTGTCATTCTACTGCTTAGCAAGCTTTCCATTTGCTGCTTTATGAAAATACTGGGACATTTTTTTAATTAAGAAAGAAAGAAAGAAAGAAAGAAAGAAAGAAAGAAAGAAAGAAAGAAAGAAAGAAAGAGAGAGAGAGAGAGAAAGAAAGAAAGAAAGAAAGAAAGAAAGAAAGAAAGAAAGAAAGAAAGAAAGAAAGAAAGAAAGAAAGAAGAAAGAAAGACTCAGGGAAAAGGTGGCTGTTACCTGGAGTAGAAGAATGCAAGAGGAGACAGGACTTTGCTAATGCGAGTGGAGGGCTTTAGGGAAGACTTTGAAAGGTGAACCTTAGAGAGACAAGCTGGCCATTGAAAACTAAATTGCCAACTTGCCTCCAGTGAACAAATGCACCTGCCATTCGCATTGCAGCCAATTTGCTGTTTCTACTTTTATCTTTCTCACACAGCGTGCTCCAAACTCTCAAAGGTTTTCCTGTGCCTCTTTTTGTGATGCCCAAACCAGCAGGACTAGAAGATAGAGGCTTCTGTGCATGCGTTTTATTTCCACTCTCTCCCACTCCTGTTAAAGCAAATTGAGACAATAATATTCATAAGAAGAATAAAGTTCGAAGGGGCCATAGCTCTTCCTCCAGACCTCAGAGTCACTGGAAATGAGCCAGCTTTTCAAGATGGTGCATGGCCCCTCCAGGAAACGCAGCGACTGGAGCCTAGCCACCAAGGGAGAGAAATTTTATGCTATAAACACATGACACAGATGAGAATTAATGCATTTAGTCCTACTCACCAGAAAAAAACTAATAGCTTCTGGAAAAAGGTCTCCTTTGAAGGATGAAATGTGAAAAGCCAAGTCTTAGTCCCTATAAATTTTTTTTCCATATGCAAAAGCATTTCCTAATGAATGATGATCAGGTGACTGTTTTAACTAGATATACAGGAGGAAGAAACAACTGTTCATAAAAAGAATTCCAAATGACAAATGTAGGCTTGCATACATATATATGTAGATACACACACACACACACACACACACACACACACACACACACACACATATATATAAATCATTTCCAAAAGATTTAATTATTCCAACACATAGCATTGTTGAGCTTTCACAATAGTTTGTATTTCTCAGTCCCCAAAGATGCTTCCGGTCACCGACTTCTGATTCTTTATGGCTGGTGCTTCTCAGAAGACACCTTTCTACATTTAAATATAGGTTCTTTCAAAAGCTGCCAAGGAAGAAAGAAAGACCTTGGAACTCTATCACATGTAGCTCTCTCTTCCCTCTCTCTTCAAAACCTCAAGTAAAAGCTGTACAAAATATTCTAATGCTGCTGCAAGGATAGTATTTTAATTGTACAAAAGAAAAATTATTCATTGTGATTTTCCACTCAACTGAAGCCATTACCTAGTGTAAGAGAAGATCTCAGTCTTTAGCCTTATGATAGGAAGAAAATGAGAGACAGGAGGCAACACTTCCATTCTGCTTTACCCTCCACTTGCCTTTCTGTCTTTGCTTCACTGTCTTTAGGCTAACCCAGTGAATAACCTTCAATTAAAAGCAGAAGTGCTTAAGCAACTGTAGCATATATCTGAGGAAAGGAGAAATAAGCTCAGCTCAAAGGAGAACAAATGAATCACAAGTGGGAAGAAAACATTCAACATATTCCCCCAGTGCAGACGGAAATACAATGTAGAAGCTTCATGCTACTCTCCAGAGGTGTCCAAAATTAAAGCTAATAAAAGCTGGTGACCTCTTACCCCTCAAACGTTTATTTACGAAGAGATCTTTTCTTGCATCCACTGATTCATTGACTTGTGGGATATATATATATATAATATTCCATATAAATGGAATGCATGTATATATATATTTTGTTCCACAAAATAAATAAATATATAAATGTTCTTACATACATATGTATATATGTGTATATATATATATACAGATATATATATATAGTGGAACAAATGAGGACATATATACATATACATATATATTTTTCTTTTTTTCACAGTCCTAATCCAGTGGTACAGTAACAAAGTACTCACAACTTTGATAATGCTTCTTATATACCAGGCATCATGTTAATGATTTAACATGGCTATCTTGGTTAATATTTCTAAAATTTAATGAAGTTAATTTTTGCATACTGAGTATTAGAGAATCAAATTATTTGTTACCAGGGGCTTGTCTAGATTGGGAGGGTAGGTTCTTAGGGTCTTGATTAAATAATTTAAAAAACCAAACACAAATACAAAACAGAAAAAAGTTTTATTTAAAGAGAAAGTGCAGGAAAGAGAAAGAGCCTCATGCCACTTGAGCCAGAACTGATCCGGACACTGATTATTGCTTAGGGCTTCCTTCAATGGGGTCCAAGAGAAGGAAGAGTTGGTTGCTAGAAGCCACAGTATATGTACTTCTCCAGTATTACTGAGAGCCTTGGGTTACATAAGCCTTTCTCTGCTGTGCATTTCCATGATGCATCTGATTTTAATCATATGCACAGACAGTTATGCAGAAGCATAAGATGGTAAATAAAGATCTTCCCCTAACAGTTCACTGAGAGGACAGTTTGTCTTGCTTTGTATGGACCCAGGCAGATTATTTCATTTCTTGAAGGGAAATATGTAATCATCTCATGGCAGGAAAGGGTCTTAGGTTCCTAGGCTCATTGTTAGGAAAGAAATGTGTATAGCTCAAACCTACTAGAGTCTAAGGTCGCAAAACTACCTCTATGCTTGCCTGCCTCAAAATGAAGATCAAATGCCTAATACAGTAGGGATCCAGGATTCCAGAACATGCCTAAATCCCAGTGGCTAGCCACTAAATTATACACTGTAGATATATATTTCAGGAGATGGGCTGGTTGCTTCAATCATGTCAAAGTCTTTCCTTTATGCAGAACATTTACCACACTCACAGTCTTTATGCTAGATCCTTCTTATACTTATGAACATATATTAGCAAACAACCACAGGACTATGAGGCCCAACTCAAATAGAGATGTTGACTAATTTCTAAAGTTTTCTTCTCAATGGATTAAGTGTATGCCACTGGAATTTGGTAAAGGCTTATCATATCAGAGCCTTTCTCTCCCTCCCCCTCCCCTTCTGTCTCTCTCTCTTTCTGTGTGTGTGTGTGTGTGTGTGTGTGTGTGTGTGTTTATGTTTATGTGCTTAGTTGCTAAGTCCCCAATTATTATTATGGCATACACTTGGCCAAATATAACTATACAATCAAGTGACATAATCTATGAGCCCAACTTAAAATTCAATCATATTGCCACACAATCATAACAATTTTCTTTTTCTTTTGTGCTTTTGGAAAAACATTACCAAAACATATATTCCTGATGACTGCTATCCTGAAAGGAGTGGGACACAATTTCAAAGCAGGTTTGATTTGCATTTCCCTAATGGCGAAGGATGCTAAACACTTTTCAGAAATTTATTGTCCATTTGTTTTTCTTCTGTTAAGAGCCATCTGGTCTGTTCAAGTTCAATGGCCCATTTGTGATTAAATGATTTGGAGTAACAGTATCTAATCTTTGCCGTTCTTTATATATTCTACAGATTAGTCTGCTATCTGGCTCATAGTGGGTGTCTTAGTTAGGGTTTCTATTGCTGTGATGAAACACCATGACCAAAAGCAAGTTGGAGAGGAGTTTCTTTTGTTCTCATATTACTTTTCATTGTCAAAGGAAGCTAGGGTAGGAACTTAGTAGGGCAGGAACCTTAAGGCAGGAGCTGATGCATAGGCCATTGAGAAGTGCTGCTTCCTGCTCCACATGGCTTGTTCAGCCTGCTTTCTTATGGAACCCAGGACCACCAGCCCAGGAATGGCATCACTGACAATGAACTGGGCCATCTCCCATTGATCATTAATTAAGAATATGCCTTACAGCTGGATCTTGTGGGGACAGTTTCTCAATTAAGGTTTCCTCCTACTAATCTCATTAATTTGTGTGTGTCCAGTTGACATAAGGCTAGTCAGCCCATTGGGTAAAGATTATTTTTATCATTCTAACTTCTCAATCTGGTGATTGTTTCAGTTGCTTAGGTAGAAGTTTTCAATATTTGCAATTCTATTTGGTAGTTTCTGAGATTTTGTGTCACTGTCGTTCTTTTTCATAGGCCCTTCACACATCTTTACGTTTGTCGTTTGTTACTTGTATTTTCCTCTAGCAGTTTTAAAGTTTCAGGTCTTACATTAAGGACTTTGATCCATTCTGAATTTTTTTTTTGAAGGAAAAGTATCGAATTCAATCTTCTACATGTGGGTATCCAGTTTTCCCAATACAATTTGTTGAATAGGATGCCTTTTTCTATTAAAAAAAAAAAAGGAGCCCTTACAGTCTGCTGGCAGTAATGGAAACTGGTGCAGGCACTGTGGAATTCAGTTTACTGGCGCCCCAAAACACTGAAACAAAACTAACATTTCACTCAGCTCTGTCACTCCAAGATATACACCCAAAGAACTCTAAGTCAGGATTTTCTGCCTAGAGTATAATGCCATCCACTCTGAGCTGTAGTTTATATTCTTACAGGAGAATGTGAAATAGAGAGTAATTGAATATATGACATATGAAACCAGAAGTAGAACTGGCTGGATAGACAAAGAAGACCAGCAATGTTGGGACAGCAATAGAGGTCAGGAGTCCATGGGTTAGGACAATGGTGGATGGATATGAAGAAAATCAAACTATTTTTTTACCTATATATAAAAGCATGCTAATAAAGTCTTACTTTGTATTCTAACCCAATAAATAATTACAAAGTGTTATTACATGCTTTTAATCATTATGCTTTCGCTAAATGA
The DNA here is from genome assembly GCF_907164565.1 of Psammomys obesus. Taxonomy (NCBI): domain Eukaryota; kingdom Metazoa; phylum Chordata; class Mammalia; order Rodentia; family Muridae; genus Psammomys; species Psammomys obesus. Next base: position 20,158,287 of record NW_026596064.1, read on the forward strand.
TTTACCCTAGAATCTAAAATATTGCCATCCGCTAATCACATAATTAAAAGACGAACACCCTGGGGCATGGAGAGAGCAAAGTAAAAGCAGCCCTCCTAAGTCAGAGGAATCAGAAGCTCAAATCTAGGTTTTCTCGTGTCTCGTTGGTAAATGCAGCTCCCGTAGATGATGCCATGTACTTATGTGGGTCAGGTCTTATTTTCTATTCAGAACCACACATTATCAGTTAGTCCCCTACTCTTACACAGAAAGGTTCCCCAGTTGGCCTTAAAAATAATTCCCATGCTATAAATACAGAAATATATTCTGTGAATTTCCTTTATGATTTTTTATGAAGTGATTATGTAATAAGGAAAGCTGAAAAATGCTCCATGTAGGATCATTTTACTACAGGAAAGCCGAATACATTCAAACCATGCAGAAACCTTATTTGCTCTGGTAAAGTATAATTTTGAACCTTCATAAGGAAGATCAGTGCAGAGGTCCTGAGGCGTTGCTTTGATTATGTAACATACTTTCCTTAAATAATTCCCGAGGCTCTGTTCTTCTCTTCTAGCGGGGACACGGGACAGAGAAATAAAATCCTGCAGGTACAAAAGAACCCAAGGAAAGCCAAAAATATAACGTGAGACTCTTTTTTATTTCCCCAGCAGCTGCAGTGTTCACCGGCTAAGCTGAAGAGGAACTTGGTTAGAACAAATGAGCACGCGCAGTAAACTGTTTCCTCGGGCAATTTCTAGGAATATCTCATGCAGTTTCATAATCTCCATAGGTGCAAATATAGGTTGTGACTCTCCTGATGAGGGAGTCTTACTAATTCAAACAATATTATTTTAGACTATCTTCGCCTGGGTTTTGCAGAGGACTTGCGTTCATATCATACATCACATGTGCAATTATTAAACTCAAATATGAGAATGTCAGATTTGTAGCATACTTGTCTTACACGATCAAGGATCTGAAAATAGGTCCTTCGAGGTCCTTAAAAAGAAAGACAGATAGTCAGGACAGCTGTGTGGGCGGGAAATTTGTGAGAAACAGCAAAGACAAAAGTGACACACTGAATTAGGCCAAGACGGCAAGGTCTCTTTGAATTGTATCTTCAGTCCTTAGAGCAAAGGATATAAATCCATATGTCTCTTATAGATGATGCTCAATAATGGCTGGAAACTATAATTTATCATAACATTAAAAAATGGATAGACTGGAAGGTGAATTATGTAGTCATTAGTAACTTGCCAATTAAGATCTCCAAGGAATGAAAAGCGAGCGTTTTGATACAATAGTCATTATCTCAAAACATCTGGGACCTTTAGGAAACGTCAAATCCAGTCTCCAATTATCAGGCAAATGTGCTTCTACATAAAAGTTATATAGTTTGCTTTTTAATTATGTTCCTGTCAGAGCCGTTACTGGTAGCTGCCATTGCACATACTACTGAGCTTACATGACTTGTGAAGTCCAGGCTAGGCCAGCCAACCCTTGATGGTGTAGCAGCTGTGCCACCGGGAACATATATGCACCACATTTGGATGAACAGCTAGGACAGAGCTACAGTAATGTTTACTTTCTTTCACGACGTGCCTCACTTTCCCCAACACTGTTTTGTGACTTCAACCTCATTCCAAGAGAGTAGAAAACAGGTCAAAGCACATGGATATTCCTCAGGTATAAGAGACTTTGCTTCAGCTCCCAAGCACATAATAGATGAGAAATTGAGAACGCCATTGTGTTTGCCTTCAAAGTTAGCAGCCCACACATTAATCCCTCCAGGAAGCAGATGGACCAAAGGACAGGGTCCATAATTCACAGAGAACAAACAAGACCAATGTAAGAAATGTCCAAGCAGACAGCGAGCTTGGCAGCCAAGGATAAAATGTTAATGTGTTTATCTTCCCTTATGCATTGCTTTAGACAATGTGAGGCATTTGAAACATTTGAATAGAGGGTGTTAAATGAGAGAAGATAGAATTCCATCTGGAAAATATATGCACCCATGGGAAACGCTGCATCTCTATTCTCTCACCCCTGTTCTTTCTCTCACCTATTACCATGTCAGTAGAGCTTTTTAAAGTTCTTGTAAGTTTAGTCCAAGTGAAACATTCCTCTCATCTGCATGAGGCTCTATGAACTATGATATATTTTGAGTCACTTTAATATCTGGTTGAATGAAAGAGAGAGGATATAAAATTTTTAATGTGTGAATACTGGATTCAGGTGTCAGGAATAGTCATAAAACATGACATTTACAAATGTGATGTCCTGATCCCAAATAATGTCATCAGCACAGCATATTTCTGTTTGTTTGACAATTTTTCTTTTTTTTTTTAATTTTTTACAATGTTTTAAGACGCTTTAAACAATATTTATAATAATTTACTCTGCTTTGTAATTAGGTTTACTTATTAGAATCTTGCTCACTTACATAGCTGTTTTCTCTTAAATTGATGGCACCAGCTGGCTTATAGCTAAAACCTGCTCTGACTCTGAAAGCTGTCAGGGAAGCCAGCATAAGGCAGAGCATCATGTTATAAAACCTCATGTGAAGGTACAGAAGGGCTGACTGAGTATTGCACCCAGTAACATTTCTTTGATAACACTGCTTATCCGTTAAATATGTTGGAGGAGTTTGTCTTTGAGACCTAAGCCTTGGCTCCTCTGAGCACACATTTCCTTTGCATGGCAGAGGGAAAGGGTGCTATTATTTTCTGTCAGCCTCTAATCATTAGGGCAAAGAGCTAAAAGTCTAGTTTCAAGTTGAGTCATTTAGGGCATTTCACCACAAGGAGAAAGTGATGGTTATATGATTAATAGGGGGAAGCATTAGAAAAAGGCCAGGAGAGCCAGGCAGTCACAAGTAGCCCTTGTATAATTTTGCATACGGTGCTGAAGATTCAGAAAGTTGATCTGTCTCTTATCCTTCAGGCTATGGGAAGACCCATCAAGTTAGGAATCATCTACAGTTGGCAGTATTACCAGTATGGGGAAGTTTGACTCATGAAAGTCAAAGGCTCTCAGCAGCCACATCTCTCAAGCCTGGTATTTTCTAGAGAGGTGTAGCCTCTTCCTGAGGCTACAATAAGGGAAGATAGAGTATTGTTCAGATGGATTGCCCTTTCCTCTGGGTTATGAAGAAAGGAACATGGGCTGAAAAAAAAAAATCTGGACAGCCTTCAGGCTTGGTTTCACTCAACCTGGAGCTGCTGGAATCGAAAACAAACGAACAAACAAAAACCAAACCAAACCAAACCAAACACCACCAACAAGACTCCTGCTAGCTGCTGCAGCCTAGGTATCTTGTTCACTTGGTGGCTTATGAAAGTGTCTTATTCTCAGTTGTCTTCGGTCAGATGAAATGAGGAAGACAAACGGGCCAGCTGCACCAATGCTTGACTTTCTAGAAGGCCTCTTCCTGGATTCCCGATTTGCTTCTGTCCCCTATGCCTCTTACAAGCCCCAGATGATGAGCAGAGACAGGGGAAGCAGCTGGCTCTCTTCCCCTGTCTCAATGCACAAACAGAAACTCTACTTTTTGCAGAGTTCCTGTTGAGACCTACGGTGGAAAGGCTACTACCCTGCCGACCCCTGGGCCAGCCCCGAATACAGAGTCTAGCCTTCCCAGAAGGCCTGCTGATTCTGACCTATCCCAGAGGCGTCTGTTTGCAGGGTCCTCCACCCCCTACTTTTCCTACAGTCAAATCTTTTTCCGCTATGATCCCAGAGTCCCAGTAGATGTTAAAACCTCCTCTAGCTGGAGGGGTCAGAGCACACATCATGTTGTATAAGCTCAGCGCAGTGAGATGGATACGAACACAGTCGCAGAGGGCCACGCTGCCTCACCAATCATTTGCTGGAGTGCTCCGGCCCCACAGCGTGTTACCAAGAGACTGCCTTTTGCGAGAATTGATCAACTCTCCTAAATACAGGTGTTGTGCGTGCTTATGCCTGCGACTGGGAGCCAGGTGGGCAAGATTTTGATAGGCAGTGTTTGTTTCCTACGGACGTGGCGCTTTGAATAAAACATCACGGCAGGATGCAGAAGCACGAGGAGAGGAATCTTTGACATTTTCTCCATAAGGTACCTAGGGCTCTGAACAAACAGGTGGGGCCTGAGGCCCCTCCATGTCAGACTTTACATTTAGCTCAAGATTAATGAGAGAGTCATCTCTCCCTCCCCCCGTTTGATATTCGTGTGTTGAAGCAGTGATGGTGTGCTCAATCCCACACATACCCCCATACCCTGCTTTTGAGTTTCAAAAAGAGGATGGGGTGGGGTGAGAAATCGTACTTCATCATGGACAAGCGGGGAAGGGAAACTAGATGCCAGCAGCAAACAGGCTTGGGTAAAAGAATCCGTTTTCCACTGGAAAATTGCTTAGACTTTTCTGGCTATAGATATAAATATTATTACCAGTATTTAGAAAAGTGCCTCAAAACCAGAAAATCAAAGTCTTTACTGTATAGTATTGGAACTGAACATAGCAGGAGAAAGAAGAAGAACTTTAGTAAAACAGCCCCTCAAATGCTCTCAATAATGGCTGGCATTTCTACCTGTGTGCTCAACATGGCTGATCGCATAGCCACACTTTCTGATCTCTGCCGACTCTGTTAATCAGCCGTTAAATTTAGTCCATAAGGTAGCATCTCGCATGTTAGTGATAATGCAGTTTAAAATATCAAGGCTCTCCACAACGCTTTCCCATACAATCTGGCTTTCTGACATTGGTCCAGAAAATCAACACCCCACCAAGCCTCAGTTACCCAACCAATGAACAGGCACAAGGTAGTAGCAACACCAGATTTGGGGTAGGAACCAAATAAGGCAAAATACTGTCAAATGTTTTGTAGACTGTATGATGCAATGTTACCTAGCACAGTGTTATTATTAATGGTTAACAACATTATTACTATTCCTCGTCATTTTTCAACTACTAAATGTCTTCTTTCATTCTTGAATTAAGCAAAAACTCATGGGAGAAATTTTAACCCAGATTTATCAATTCCATGTTTTCCTTTTTGCTGCTTTCCTTACACGGGCCCTTCCCAATGTTATTTACATCTCCGGAATTTTTCATCCTATTTAGAACTGCAGAAAGTGTCTACCTCCCCTAGCTATATTTAACCTTTGCAACAACTACTTTATTTTTTTTTCCACCAGGAATAATTTTGGAAAAATTATAATTGGGATGAATTAGTTCATTATGGTAACTGCTGGTTTAGAAGAAAACAATGTGAATGTTGCATGTTCTGTCAAAAATAGCTTGTGGAGAACTTTAAACAGGAACGATGTAAAGAAAACAATTCTAAAACCTCCCAGCCACTTTTTCCTTTTTCTAAATATTCTACCTCCCGGGCCATTGAACAGTGGTAGGAATCAAATTCTGTAACCACCATTGTATTCCCACCCCTTGTTGGTTTTTATTACAGTCTAGCTTCTTTCTCCGCACAATGAACACCATATACCTTAAGCAAGGAGAAAAACAGAATTGAGCCTAGTAACATGGGCAGGAAATTACTAAGCTTAAGGGGTTGATACAAATCCCATCGTTATCTCCCATTTTTTCTGATTCCCCTCCCTCCAAAAATTGAAATGAGATGACAGTAATCTATATTGAAAGTGTGAGAGTAACTATTATTAATTCCTTAATGACTTCCTGTTGGCTCTGTAGAGTCACCAATATGTGACTGCTCTGTATCATAATCCTACTATTTTACTTCTCTTCACAATGGCTACGACTAGCACAATCTTTTTCCATTTTGTAGATGCTCAAAGTGACATTGCTCTTTGTTGTCATTAAGCATAATGGGAATGATATTGTATCCGAACCCTTGTACTTCTGCCTTCTGGATATTTATTGATTATTTCTCTTGGCCTTAAAATCTTTTCTGCTTTTTATGTCAAGAACTTCTCATTCATAGTGAACTTCTCATGGCTAAAATATTCATAATAGTAAGGCCTAGGCAATATTTTCTTACATTCACTTTTAAGAAACAATAATGCAGCAGAGAAAAATTATTTGGGTTCTTCATGAAATATTTTGTGAGCTCTATACTTATGTCATGGTTGAGAGATAAATTTTAAAGGCTTACTTAAGAAATCTAAAGAAACTAATCAAGAGAGAGGACCCTGACTAAAATGCTCAATCCCCATCCTGAAAGGCAAAGAGGAAGGACCTCAGAAGAAGAAAACAGGAAACAAGCTAGAAACCTGCCATGGAGGGCCTCTGAAAGGCTCTGCCCTACAGACTATCAAAGCAGACATTGAGACTTATGGCCAACTGTTCGGCACCGTGCATGGAATCTTATGTAAGAAGTGGGAAATAGTAAGATCTGGAGAGGACAGGAACTCCACAAGGAGAACAACAGAACCAGAAAATTTGAACACAGGGGTCTTCCCAGAGACTCATACTCCAACAAAGTACCATGCATGAGATAACCTAGAACCCCTGCGTAGATGTAGACCATGGCAGTTTAGTGTCCAAGTGGGTTACATAGTAATGGGAAGAGGGACTGCCTCTGACATAATCTGATTGGCCTGCTCTTTGATCATGTCCCCCTGGTCCCCCTGAGGGAGGAGCAGCCTTACCAGGCCACAAAAGATGACAATGCAGCCATTCCTGATGAGATCTGATAGACTAAGATCAGAAGGAAGGAGAGGAGGAGCTCCCCTATCAGTGGACTTGGGGAGGAGCATGCATGAAAAAGGGGGTGAGAAGGTGGGATCGGGAGAGGAGGAGGGAGGGGCTTATGGGGGGATACAAAGTGAATAAAGTGTAATTTTAAAAAAAGAAAAAAGTAAATAAAATGACTTAAAAAGCAGTAAGGTGGGTTTTAGTAGTTACAAGTAATGGAAACAGAATTTTTGTCTACTCAAAAAAATTATAGCTAACAGCCCCCTTGATATATAAAAGCATACCCTTTGGAATATAAAAATAGGGAAAGAATATCTCTATTTTCTTTGATAAAATCTTGGGGTGCAGCTCACTTCCAGTACCTGGAATTCACCCAGTTGCTTTTTGTCACCCACCCGAGGTAACCTAATATTTTTGAGCCTCCCTCTACTCCATACTCTCCTACCTGCCAAATAGAACCATCTGCTCCGGTTGGACGTAATCAAAAACCTGTTTTGTAAGTATGAGAAATTAAGAAGATATTTTGAAGCTGTAAGGGGAAGATAGCAGTTGCCTCCTTTCCATCAACATCTGGAAGCTTATCCAGATTACCAAAAACAAATAGCAAACAGCTGCAATAAGGATCTGGGAATACTAGTGGCTGAAGAAGCTGCTGAATTACTAACGAAATGAAGCCTCAGTGAACAGAGTCAGAGTGGTACCATTTGCACTTATTTAGCAAGGCAATGACCCGTCTATAGAACCAGCCACTTGACATCCCACAGAGAGCGTATCTATTGCTGAAGCAGCAATAATGGACAGCCTCAGCTGGTCATAAATGCCCCTGCTGGTAGCTGAAAACGTTGTCCTCTTTTAAAGCAGCCCACACATTTGGATCACAGAGTCACTCTAAACATTTAATAAAAATAGAAAAACTATCACTTAATCTACCCTCTTTTTAGATAGACTTAATGTAGTAGAATTGGGGCATTCACCTATCCATAGCACTCACATTATCATAAGAAAGCATCCATCACTGAGTTGTACGGAAACAGTGGCGTGCATAACATTTTTCTGTCCAGTAGCTACTATCTTTGAGGCATTTAGAACAGTCTAACTCAAATTAACTGTCTTTTCTGATGGTAGTAACTGTATGTGTTTCTGAAGAACATTGTATTGGAAATCTGACAGCCCTCGGTAGTGCCAGGGACTCCAAGGACCACTCACAAATGTGATAAAGTAGTTCTCAAAGACTCCAGAGAGTAAGTCTTATGAGCATACAAACCTTTGGCCAGTACAGGAAAATGTCAGCCAAATCTCAGAGGGCTGTGGTAAGGGAGGCTTCAGGCACTAACTTTTAGGTCAGAAACTTCTCTTCAAACTTGCAATTAAAAGAAGTTAAGCATCATTTTTTTTCCTTTGAAATTGTGTTGTTTTGGAAGATAGCTGTGGTCAGCATAATACAAACAACAAGATACTTGCTTCTATCATTCAAAACTTCTCTTACTCTGTTTTTATTTATTTATGTGGTGGTAGAGAGGTGTGTGTGTCCCATGATGTTCCTGTGGGGAGTGAAAGAGAAACTTGTGGAGGACCCATTTTGGTCCTGGTGATCAAACTCAGGTCTGAAGACTAGGCAGCATCTACCTTTATCCGCAGAGCCTTGTTTGTGACCCTGAATGTATCATTTTTATGCGCAGGCTCACTCCAGGTTTCTGACATCCCCACATTCTCCCACACCTGCATGATTTAGTACCGTGCCTAGCACTCTTTCGGTTTGCACGCACATCTCCTATCTGCTGCTCCAACTGACCACATCATCTCCCCACAGTTTGTTCCTTGGAACCTTGCATGCATAAAGAGCTGCACTGATAGCCACAACGAACTTTTTCTGCACTCCGTTTAACCTGACCCTTGGACAACCAATAGCTTCCAAACTTTTTTGTTGTTGTTGTTGACCATGAAGTGTGTGTGCATTTGAAATCTTGTTCCTACAAAGCCCACTTCGGAGGATGAAGTTTCCTGTTTAATAAATGGGCTCGATGGGAATGGAGAACACCTGTGGAAGAAGACTGTCCCTGTCAGTTGTTTTGCTCTAGTACAAGACCTAACACTCGTGGACTCACATAACACCTGGCAACATCTGTTCTTTACAGCAAAAAATTAAAGAAGACCTATATTTTACCAAGGCCATTAGAAACACGCAATGGTGACAAAATTTTAACTGGAGAACTTTTCTTGGAAGGCCACGAGTTGTTTCTAAATATCTTGGTGAAGCTTATTTAGCTCGTGGTTATAAATGTTCACATCATACTCATTTTATTATAGGCATAAAGTGCAAAGACATTGACTAAAGGGCAGAACACATTGACATAGTTCTGCTAAGGAGTAGAGAAGAACTCAATACCTACCTTTAGGGTGACTTATTGCTCATGCTGCTATTAATCATTAATTATGTATGATAGCAATCACTTATGCTTTTGGGTAGTATTAGGATCTAGTATCATATACCTCATACAAAAAATAACAACAAAAATAGCTATAATTCCACAACATGAAATGAATATTTTACCATGCAATCCTGGAAGAGTTAAGCCAGCATTTCCTTACTAGTTTATTTTAGCACATAAAAATAATAGTTACAGAGATTTTTTTTTAAGTTTACAGGTCTAGTTTATAGTCATTCTTTCATTTGACCCTACTATTAATCCTGTAATATTGCCCAGTATCAAAATTGTCCATTACTCCCAATATCTAGACAAGGAAACAGAGTCTTGGAGAGATTAAATGACACAATATCAATCCTTTTTTTTTTTTTTTTTTTTTTTAGGATTCAAAAGCAAATGCAGACAGACGAGTTTGTTGTGCTGTGAATTAGTTTCAGAACATGATGGGGTGAGATTCCCCTGGTGCTCAGTTGAACACATTTTGCTGGATTTTCCTATCCTGTCATCCATTCTGGAAACTCTCCTACACCATGTCACAAAACACACTTCGGTGGCATTTTCAGAAGCAAAGTGCCAGGCTGGATGGAAGTTGGATGTTTCACAAAATGGGATTGATGCGTTGCTTGTGTACTTGCGTTCTTGTTGTTGACCCTTGGGATCATAATTGCTGAAGTTAAATGCCGCTCAGCAAGCATCCCATATGCTTCTGGGCCCAATTCTTTTATAGTTGCTTATACAAATGACACAGTTTTTTTTTCTCTCTCTCTCTCTGTCTGTACCTAAAAAAAAAAAACCTTAGACATCAAGGAGTTGAGAATATGTTTTGCTTTTGTTTTGGTTTGGTTTGATTTGAAAGGGCCTTACCACATCACCAAGCTGGTGCAGGACTCATGATGCTCTTTTCTCAGGTCCTTAGTCCTGGCTGGCATGTATTTTATCTCACAATAATATGTGTGTGTGTGTGTGTGTGTGTGTGTGTGTGTGTGTGTGTGTGTGTATACCTTTTCCTTAACTATGAATTCACAGAAATTAATGAAACCAATACCACTGGGAAAGGATTGAGAGTTGGGGATATAGCTCAATGGCAGAGCTCTTGCCTAGTATGTGCCAAGCTTCTGAGTTCAATCCTCAGCACTATTTAAAAAAAAAAAAAAGAAAGAAAAGAAAAAAAGAAAAAGAGGCAGCTATTATCATGTAGGTAGGAGGATCAGGAGTTCAAAGTAACCTTCCTAAGCATGTACTGAATTTGAGGCCACCACTGGATACATGAGACCCTGTTCCAAAAAAAAAAACCAAAAATTATAACTACAACAAAAGCATAGTATTTTGTATTTCATACAAATAATAAAAACAAATTATTTGAGATTATGGAAATGGGCCAGTTGACCACTGTTGGTCCTATTCTGGAACTGTTTGTTTTCCTTTGGACCATTATCCTGTTTATTAGGTACCCCACAAGGGTGAGGGAAAGGGAGGATCAAGCCATTCACAGGTAGGTTAGGTGGTGTCACACCAGCTGGGGTTATTTTATTTTATTTTTTTAACATTTTTTTATTTTTATTAATTACACTTTATCTACCCTGCATCCCCCCATAAGCCCCTTACTCCTCCCATCCCAGTCCCACCCTCCCTCCCCCTCACGCATGCCCCTCCCCAAGTCCACCAATAGGGAAGGCCCTTCTCCCCTTCCCTTCGATCCCAGTCCACCAGGTCACATCAGGAGTGGCCTCATTGTCATCCTCCTTGGCCCGGTAAGGCTGCTCTCCCCTCAGGGGGAGGTGATCGAAGAGCAGGCCAACCAGACTATGCCAGAAGCAGTCCCTCCTCCCATCATCATGTAACCCACTCGGACAATAAACTGCCATGGGCTACATCTGCGCAGGGGTTCTAGGTTATCTCCATGCATGGTACTTGGTTGGGGTATGAGTCTCTGGGAAGAACCCTGTGTTCAAATTTTCTGGTTCCGTTGCTCTCCTTGTGGGTTATTTTAAAACAACATTTATCGACATTGAAGAACCAATGCTGACAGAAATGCCACTGTTGAAATTTTCCCCTCATGACTACTTTACTTTTGCAAAACTAATATTGCCTGGTTTAAGCAATGGAAACTGGCTACTTTGCTCAAAAAAAAAAAAAAAAAAAAAAAAAAAAGGCGGGGATTAATGGGGAGAATATGGAAATTAAGCCAGACTCAAATAAAAAGACAGAATAAATAAAAGACAGAAACTCTTTACCTTGGAAAGCAGAGGTGAAGCGTTTTTAGAGCTCCAGAATTGCAAGAGCTAGTGAAAACTCATATTTTTGCAGTGGTGGTGGACCTTCTATGGGGTATTAACTATTTCTGCTGAGAAAACAACCCCAACGTTCAGAAGCATGAATCAAAAATTATTCTTTATTTCCCATGTGTTTGCCATTCGGCTCACATAGGTTGGATTTTACTATGAGTCTCTGCTCCTTGCCTCATCAAATTTAATTTTATATATATATATATATATAAATATATATATATTAGGTTAATATATATATAATATAATTAATATATATATATAATATATATATTAATATATATTTTATATATATTAACCTATTAAATTTAAAATTCAGGTAAGCAACAAATATGTTTAGTATAATTATGTCCCACACAGTATTTGAAGTGAAATTATACTTAAGGGATATTTGTTGCTTATTTGAAAAGCATGTTTAATTAGGACCCTGCCTCTTTTTTAGCTATTTTTTTTCAGCTACCTGCTCCCTTCTTTTGGTATCCAAGAGGCTCAGATGAACTTGTCTTTATAGCAGTGGCAAAGTCAAATGTGCCATTGAGTCCAGGTGTGCTGGTAGCATTTACAACTCTTCTTGTGAGCTAGATTTTACCATCCTAGGAGCAAAAGCACACTGACAAGGACCAGAGATGGAAATATGTATGCCACCTACCATTTGAAGACATAGGTATGGAAAAGGCACAGATACAGAGAGGAGCAGATTGGGCTACTAATAGTTTGCCACAGTTTAAACCAATTACATCTCCTCTAATAAGAACAATATTCCAAGGAAGACAGATCTGGATGTTCCAGAAGTTATGTGTCCACTGTTCAGTCAAGGAAGAATGGGTCAACTGACTGAAATTCCTATGTGAGTAATGGTCGACCCAGAGAAAACCAACGTGCATTACCAGAAGAAAGAAGTTCTGGGAAATATCCCAGTCTTGCACATGCGAGGCAGATGTCCAGGACTGTGCTGTACCTCAGCCCTCTTCTTATTTTAAAACAGGGTTCTGGGGTGGTTTTGAACTCTGTAGCCAATAGAGGACATAGTCCACCTTTCTTAGCTTATGAAGTAGCTGGGTTCCCAAGCCTGAGTACCCAGGTCCATCTGAGATACTGAACAAAACAAAACATAAAACGGAAGGAGAATGAGTTTCTTAACAGAATAAAAATATGTCAGCTCTGGACCCACTGAAGTTGATAGTCCAAGGAGGTAGAAGAGGAGTTATATAAAAAACCTGGTGGCAGTGACAGCCTGATTATGTAATAATCTTGCTTGGTGCTGGTTCATTGAACAACTAAAGTAATGGGTGTATTTAAGTTTACCAAATATTAGCATTACATAAAACCACCATTAACATCGTAGTGAGTAGTAAAAATTCCACATTGATTTAACACAGAATTTAAGTGTCTATGTATCTACCTATCTACCTACCTACCTCAATAAAAAAATGTCATCAAGTGAAAATAGTTCTTATTTTTAAATTATCTCATATTATTGGGGTACATTATAGGAGTTCATCATTGTAAGATATGCAAAAGATTAATGGCATGTTTTAATAAATTATTTGTCATGATGAGTAAGGTTTGGAGTTACTTCCCAGAGAAAATAGGCTGGCAAGTTTATAGCACTTTAGGGGAAAACTCTGAAAACTAAGATAGTTTCTGCATTTTACAATTTTTACCTAATGGTATTGGGAAAATTAGCTACAATTTAAGGGAAAAAGAAACTGCTATTATTTATCAGACCCTATATAAATTTGTAGATTCTTTAAAGATTTCAGTATAAAAATAAGTAATGGAAAGAAAAAATTAGTGATAAGTATTTAACCATCATATTTTGGAAAAGAATTGTGCACACACACACAAAATAAAAGAGACAATAAAGAAAACTTTATACATATAAAGTCAAGGAATGTTAGACTTCTGCAAAGAAAAATAATGACAAACAGAATTAAGAGTCAGAAAATAAATTGGGGAAAATTGAACCAAGACATTAAAAGGTCAGTTTCTTTCCATCTAAATAGCTCCCATTAGTCACTAAGAAAACAAAATAATACAGACAAATTGCAGGTATCACTGAAACTGAATAGGTTGAAAACATTAAACAAATGGCTGATGGTGTTGCATGTAGAAAAAGATAATAAATCTCACTAACATCATATGAAAAAGAGCTGCTAGTCAATGGCCCCCAAAGAAAACAAACCATTCACACTGGTAGAATGACTCAAGGATTGAGCATAAATCAATGTTCCAGTGACTTTGAAAATTAGTTTATATTTGCTAGTACAAATAAGTTTATCATGTAAACTGTACTTCCTAGGTAGTCCTACCTACCTAGAATTAAGAGAAAGTGAAAACACAACATTTCATCACTTTTACAGAAATAAATGTAGTCTAGAGGAAGAATCATTTTAGAAAATACACAAACAATTGGTTCTGGTTTATTTCATTAGCTATTTCATTGTTTTCATTGCATCTCCTTTGTCCACATGTGAAGTAGTAATAATATGACACATTTTATTTTCTAAAACTTTTATAAAGTTTTTAGGAGGAAATAAAAAGAAGCCTTCAAATTGCCACCTTGATGTTATTGGTGATGTTCTAAATTTAAATTTCATGAGCTTCTACAGAACTTTAGGAACAAACTAGTAAATCATCTTGTTAGGAAAGTTTTGTCTCTTTATGATTCCTCCCAAGAAAAGAACAAAAGAAAAGAGAAAAGAAATGCACAGAGAAATTTAAAACTTAGAATATCTGTAACTGAGAAAATTAGAGAACAAGTCCTTCTATTTTTTTATGTTCAGACAATACACACTGCTCTTCTATGGAGAATTCTGTTGTTGTTGTTGTTGATGATGGTGAGGATGATGAAATGTCAAAAATGTCAGCCAATCATGGTAGTACACAGTGTAACCTCATCACTGGGAGCCTTAGGCAGAGGACAAAGTGAGATCCATTCAAACAAGTAAAACAACCCTAATATGAAAACCAACAGTTCAAAAACAGTGGTGAAATAGATGACTAGAGAGGTAGCTAGAGAGATGCTGCTAAAAGCTACAGTTTGATAAACAAAAATAGATGTATGGTCTTTGGTGAAAATAAAACAACAACAACAACAACCAACTAATCAACCAACCAAACAAACAAAACACAGTGAGACATGTTTAAATCTGAACAATGGCTGTAGAATTGAAGTTCTTGTTTTTGTTTTTGTTTGAGCACCTACCATATTCCCAGCATCAGGATTCAGTGTAGAGAAAACCTGCTACCTAGCTCTTAAAATTGACTAAAGTTGCCAGGACAGTCACCTAAAATTCATGATTCTGTGTTGTGTTGAAGAAGCGGTGTCATGGCTCTCACTGGGTCTGTGAGAACATGGGAGCCAGTCCTTCACCTGACAGGACTTCACAGACTTGAGAGGTATAGAAGGAGGTGGAGAATGGCAGAAAAGGATTTCAAAATAAAAGCCAGAAGACAGGCTTACCAGTGGAAGCCTAAGCAGGAGAAGGCCTACCTACCTACCTACACACACACACACACACACATACACACACACACACACACACACACACACACACACACACACACACACACGATCACTCTGAAGAAATACCAAAATGCTAAATGTGTGAGTGTAAAGGTTGCCTATTCCAGAAACTAAAAGTTGTTTATATCTTAATTCTACTTTGGAAGATGCAATGCAAAGGGAAAAGGAAATGAAGCTGGGGAGATAAACAAGAAGCAATCAGAATGAGTTCTGAAACACAGTAAGAAACTGGGATTGAATCTTGAAGGCAATATTAATCAAAAGATATTATATTGACTTAGAGTTTACAAATTTTTGCTATACACTAGAAAATGTATGGTGGTGAACATGGGGAAAAGAAGGCTAGAGACAGAATTAGATTTAATTTATTCCCAATAAGTCAAGCTCCCCCACCCTCAAAAGAAAGGAAAACAAGAGGAAGAGAGTGTGGAGAGGAAGAGGAAGAAGAGGATAAAATGATGAAGAAGAGGAGGAGGAGGAGGAAAAGGAGGAGAAAGAGGGAGGAGGAGGAAAATGTTGATGTCTGAAACAGTTGAGTGGAGTAAGGAGAGAGGGTGCTAAATGATGAGAGATACTTAGAGCATGGAGCCAATTCTATATGGAGCAATGAAAGAACATACTGTCAAAAGAGATGATTTGAGGGATTTTTTGTTTGTTTGTTTGTTTTTGCCTGGTTATCTCTTTTATGTTAAAATTATGGCCCAGGCCAAAAAACAAACAAACAAAACAAAACAAAGCAAAACAAAAACATCTCTTTGCATAATGACAACATTCACCAAGATGATAAAACACAAGTATTTCATGAGAAAAGAGATGGAACTAATAACACATTTGTGAGGCATGCAATGGATATAGGGACCAATCAGTCGGAAATGTGGGTGTAAAAGTGATAGAAGAAATCTGGGCTGAAGATACTTCCCTTCTGATGTGAGGTCATCAATGATAGCTTCTAAAGCTAAAAAATGGGTATGATCATTCAAATGGGCAAACTGACGACAGAACAAATAGGAAGACAGCCAAACCCTTAAAGACAGGCCTTTTTATTATTTTTTAATTTTTTTATTATTATCATTTATTAAAATGTATTCAATTTGTATTCCAGCTGTGCCCCCTCCCTTGTCCCCTCCCAATCCCACCCTCTGTCTCTCTTCTTCCCCTATGTCCCTCCTCTAATCCATTGATAAATGAGGTCTTCCTCCCCTTCTATTTGTCCTTAGCCAATAAGAAACAAGAATAAGATGAGCCCCCAAATTAACATGACCCCAAGTGTAGGAAGAAAGTCAATTGAGTTTGTTGTTCTGGAAACCAATTATTGAAAGTTCTGGAAGAAAGAGATTGGGAGCAATAAATTTGATACTTCAGGGAAAAAATAGCATTTTTATTGCAATAAAAATTGCCAGTACACCTAGAAACAACATGGAAGTTCTGGAGAACTTCACTGGAGAGGTTAGTTTGTTTGCTTGTTTGTTTGTTTGTTTGTTTGATGCAAGAATGCACATCATGTTTACAGTTGATGTACAAGTTGGGTGGTGATGATATAGTATCCATCCTACAATTCCTGAAGAAACTGAGATGTTGAGTTGGAAAGTCAGTAAGAGAAATGTCTTTGGAGAATAAAATCTTATATCACATCTACATTCTTATGGGAGCGCCAGATATAAAGTAGGAAAATCAATGAGTGGAGACTGACAGGGATTGGCCCAAATGCAAGCGTAATGCAGCAGTACAATATAATCCATTTCTCACTGCTCAGTACAAATGTAAGGATGTCCCCATCCCTAGCATTCCACACCTGAGTTGGCTCACCTTAATCGTGAGAGCTACTACGATTTCATAATTAGAACATAACTTTGGTCAATTAGTCTAAATGTACCTTTTAGTTTTGTTTAAGTGGCTTAACTATCATGACGAGTGCAAAGTCCTTAACATAGCTTCATATGTGTGTATGTGTAATTTTATTATGAGTAATATTATCTGGCATTAATACTCCTAATGATGGACACTTGATTTTTAAGTTTGTGGGCTCTCATATATCATATTGGATTCTCCACATTTGGTTGAAAAACATTTACATATATGTCTTACATTTTGTTGCGATTCAATTGTAAATTAGATTGGGAGTTTAGCTGGGATCTTTAACTGCTACAGAGCTTCCTGTTATAAACTTGTGCTACTTAAGGAGATGCTAAGAATAGTTACGTTTTGATCATTTGTGTGCTCTCATTGATTATTTGTATCATATTTGAGGCATTCAGAACTTGGGCTTCCTCAGATGAAAGTTAAAATCTATGCATTTTAAACAAAAGGGCAATTAAGCAAGTAGGGACTCTGAGATGTAAGTCCAGCTTTCACTCTTGATGGGATTGCCTTTGATAGCCATTACTGTTCTCTGCTTATCATAATCTTGCTTATAAATCAGTTAGGACCTTCCAGGTTCTTGTCCTGTGTGTCTGGGAGAACATATTGTAAGTCAGTGGATGAATTTAGGAAAATAACCCTTCACCCCAGTAGCTAATGGAGAAATAGAAACTCAAGAGACACTGCTAAAGGTGGAAATCAACTGTAGTCTACTGCCAGTGGGTTTGATTCCAAATCACCACTTTCTATCCATAGGTTCTATAGCGTGTCATTGTCCAAGGCATGCTAAGGTCATAAGAGCTCTCCATCAGCTTCCTTCTCACGGTACTCAGAACCACTTGGATGCTGCTTCTCCAAGTACCATCAATGTCTCCTCAAGACTGTCAGATAGTCGTTTCTTTAAGCAGAAAATGTTCCTTCTGGGCAGTAACACAATGTCTGTAATGGTGGGACGAGTGACAAGGAACAAGATTCTTTCATTATGGAGCTCCTTCACATTTTCTTGTCCTCCTCCCTCAGAAATATACGTTTACGGCTGCCACAGAGGCAGCAGAGTTTAAAAAGGGAAGGAAAGAAGAGAGTAGCAGTCAACCCTAAGCCTGGCTATTTGTATTCAGTGTGTAGCCGGTGTGATGAAATTTGTGGGTAACTCACTCCCCAGTGAAGCCTGCTGGAATGGGATCTAATGTTCGCCACCCTGAACACTAATGAAGGGAGCCAGGCGGCAGTACTGGTTGCCTCTGGGGACTCATTTTTCACATCACCAAAAAGTAATTTCTGTCATTTTCGGCCATCTGGTTGACTGGATTGTGAAGATGAAATTCTGTTCAAGAAGTGTTTAAGAGTGGAGTCCGCTGGGCTTCAAATTCTTTTTGCTTTCACTTATTTTCATCCGTGTCTTGGTTTCTTACCTGAAGATAAAACCTTCATAGAATACCATATCTTTATTATAAGAAATGATATTTCTGAAGTATACTATGGATCATGGTAGATCTATGCTTAATTAAAATTAGCTATCATTCAGTTGTTAGCAGTGTTATTGATGGTAGTATTAAAAATAAAATGCTGTGGTATGTTTATAATCTATGTTTACTTAACATAGCACCTATTAATTTAGTTTATATCATTTAACTTTTATTCTATATGTAACATATAGTGTATGTAGAAGCTTTCTATTTCATTAATTATCTTATGAATTTTATATGTGGGTGCCATGTCTTATTGGATCTTACATTAAATATCAATTGTTCTTTTATTTGCATTTGGGTGTTGTATAATGTATTTGTTATAAATGAAATAATAAATTCAAGTGGTGATAATTTATTGTAGAAGTGTTAAGAATGGGCATATTGTCTAATTTGTCTTGAACAGAAAAGAGCTAATGCATTTTCATTGTACACATTGTAAGTACTTCCTGTAACACTCAGATGACCATGGTGGGAGGTATTTCCACCTTATAGATGTTTTAGGACCTCCAGAGAGATTTGGAGAGCAAATAGGTAGTGCAGGAATTAAGTATTCTGGCTACTTAACATGAAGTTTCACATTTGGCAATGGAGTCTGAAACGTACCAACTTCACATTTACAGAACACTGCTGCAGTTTGATTCTACTAGCATGATTATAACCCATTTCCTTCTGTCTACAGTTCCACCAAAGATCTCCAACATCTCCTCGGATGTCACTGTGAATGAGGGCAGCAATGTAACCCTGGTCTGCATGGCCAATGGCCGCCCTGAACCTGTTATCACCTGGAGACACCTTACACCAACTGGTAAGCCACTGGGTTTTAAGATGCCACACAATATTTAAGATTCTACTGGAACAAAAGAGCAAATGTGCATCTTTTTATGGAAATTAAAACAAAACAAAACAAAACTGCAGTATAAATGTTGTTTAGGGTTCCCACAGTCTTTGCTAATGTTAGTAATGTTTATCTATCTATCTATCTATCTATCTATCTATCTATCTATCTATCTATCATCTATCTATCTATCATCTATCTATCTATCTATCTATCTATCATCTATCTATGTAACTTATGTAGAAATAGTGATACATAAAATTGTCATTCAAAATAGGCTAATTCTCAAGGGAATAACTATAAGAACATTAAATCATATAGATACATATATAATGTATGTAACAATAACAATTAAAGAGAAAGGCTATCAAGTTGAGGGAAGGGGCATGGAAGGGGCTGAAGGAAAGACTGGGAGGAGGGGAAGTGATATCATTTATTTTTCAAGTAAAACATATTTTAAAAAATAAAGCACAAAAATAAACTATATATCTAAAATATACAGCACTTTGGTGGTTGAATATCTTTAAAATTGTTATATAAATCATTTTACACTACCTTCTAAAGTCATTTTCAACCACAGTTTCCTAGGCAGGTTCCTCCTTGTGGTAGCACCATGTGAAGAAATTGGGAACAAAAATGTCTCTGATTCCTAAGTCCTGGGCTTGGCATCTGTCACTGTGATGGTTGCCAGGCAAGAAACAGGCTGTGGGGGTCTATCACTGAGTCCAGATAATGATACCAATTCAGTGAAATTCATGCTATGACTTCCCAAGAATGTGTTCTGCACCTTTCCATTGCCCCTTTGTGCTACTTTCATCTTAACCAAGTCCCAGGCCCTCGAGGTTTACAAGCATATTTAAGCATTTTTACCAAATGATTCAGGATTAATTAGTTGCATTCTCCCCTCTTCAAATTATGTTTTCTTATCTGCAAAGCTATGTCTATGCAAATACAACAATCTCTGTGTACTAGTATCTGCTGTTTGCTAATTCCAAAAAGATCTACCAAGTCAACTATAGATAGATTATTCTTAGAAAATCATTTATTTTAGTAAAGAACCTCATCTTTAACTGTCATATGTCTGATAGTCTCTAATAACTTTTCTATAGAATGTTTATACAATTTCCAAGGTAACTGGCTTTGAAATGAATAACAATGAACACATGTAAAACTGGTGTACAATGAAACATATCCCGGGAGACCAGGCTAGTGTTTGATTACAGTGGTTCTAAATAGCTCTTCATTTTTGTGGTAAGATAATCAGGAAACTGCATTTGACATCATAGTCCAAATTAATTTCCACGTGAAATTTGGGTCAACTTTGTAAACTGCTCTTCTGACCAGGCTAATATTTTTATTAGAAACCTCTATTCTATTAAAAAATGTTGTTCAAATTCCATCCTTATATTTGTTTGCATCCCATCATTTATTAATAACATGTAAGAGCATCATAAGATGTACTTATTTGGGGGTATCAGCATCAAACACATTTTCTCACACTAATTTTATGCCTCATGTGGCCAGAACACACATATAGTCATCTAAAACATTGCCTTGTAGAGGTTGTACATCTTTTTCTAGAAATAAATTAATTCTTCAAAGTACTTTCTTCCTGGAAAACTCACATTATACCCAACTATTCTAACTAGCCAGTCCCAAGTATAACAGTGTTGTTTTTGCCTACTGGCAATTTAGTTTTAAATTTTATCTTGTATATAAATATTTTCACAAAGACATGTAAAACCATAATGTTATTCAAAACTTATAATGTTACTAAAATTCTTCCATAATTTTATTTTGAAAGGCTTCTTTCAGAAACTTACCTTTTTACTTTCAATATCTCTATTTGTCTTTTCCAAAGCAATGGTTTGTTTCTTGAAAATAGACCCAGAGAATTTATATGAATCTTTCATTGTATTGACTGTTGGTAGATATACCACCCAATTTATGAGCAATCTGTTAAGAACATAAATTATTATATATAAATCTCATAATAAGAACATTGATTTTAAGCACTCCACTTAGGAGTTTGTGGTCTCAAATTCATAGCCAAACCACACTCTCGTTTTCATATCATTATTTTAACTTCTCTAATCTTTTGTAATTAAATTTAAATTTACATAACTATTTTATTAATCTCTTAATGTCATTCAAGGAGCAAGTGGTAGATTAAAAAATGAAAAATGTAGGATTTAAAGAAGGAATGTACAGTCATTCTATGATCAATAAGAAGTCATAGTAATGGAAAGACAGTCTTTCTTTTGTGTAATTTTGAGTAAGTATGATTTTCAGAAAGAAAATAAGATTGTTCCCTGGATCCTCCAAACACGCCTTTTTAGTCCTCAGATTTAGAAAAATTCTAAGAATCAAATTGTCAAGATTTTTGCTACTTTGTTGGCATATTTAGGTCTATATGACTAAATCAAGTAAACTTCTATGTGATGATAAACATCTTTCTTGAACCCTGAAGAGCATGGTTTCTGTGATGACTCTATTAAAACAAAGAACAGAGGACCAGTGATGTTTTGCATAGTTAGGACAGTAAGTATTTCATGTGCTTCCAAAACTCTGATTTCAAAACCAACTACAAAAAAATTGATGAACTCACAAAGATGCTCAATAGTTAATACCAGGGGTCAGCTTATTATAGCCTGTGGGCCAAAAGTTGTCTGACCTACCCATATACTTACTGCCTATAAACAGCAGTGATTATAACATTCCTGAATAGTTTCAAATAATCAAAGGAATTCTGAGTTATGAATCAAAACAAATGTATAAACTTCAGACTTGAGTACAGATACATAAAGTTTTGTGGAAACAGCCACGCTGAATTAGTTGCATTTGATACATGGATGCCTTTGATCTAAAAACAGCATGCTTTGGTAACAGCAACAAAATTACTTAGCTCACAAAGCCCGAAATATGTTCAATTTTTGCACCTTAGATTAAAATGTATACATATATTCCTAAGACCATAGCCAGAGACACAAACAAAGATTTGCCAAACCCACAAGTAGTCCATAGAGTTGTGTATGTATTCTGTGCCAGTTTTCTTCTTTGCTTGTTCATAGTTGTATGTGCAGGTTTTCTTTCTGAATCAAACTGTATGCTCCTATACTCAGAAAAACTCCTTGATGCATTTGCATACTCAGTATCAAACCCCTCTTCCTCTTACAAGGGACATACCTCACTTCCCAAGTTTACTCTTTCATCTCTCACACAAGGCCTTCATAACCAAAGAAACACCTGACCAAACCATCTTCTTAGTGACAAGAGTGAGAACTTGATTTATGTACTTTTTATTTAAAAAAAAATATTGTGTGTGTGTGTGTGTGTGTGTGTGTGTGTGTTTCTTTGAAAATTTGGGAAAGGATAACCTTTTTAGCCAATCCAGTGACACTGTCCTTGGAGACATCTGAGAAAGAGACTTGTTCCCCTTATGACAGCTGAGCTGCCTACAAACGTGATGGGGAAAATCCAGCTAGCTTTGTTCAATTATTAACTGTGCCTTTCACAGTACAGAGCAGGACTCCCTTCCAGAGGAAATGTACCTGTGATTAACTAGACCCCACAGGGGACACAGAGACCTGAAAGCTGAAGGTACCATGCAGGGAATCACAAATGTCTGATTACTTGTCATTTGATGCCATGAAAAGGGAGCGAGGGGGGGGGGGAAGGATGGTGTGATTTTTAGAAAAGAATATTATCTCAATTCAGTCATTTTGTTTGAATTTTTTGGTTAGGTTATTTTGTTTCTCCTTTTCTTTGATCCTTGAGGGTTCCCTCCCCCACCCCCGAGGATGCTGCAAATGTTTTTAGAGGGAAAAGTGCAAGTATCATGAACTTTCTATATACTCAAAATCAAAACACCTCACTTGAAGAAGAGACCAGTCTCATATGCGGATTTCTTAAATTGTTCTCATTTTCAGTTACTGCATATTATCAAAATGGGTGTCGCATATGTGGTTATTAAATGTGACCTAGTTTTCCCGTTAATTAAGTTAGACTCTCATAGGCCTGTGGTTCCTGGGAGTTACTGCACCGGAACATGTATTTTCTATGACATCTTTGATCTCCCTTCTTGAACAATGCTGCTTCCATCATCAAGTGACCTCGCTTCTGAATCTTTCTTCTGGCAGTCGTGGGGAAAGGAAACCTTTCTCCCAAATGTGCCTCATGTGGTGTCAGAGGTGCTCAAGTTTGCAGAAAGAGCCGGTGTGCATTTTGATTCTGCAAAGGTTTTCACAGCCTCAGAAAACTGAAGAAGTACACTGAGGATTTCACCCCTTAGGCTGAGATCAACTCAGGAGGCACTATGTAATTTTCCTGACCAGCCAGAAGCAAAGGGAGACCAACAGAGAGAATAGAATTTTTACTTAAGAAATGTTTTGCTACATGGGTTTTGAAAAAAAAATACAATGTCAAACTCAAGTCATTACTTTAAGTCGAACTCCAGAAGCACTTGCTCCTGGTAACAATCATCTTATCTTTATTTTTTAATATTAATTTTTTATTTTAATTAGAGTTTATTCACTTTGTATCCTAGCTGTAGCCCCTCCCCTCATTCCCTCCCAATCCCACCCTCTCTCCCTCTTCTCCTCCCATGCTCCAACCCCAGTCCACTGATAGAGGAGGTCCTCCTCCCCTTCCATATGACCCTAGCCTATTAGGTCTCATCAGGACTGTCTGCACTGTCTTCCTTTGTGGCCTGATAAGGCTGCTTCCCCCAAAGGGGGAGGTGATCAAAGAGCCAGCCACTGAGTTTATGTCAAAGACAGTCCCTGTTCCCCTTACCCACTTAGATACTGAGCTTGTCATGAGCTACATCTCTGCAGGGTTTCTAGCTTATCTCCATGCATGGTCTTTGGTTAGAATATCAGTCCCAGAACAGACCCCTGTGCCCAGATGTCTTGATTCTTTGCTCTCTTTGTAGAGCTCCTGTCCCCTCCAGGTCTTTCTATCTCCCGCTTTCTTCATAAGATTCCCTGAACTCTGCCCAAAGTTTGTCTATGAGTCTCATCATCTACTTTGATACCTTGTTGGGTAGAGTCTTTCAAAGGCACTCTGTGGTAGGCTCCTGTCCTGTTCCCTGTTTTCTGCCTCTTCAGATGTCCATCCTGTTTGCCTTTCTGAATGAGGGCTGTTCATCTTATCTTTTGAGATGTTATGTTAGTTATGTTGGCTAGTTAGTTAGTTGGTTATGTTATGCTATGTTAATGTTATGTTATGTTATGTTATGTTATGTTATGTTATGTTATGTTATGTTATGTTATGTTATGTTATGTTATGTTATGTTATGTTATGTTATGTTATGCTATGTTATGTTAGTATGATATTGCACAAAGAATATGTGTGATCTCTTGGTTTAAGTTTCTTATTATTATGTCTCTGTACTTTTTCCTATGGATTTCCACAAAGGTCCACTCAATGGACAGTGGCAACCTATGGATGTTGAAAAGTCAAATCAATGGACTTTCCTGGTAAAGCCTGATAACTCTACACTGATAACTCAAATCAGGATACATACATACAACATGTTCTTCAAATTGCTTTCTTTTATGCCTTGCATTATTTATAATTAATATTTTCATATTTCCTTTAAAAGAACAAGATAAAGAAAACTATTGTATGCTTTTTCAGTGTCTAGCTGGAATGTTGTTTTCCAAATGTGTCACCCATTTATACAGAATTGTGTTCAGATTCATTTTGCTCTCTCGCATGGAAATTGTTCACTTGGTCAGAATTATTTCTAGAGTGCTCACTCTGTAAAAAAAGACACATTGAAGTGTAACATAGACATAGTCCCTGAACAAATGAAGCTTATAGTTCAACAGGAGAGCAGAGCATTAAACTAATAATTGCATGAATAACCCTTTAATTAGATTCCTACATTGTAAAAGAAAATTATGGCATTCAATAAGACCATAAAACAGGGCCATATAGCAAAATCTGCAGAGGCAGCAAAACTGCCCTGAGGGGATATTATGCTGAGATTTCATAAATGAATAATACCTGTCTGAGAAAACAGAGGGAGAAAGAGTATCTTAGGCACACAACATCCAAGGGCCTGGCATGATAATGCCAGCAGGAATTTGGATGAAGATCTTTACATGAGACCATGCTGTTAGTAGCATCTGGTCACACTACTTTTCACCCATAAATCCTCAATCTGAAGATACTCAATTTAATCTTCCTTTCTAATATTTTGTTCCTGTCTTTTAAAAGGCAGAAAAAAAATTTAAAGAGACAAATTTAGGCCTTTATTTATAAATATACCATCACATGTATTATTACTTTATATAATAGCATACACGGTCACACACACACACAGAAAGTTACTTAAGTGATAAAGATGATTGACAAATCTAGATAAACACATTATATTTATATACTTACATATGCTTTACTTTCAGTACCCAGAAAACAAGAATAAGCCCATGGAATTCAGAAGCATAAGGGCCAGAGGATTAATGTTAAGAGTTGGTCAGAGGGCCAGTGATGTGGGTCAATGGTAAAGGTGTGTGCTCTCAAGCCTGATGACATGAGATCATCTATATGATCTACATAACAGAGGAATAATGGAAGAGAGCAGAATCCCATGAGGTTTTTCTGATTTTCCTGCCCACACCCCACCCTAAAATACTAAATGCAGAGTGTAATCTTTTTAAAATATTCAAAACGAGGTAAATACTATATAAGCTAGAAGGAAGCAAGTGATCCTAGCTCCTTTTTTCTTCCGTTGCCACAGCAAGGATTAATTCTGCATACTGTTTTGATTATTTCTGTTAGTAACTGGATTCTTTCATCTTTCCCCATGTCACTGTCACGGTACAGTTCAACCAATATTTTCTCTAACCTGTGTTCATTAGTTTTCTGATTAGAATCCCTACTACTATTTCTCAATATAAAATGGCAAAGCTAATATTCCTGTTTGATTTCCAATATCCCAAGGCCTTTGGAATAAAGCTCAAAACACTTAGCAAGGCGTTAAAAGCCCTTACCCAACTGATTCTCATACCTCTGAATCTCAAACCATTCAAATTTATGCAGTGGTTTATACACGTTACATTTCAGAATATTCCCTGTTCAGACTTCAGTTTTCTCCTTAAAACATGAGTGCTCGCTCCACACATATCACCTTCTCACCAGCACAATCTGGAAACATTTCAACACGACTCTTTCTCCAATAACATAGAATCATACAATTCATAAAATTTCATCTATTTGGTTATTCATCTTTCTTTGGTTTGTAAGATTTTTTTTAACATCGTGTGTGTATGTGTGTGTGTGTGTGTGTGTGTGTGTGTGTGTGTGTGTGTGTGTGTGTGCCTGTGTGCCCACAATTACTTGTGTGGGGAAGGGTGGGGATGTGTGTCCACATGCTATGGCACGCATGTAGAAGTCAGAGGACTGTTGTAGAAGTTGTTTCTCTTTCTACCGGAGTTCTAGGGATCAAACTCACAGTAGCAGGCATATTTGCCTACTAGCCATCTCACCAAACCTCATTTGTGAGATCTTGAAAAGTTTGCAAGCTATCTGCTACCCATGTATCTATTCTCAAGACACTACTTGACACAACAACAAAAGCACAAGTGGGGACACACGAATTGAACAATAAACAACACACATGAATTATAAAACTACTCAAACTAATAGGTCATTAATTTCTTGCTGAAATTAAAGATCTTGAAAATTTTATGAAAGTCATCTGCCTAGGTTCTGCTCTCATTCTTTTTGCCCTGAGTCACCCATGTACACAGACCCATGCTGATCTGACTTGCACCGTTACTCTGTTGGCTGGAGAGGGTGATCTGAAATATTCATTCTTGGGTCTTACCTTTTATTATTATTTATCACTATCTTATGATCAGTAATTGTTGTTTCACTTCTCAGCAATTATCACATTCAGTAATTGTCTTAAACCTTTGTCTTTTCACTTTGCTTTCCTTGTGAAAGGAAACAGTTTTGTGTCCAAACATCCCATTATGGTATCAGGCTCAGCAGGAATAAGAACTCAATAGATATCTGTTGGGTGAATAAGTGAACTATTTTCTATGAGAAACCTCAGACTATGTGTTATAACTTGCAAAAAAAAAATTGAGATTTATAGACAACTTTCCTACACTGTAGTTTTGCTACACTGTATCTACCAATCCTTAAAATACATGCCCTCTCTTACCTTTTGGCCCTGAGACATTTCTACCTCAGCTTTTTATGCCCGAGAAAGGACATTTCCTTTACCAACAAAGATGTCAGCACTGTCATGCCATTTAACTATACTGTACTGTGGGTGAGATGGAGGAAGCTTCGAGGCCGCACTCTAACTTACGATCACAATTAACTAGGGTAGAAAAGAACTGCCTCCTCCGTGTTATGTCATATCTCAGTGAAATGTAGGTTCCTGCGGAAGTGAAACTCCCTCCCGTGGAAGTGAAGTTCCTGCAAATCTCGTGATGGTCAGTTAACAAGGATAGTCATCTCAAACACAGGAGTGCTAAAACACTGGAAGAAAAGTGTATGGAACATTAATAGTTTGGGGAAACATCTTGAGAAAATGATCAAAATGTGGGTTCAGGAGCAGTGCACCTGAGCTGAGGCCTGCACTTCTGTGTCTAAAGGACGGACACAGGGCAGGTTAGAGCTGCTCCACCGGCATCACTCAAAGTCTTGTGACCAAAGAGGCGACAGGGTACTGGGGTATATAACTACCTCGTAAAAGGAATACCTAACAAGTCTCAGAATACACATAAAATCAACTTAACATTGTTAAAAGCCCTCTTTCATCTTTTTGTTTCAACCAAGGCACCGGAAGGATAGTATTTTGAAATGTAGTTTTGATAATTAGAATTCTTTCTGCCTGTTAGAGTTAGACACTGGTCATTAGGATTGACATCACTTAGGAGCTTTGGAGAAATGCAATAATCTTGGGTCTTAGCACTGAACACCTAGCTCTGAGTCTGCAGCCCATCAAAAGCCCCAGGTAGATTGAATGCGTGTTTACCTTGCAAAGCCAGAGAAAAGGAATGTTTAAATTCAGAGAAAAAATTTCCTTAGCATCTAAACTGCAGAAATGAACAACCTGTCCTCACTTTCCTACCGAAATCATCCCAACTGGATCTTTAACCCCTTTCCTTCCAAATTCACGACTACTTGAAAAAAAAAAAAAGAAAGAAGAAGATTGGTGGGGTATTATACTATGCTATGTAGTATTTGTTCCTGGGACCATTGTCTTCCAATGTTCTACTTGCTACATTAGTCTCCTGTAGGAGGAAATGCAGTCTGAATGACAGTAGCCACTTTTCTCATCATCTTTTATAATAGCTTTATCTGCAAAATGTAGACAATAACCTGTGGCCTGTTTGCCCCACACTGGTGCTTGAAGAGATCAAATGAGATCATGAATATGAAAGGAGTCTGAAAAATGGAAAGTTATCCACAAATATAAAAGATTGAAAGAAAGAGTGGTGTGGTAGTGAAAGGCTGGGTCCAGCTCCCTGCTCTCCATCAATTTACTTTTAGGTCTGAAGGATAGAGCTTCAAAGGGTCTGTGTGTCATTTACAAAAGATGAATAACAGTTTTCCTCTCGGGATTCTTCTGTTGTCACAAGTGTTTTAATATATATCAAGATGATTTATTAATGACAAATCATTACTCAACTACTCCATGTTGTTACCATCCC
Organism: Psammomys obesus; assembly: GCF_907164565.1. Taxonomy (NCBI): domain Eukaryota; kingdom Metazoa; phylum Chordata; class Mammalia; order Rodentia; family Muridae; genus Psammomys; species Psammomys obesus. Next base: position 20,187,000 of record NW_026596064.1, read on the forward strand.
TGTAGATGCTACAGAATAAATTATAGACCTAAATCGCTGTACTCATCTGGTAGACAGTAAGAAGAACTGACCTCAAAATCCTGATTCACTCAGTTGGTGAATCAAGGAATGAAGCCAGAGTCTCAGTATCTACAGCAGAATTCTTAACAGGACATTCTCCAGACAGCCACCAGCAGCAGCATGGAGGAACTTGTTAGAAATGTGTATTAGACCCTACTCCAGATTCACCCAACTCAGAAACTCTAGGTATGGGGCCCAACCATGTAGCCATTAACAAGCTCTCTGGGTGATTCAATGCACAATAAGCTCTTGCTTACCTTTAAAGACAATACATCATTCTAATAGAGTCAGGGTCATGAGCTGTCTACACTATGCGCCGAGATAGTATAGGAACATTTTGTGATTCTTCTGTTTCAGTGACACTGTGTGTACGCACACACACACATACATGTATAAAACTACTTGATCTGTCAATTTACTGTCATATTTCTTCCATTTGGATTTCTATCACCTTAGATGAGGAGGTTTAGAAGTAACACTGTACAGAATTTCCCACTGTGTCTTCTTCTATCTACATTCTAATGATGTTTGAGACTAACATATCACTTAAAGTGTGTACACATTTCTGAAATCCTCATCATTCCTCTTGGCAGATTCATTTGCAAGTCTCCCAGTACACTAGAGCTATAATTCATCCTCATAAAACTGAGAAATTTCAATAGGTAACTCAGATGGGGTCAAAACTGCACACAAAAGACATGACAAGAAAGTCAACCTTTGTCTTTGAGAAGTAGTGAGAACCTCGTTTGCTAAAGGGGTGCGGGAGATCTTTGTCACTTCTTTGTGTGACACTAACCTTGCTTTCTCATCAGCCAAGATTCAAATTAGGTATTTTTCTCAATTGGTCAACAATTCAAAAGCACGGATGGCCGTGTTAAGTTACACCATTGCTAAACTGAGACTGAAGTGTTAAAATCTGATGAAGAAAAGAGAGTACAAAAAAATCTTCTAATAATTCAATGTGCAAATATCAATGCAAATCAGATCTAATTCTTCAAGGTATTCTAGTAATAAAACTTGAAATGTCAGTCTTTGAATGACATCATTCTTTTTAAAACATTCTCTCTCTCTCTCTCTCTCTCGCTCTCTCTCTCTCTCTCTCTCTCTCTCTCTCTCTCTCTGTGTGTGTGTGTGTGTGTGTGTGTGTGTGTGTGTGTGTGTGTCCTGGTCACTAAGGCTTTAAGTTGTTTGTAATGGGTGGCAGAGAAATCCAGGTAAGAAAATAATGACAGTGACTTAGATTTCAGAGAACAATCCAAGAGACAGTTTGTAAGAACTCCATGCTTTTTTACCTCCTAAAACAGGAAGCCTGTTTGAAACCTGTTCAAGACTATTACGTATTGCCAAATTTATCTTGTAACAAAAGACATTCCAGTGGGAACAAACAACTTGAGGACTTAGACCTGTCACTTTGAGGTCAATTGCTGTAGACACGGAAGTATGCACAGGCACTTTAAGTACTTTGAAAAGTTGAGCAGGTAACTTTGGGAGTCAGCTGGGGGAACGTAGAGTTGCACTGTTACATAAATATATTTTTTTTAAAAAAAGGAAAAATAAACAAGTTCAGACTATGCTTAGTTCCATATACCAATTAGAGTAAACCACCTACTTAAAGAAATTCACTAAACCCACTTATTTAAGAATAAAGTCACTATAGTGTTTGCCAGCAGAAATCCATGATCAGTTGTGAGCATAGTTGGATTTTGGTAGATGTAATTTTGCTGGTTTGTGGATGATGACTGCCAGCTCTCTGGGAGTCTCATGACTACTTTGTAACTGTGGAGAGAGTAAACAAAGAATAAAGTCTGTGATGTCTCTTTTTAAAGGACCATACTTCCTCCGCTAAGTCCTTACCCTCATGGTCACATCTACTAAAGGTCCTACCTCTTAATGCTATCCCACTGGGCATTAGTGATTCAACACATGGCCTTTGTGAGTACAATATTCAGTCAATGACAGATATCTGCTTTCATGGGCGACCATTTTATATTCTTGCTCATCTGGCTCTCTCTGAGATTGGGGGTCACAGATTCACAAAGTCATGTTTCCTTGAAACTGAATATATTCTGGAGATGAATCTTCTCTTAAGCTCAGAGTAATCAGTCTTAATGAGGAAACTAAATGGGAAGGGACTTACCACCCTATCTCTTGTCGCCTTCCCAAAGTCCAGCTGTCCTATCAATAAGGCTAATCAAGAATAACTTCCCCATAATTTCAAGGAACCCAAAGCACATTGAATTATCCTTGCAACATACCAAGGCCAAAGCTAAAAGGAAAAAAATAAATATGTTTTGCATGTGTGTAAATAGCTATAATTTCTCCCCTTGGCAGTGCTGTTACTGATTACTGCAAGAGGAGATAATTCCCTGGGGAACATTTCAGCATTCTAAGCTCCCCACAGCAGGCTGACTCAGCTGCTGTGTGTCAGAGTGGCTCTGAGGCTCCGCTGAGCCAGTGTGCAATGTTGCTAAGCCTTTGAGAATGTATGTGAATCTTCACTGCGCTCTGCTCCCAGTCAACGCCATGTTCTGCCAAGGAAATGTCTGGCAGCAGGGATACTCATAATCTTCTTCTATCATGCTGTGTGAGAGTGGATGACTGGTGATGGGGGAGTGATAAAGGGCTGCTACCACTGGCATTCTGTAAGTACTGCATCTCGCTTCTGGCCTGACCTTCATAGGGATGGAGTAATAAAGGTCTTTTATCAGATCCTGAAAATCTATTTTAGGCTCAGTTTTATAATATGGAATCATTCAGAATTCAAACAGATTTCCAATATGAAACATTGAGGACCTACTTCCCCTCCTCTGGAGTTTCTTTCTTCTACGGGAAACCTGTGTGACATTTGGACAAGCCAAATGTCTCTACCTGGTCTCTACCATCACTGTGGTATCTATCATCAACAGAACCATTGTTACTGTTACTTTTATAAACAAAAAGAAAAAGAAAAAGAAAGAAAGAAAGAAAGAAAGAAAGAAAGAAAGAAAGAAAGAAA